>NC_137627.1:669963-694963 GCF_963383615.2 Lipophrys pholis | reverse complement strand
ACCAGCTTTTTATAGAGCGCTCAACTCCATATTTCATTGCTCTGTTGAGTAAGAACCCGGGATTCAGGCTCCAAGGGGGGGCAAAAGGAAAACGAGGGGGACACAGAGCTCAGATTTCTTGTGAAGAAGGCGTTGCTGAAGAATATTCAACAAAGAACACGGATGCTTTCCGGAGAAATAAAGTGACTTTTGGATGTGGTGTTTACAGTTCAGTGGTAGCAGGCAGTACAGTGACTCAGTGAAGTGACTCATAAATGATCCCATATGAGAAGGAATATGTTGTCACACACACACACACACACACACACACACACACACACACACACACACACACACACACACACACACACACACACACACACACACACACACACACACACACACACACACACACACACACACACACACACACACACACACACACACACACACACACACACACACGTTTGCAATACTTTGCCTGCGGCTGTTCAGAAATATTAAATCAATTCTCCTGTCCGCAGCCATTTTGCCGTTTCATGGATCAGTGGTAAGATTAACGAAAAATTTACAATTTCACACCTAATTATGAAACCTTCTCCCCGTGGCTCTGCAGTACTGGTTCTAAATAGTTTTTATTGACTCGGAAGGTTAAAAGATCAGACTCCTTTCTTTGTAGAAATAAATGGTCAGATAACTAAAGTTGGTTGTAACGCTCACGTCTCTCTCGGCTGCACAACACCTAAAGTCTTTGAAATGACTTTGGAAGCGTTCTGAGGGAAATCAGTTATTCTGGATCGAAGGTCTACAGAGATCTCTTCTTATCACGGCGTGACTCACATCAGCTGACAATTCCTCAGGAAGGCGAAGTGGAAGAGTTTCAGAGCAGCTCCACGCCTCTTTTTAATCTGCTCTCGTTGACTGGACTCACTTCAATTTGCTCATTAGACCAAAGAGTTCAGTAAAGTTCAACAACAACAGGAAGTGTTAGAATAACTTGTGGTATCAGGACAAGAATAAGGACATTTGGTTGTCACGGTATGTATTTCACATGTAAAGAACGAAAGATATTTCAAGTCCTCTACAGGCTTTTTATAGTCGCAGGAGAGAAGATGTAAAAATAACATAAAATGGGAGTATTGCACAGAAATCAGCGACGGTAAATCAGGGGCCCTTCAAGTGTAGAAAGATGAGTCAGTCTCATATATTAACATGATTTATAAAAACATAATTAGCGTAATAAAAAGGACAATCCATCATTTCATGAAGACATTTCGTCATGCATGATAACCATCAAATATTGGTGTCATGTGTAGGTGGGAATCATTTCTCCTGGGAATATATAACATGAGGTAATTAAATATAGTAATGAAACATTTTGCCAAAAAGTAAACTTATATATATATAAACTTACATGGATGACGTCTTAGGCTGCCTATATGAGAAAATGTGACAGGGTTCTTCTGCAGTTGCACAACATGAATAAATGTTTCCCTCAAAATACCAACCGAAAGATTTCTCAGTCATTTTGTGTATTTGCAGTGTTGACGCTGGTATCACTGTTCTTTGTTTTACTCTTATAGGTTTCAGAAAAGGTGTAGGTATGAAAACCTTTATTATGGAAAAACTAAAAAGATCTCATCTGTTATTTATTTAAATAAATAGTCCGTCTTTATATGAATAATATAGTATTTGGCTCAGTTTTCTTCTGATGAAACAACGTTTGGGGTAATTACAGTAAGGTTTAACTCCCACCTCATACTGATTGAACTTGTGTTGGTTATGTTTGGCGGAGGTATCATCATGCCGTGAGGCTGCTAACCAGTGTACATATGTGGGAATCAGGTTAAAGTGGAGGGTTGCATCGATTCCACTCTATCACTGTAAGAGGCTTTGAGATGTTTGTTGATGTGATTTAGCGCTTTGCAAATAAAATTGAATTGAAATGTTTAAGAGTAATATTGAAGAATTTCTCAGAGTTGAAGTTACATCGGTGCTGAATATTTCAACACAACAATGAGCCAAAATACTGCTCACAATCCCCTCAGGTATGCAGAGGAACGAGCATAATACTCTGGAATGACTGTCGCAGTCCGGAGGCTGGTATATCAGTGATCTGTGGGATGAAGAGAAGCGGGCCGGCCATGCTCAGAAACAACACACCTGAAGATGTCTTGATGGAAGGAAATGTTTCCATCAATATACCGACCCCCCAAAAATCCCTCAGTTGTTTTCTATATCGTCCCTCCAAGGTTGACTTTGGTATCACTGTTATAGGTTTCACGTGTTCAATGAGGTGTTAGAATTAGTCTAAACTTGTGATTTAGTAAGGATCAGATCAGATTTTAAGAAAAATGTCTTCAAAATGTAAAAGATTTCCCTTGAACATGTTCTAAATGATGTGAGATCCAGTCGTCTGGGCTGATCGCCTGCTGAGGCAGACTGTTGACAACAACTCATTCAGAAAGTCAGTGACTGAGAGGCTATGAATTAAAACTCATTCATTTCTGCAGGAATGTCTTACCCATTCATTCTACAAAGAAAACACACACACACACACACACACACACACACACACACACACACACACACACACACACACACACACACACACACACACACACACACACACACACACACACACACACACACACACACACACACACACACACACACACACACAGCATTCTCTTGGTTTGCTGTCCATCACCTCTGTGTGTCATACACTTCACGTGTGTGTTATGTGTGTGTTCTCACCAACATCTTGAAGACCTTGTGTTACAGATAAAAAATAAAAAGCTCCCGTCTTACCCGCATTCCGTAGTTTTCGGTTTCTGAGCACGGACAGGATGACCAGCAGGTTTCCCAGGACGTCCACCACGGTGGTGAAGATCAGCACGCTGGCCAGCGCCGTGACTGCCCAGGCGGGACGCGCTGCCCCCGGGCTGGGCTGCTCCGGCCCGTGCCGCTCCGTCTGGTTCTCCAGCAGCGTCTCATCCTCCGGCATGTCCATAGCCCGTCTCTTCCCCCCTCTCTCTCCTCACTGATGGCAGATCGCTGGCATAGTTGCCTGTGCGATGTCAGTTGCGGGTTTCCCCTGAGCCGCCGCCACAGCCGCCGCTGCCGCGTCCGGCCGAGACGAGCGCCGGAGTCCGGAGCCGCTCCGCCGCCCCGCTGCCAGTCCCCCCGGAGCGGAGCGCAGCCCGCTGACACCCATAGACAGGAGACCCTGGATGCTGCTGGAGGACCCCTCCTATTCTCTCTGCTCTGTATGCCCAGACCTCATGCTCCTCATCGCTCCTGTCCTCCTCCTCCTCCTCCTCCCCCTCCCTCCTCCTCCTCCCTCCTCCCCTCTTCTTCCTCCTCCTCCTCCTCCTCCTCCTCCTCCTCCTCCCCTCTTCCTCCTCCTCCTCCTCCAGCTCTGTGTCTCCTCTGTGCAGCTGTGCCCAGATGCCTTTAGTGCAGATGAGCTTCGAATCATTTCACTTCATACACAAACACATGTAAAGCTCAGTTTCAATCATTTGGGTCACTTTATTGACTGGTGGCATGTAGAAGATTAAAGGTGCTCTATGTACGTTTAAAGTAGTGCCGCTTCTGTGCACTAGGTTACAGCAGTGAGTCGCCGTCCATCCTTCTTCGATGGCGCTTTATCGCGCAGCGTTGCAAGGCACTGGAGATGATCCCAGCTTAAGTGGGCGAAGGCAGGCTACACCCAGGACAGGTCATTACAGGAAAAACAAATACTCACACCTTGGAGCAATTTAGATTCACCAATTGACCTCACATGTTTTGGAGAACATGTAAACTCCACAACAAAATGCTCCATTTGGTATTTGAACCCACAACCTCTCACTGTGAGGTGAGAGTGCCAACCACTGCACCACCATGTTTAGGGAGTCCCACTTCAGTCACCATTCCTCAGTTTTCCCTCCAATAACAGTGGAGTGACTCACTGTACCATCTTGTGGTGCAAAGTGGTATTACAAGACAGCTGGAGGCTGGTTGGTTAGCGCCATGGTGGTTTTTAATCTTGTTCTAGGACCTGAAAATAAAGTAGGCATATGTTGTGGTGTAAAGAGACACCTCAAACACAACGACAGCTTTCAGTTTTCACTTGAAAATATTGTCGTATAAATGGGACCTTGCTCTGCTCAGAGGCGACCGATTCAAAGGTTCCCTGTTGTTTCCGATGAACGAAGCAATCCTCCACCATCAGCTGCACTAAACATCCCCACCAGCAGGCTACAGCGAGCCACCGTGAACATAATCATTAGAATCAGTCTGTTACTCAGCCTGATGCTTTATTTCCAGCTGTTGACATCTCTGTGTTCACTTGCATATAGTCATACTAACATTTTATCAGCCATCATTAAAAGTAGAGGATCATTCAGATGATGGATTTAGCATTTATTTACAACAAAGCAAGAAGTAAAAAGAATAACAGTCATATAAAAACTTTAGGGCATCCCTCTAAGGCTGCTTAATAATTGATTACAGCAGCTTGTCATTCATTTTCTAATAAAAGCTGAGTAGCAGTGTTTTCCAGACAGAGACTTTAACTGGAGCAATATTAAGTTGGATGGAATTAAATGAGATGTTAAAAAGAGGCAGAGCAAGAAAATTGGGCCCCCTTGTTATTTTGTTGATAGCTGAACCATTTTCCACTGATGAGGGTTGCTCATTAAACATGAGGAGCTTCCTATCATGAGAAAAGGGTGTTTAAGGTGGTTTCTTCTCTTTGACTGTCCTCTGAAGAGTTCTGACTCTCAAACGACCAGAACACAAGGATTGTTGAGGCGCATGAAGCAGGTTCCACCTGTCATTCTCCTCTGTGAGAACATAGAAGGACACAGCTCCTGTTACCACCAGACTGAGAAAATATCTGAGCGGCAAAGCTGAAGGACGGAGAGAATGATCCAAACTCCCCACAGTCCTCCTCCAAAGAGCTACGAGCTCACCCTGCAGCAGAGGGTGCAAAGGTAGGTTTGGATGAACCAGCTGCCTTTTGGAATGAGCTGCTGTGGACTGATGAAACAGAGAATGAGTTATTATGACTGGTGGAGAAAGAACATCCCAGAAAAACACTCTCTATCACAGTGAGGTTTGGTGGAGGTATCATCATGCTGGAGGGCTGCGTGGCCAGTGCACGTAGAATCTGGTTAGAGTTGAGGAGTCGCATGGATTCCCCTTCATATCAGTGAGCTCTAGAGAGCAATGCTCAAGAATCTGAAGTAGAACTCACGCCGGGGCTGGACGTTCTAACAAGAGCCGCTCACTTTGGAAAGTTCCCTTTGTGGATCCTGCAGACATTTTTAAATGTGTACTTAAATAAATGACACGTTCCAATCTCAATGCTTAAGCTTAGTAGATTTGTGACATAAATGAATTGAATGCAAACTCACCTATTTTTAAAATAATAACAAATTGTGATTGGCCTTAAGATCCAGAGAGCTTCTCTGAGGAATCTGCACTGGACCACGTTTACACACAATGATTCTCTACATCTTCTGGTTCCTTTTCTAAAACTCCAGGTAGAAAGTGCTTAAAGGATGTGTGGGCGCAACATTCACACACCGAGCTCAGACTGTGTGTGGGTGAGAGCTCGCTTTCACTTCCCAATGACAATATTTGAAGGGATTGAATCGTGAGTCTGTGACCAAAGGTTTGAATCCTGCTGCCAGCAGGAATCAGCACCGTGTGGAGCGGCACTGCAGTGGAGTCTCAGTCAGAACAAACGTCTGTTAAATCTCATTGTTGATGTTTATAGTGTTTGCACTATAAACATCTGCACATGTGTGTTTACTTTCATCACAAAAACAAACAAACAGCGCCAACTCATGGCCCGGCATGTTAACTACATGGTTTTCAGTGTTTCTGCCTTTGCCGTGTAAACGTAAAAGTTTTCTGAAACGAAAATGCAAAAGCAAAACCTTTCCAGACGCCGTGCGAGCGAGGCCTCAGAGGCCACTCTTAGCGAGTGTTGGGAGTGATATCTGCACGCCTCCACCGTCTGAGAGAAAAGAAGAGCGGACCGCCTAGGGAGTTCAAGATCTAATTTTACACACACGCTGATTTCTTTTATCATTCAGGTTTCTCCGGGTTATTAATAACATATTTTTCCACACGTGACAAACTGGGAGCTGAGATTTATGACTGCTTCACGCGGACCTGATGGAGCTCACAGCAGCCGAGCGTCAGGAGAGGTTATTGATTGTTTTCCGTGCGGAGACGACGTGCGTTGCTGCATCTATATTGTTAAGGCTTGATTGTCTTCCACTCACTATCTCTCATACAATTTCTGAGTTGTTATGCACTAAAATCACTCATTTTCCCCTGGAATCAATGTCTTTACTGTGGGTTTCATGTTTATTTCACTAACATGCTGTCAAATGCAATCGGGGGGAAAAAATGGGATTTCAGCATTTTTGCAGAATATTGTGATTAATTGAAATTGATTGTAAACTCTACTGCACACAGCAGCATCTTCACTCCACAGTTCTTCCAATCTGCTCTCTCTTTCTCCTTCAAATCCCCGTTTCCATCCCGTCTATCCAAAAACTGACATGCCATTTTCTTATTCAGCATGAGGGGGACCATTCCGAGAAAAGTTCCCTCTGCTTTACCAAAGCTGCTTTTCTTCCCTGCAGCTGCGCGTCTTCATAGATATTCACCTCTTGGAGGATGAGCAGCGGCTGGGAAAGGCCCGGCTCTGGAGTTCACAGGGGCATTTCCCAGCCTGTGTGGGCTGACCGCCCTCTCAGCTGGAGGCACTTGACTCAGGACCCGCTGGAGAGCCACGAGCACATGGTCCGGTCAAAGTGGGAGGAGGAGAAGCCAGCAAAGGTTACCACTGCTTCATCATCATCATCATCATCATCATCTTTATTATGGCAGACATAGGAGTCCATAAAAAAACATTCACAAATACATAAAACAAATATAAATACATAAAACTGAGAATAAAACAGTATAAAAACGTCAGCAATAGGACAATCACAGACAAGTATAATATAATATATATAATGCTTATTGACCATGAGACGGATATTGTCTAAGTTTCACTTTCTATTGCGCTTCCCAGGCTACGTGCTACATGCTAAAGAGCTTCTGGGCTCACACACCAGCGATGCTACATGCTAAAGAGTTTCTGGGCTCACACACCAGCAATGCTACATGCTAAAGAGCTTCTGGGCTCACACAATAGCGATGCTACATGCTAAAGAGTTTCTGGGCTCACACACCAGCGATGCTACATGCTAAAGAGTGTCTGGGCTCACACACCAGCGATGCTACATGCTAAAGAGTTTCTGGGCTCACACACCAGCGATGCTACATGCTAAAGAGTTTCTGGGCTCACACACCAGCGATGCTACATGCTAAAGGGTTTCTGGGCTCACACACCAGCGATGCTACATGCTAAAGAGTTTCTGGGCTCACACACCAGCGATGCTACATGCTAAAGAGTTTCTGGGCTCACACACCAGCGATGCTACATGCTAAAGGGTTTCTGGGCTCACACACCAGCGATGCTACATGCTAAAGAGTTTCTGGGCTCACACACCAGCGATGCTACATGCTAAAGAGTTTCTGGGCTCACACACCAGCGATGCTACATGCTAAAGAGTTTCTGGGCTCACACACCAGCGATGCTACATGCTAAAGAGTTTCTGGGCTCACACACCAGCGATGCTACATGCTAAAGAGTTTCTGGGCTCACACACCAGCGATGCTACATGCTAAAGAGTTTCTGGGCTCACACACCAGCAATGCTACATGCTAAAGAGTTTCTGGGCTCACACACCAGCGATGCTACATGCTCAGCATGATTGACGTATGACTGATGAGTTTCTACTCTGGACAAAATGTGAAGCTGTTGACTTTATATGAATGTTGCTCTAATATATTCCTTTTTAGTTATGCCTCTATTTGTTTTCAAAAGCAGTGCAGTACATTTTAAAGTTACTGTGGTGTATGACAATGGTTTCAACTCCTCGGTCTGATCTGATCTTTACACTTCTGAAAGGAAACCAGAACACATTTGACAGCAGACGTCTCTGTCATGTTTCAGCCAATCAGCAGGAGGAGAATGAGAGTTTATAGCTCCCGTGACACTGCAGTTTGTTTCTGTGAGGGAGGTCACTTTGTTTCATTACATGTGTAAATTGCAGTTACATAACTGCTTTTAATGTTTATGGCTACAAACCTTAAGGGAACCATAAAACTACATTCAAACACAAACATTGCATGTTTGGAATAAAGATGACTGAGCCCTCTGATAGCAGGGGGGGCCACACTCAAACAGAAGGGTCTCTCTGGAGGGGAGAACTTTCTGTACTCACTTCCTGTACTGTTAGCTTGGTTCTTACATTTTTGGTCACCAGAAGCAACATCTTTATATTTTCTTTGAACAAGACGCCATAGATGAAATCTGTTTCAAGATCATCTTCAAACTGTAAAGTACAATGTAATCAAGTACGAGCTGCATATGTGGGCCAACCATGTAGAATAAAACATTTTAACACCAATGAATATTAATGTCTGAGCGACTGATCATTCTACTATAGTACCCTCAATACTTTTTGCAGGTCTGATAGAAAAGTGACGTTTAATAACGAGAGCTCAATTAATTTCATTTGGATGATTCATCTAAAGTAAACAACTTTTAAAAAATATTTAAAAAACACATTTTCAGGATAACGTACACCTGGACGCACACAAACCTGTTTTCTAAGAACCTCAGGCTTACAGTATAATAAATATATATTTAGTCCCCCTGTGATCACAAGATAGTTTGTATGACACCAGCAACTTGATCACCAGTGACATTTGGACCAGGAGAGTTAACCTGATGTTGCTACATGCTACATGCTACATGCTAAAGCGTTTCGGGACTCAAACGCCAGCGTACACTCTAGATGCTGAACATGATTTCAGTCTGATCCAGTCATTGACAGTAAGCTGGAGCGTACGGCGCCACACGCTGGAGCCTTCAAGGCTGTTGAAGGTTGTAGCTTCGACACAATTAGGCTTAATGGCATTTAATTAGTACCGGTACTCGGTATCACCAAGTAGTTAGAGATTAGTACTCTTACTTGTACTCGTCCTTGAGAGAAGTGTTGTGATTGCCTCCCTGGCTGGGCCTTATAGCGCACCAACATTCCTGGAGAGGAGTCTGCATGTCAATGATATGAAGCTTCAACATACATCCACCATACTCCGCTGGTCTTGTTGTACAAAATACTTTCATCTCATCCGGGCAGTTTTTTCACTCCAGAGGACGCATCCCACATCGCCCTCCAATCGTGCAAATGGAGGCCGCCTCTCTGCCGGGCGCTTCAAGCTGCTCTGCTCAGCCATGATGCTGATACAGACTGACAAGCATGGAGTGGAGGCTCCGATTAAACGGCAGCGGGGAATTCCATCTGCCGCGCAGGAAGTGATGGACGTGCTGTTTTCCTCCCCTTCTGAACTCAGTAAGTAACCCACCTAGATTCAGCAGAAGGCTTCTCCCTGCAGCTGCATGGGGCACCTCCTTCTCTCCACTCCCTCTGATCGGTGCGGTGGATTGTCCGTGAGGCCCCCTGCAGTTTTCACCACCTTTCCAGTGTCGTCCAGTCCTGACCTGTTGAGGCATGAAAACCACAAGGTCTCTGACAGCTGATCGTATCTGTCCACATTAACATGGGCTCTTTGGAGATGCTTTGAAACTGTTGATAGCTTAGTTTTCCAGGGGAAAAAAATGCTGCAGACTCCAACAGCAGCTGGGGAAGCCTGCATGTAAAAGGTGTAGCTTGTAGAGAAAGAAAAAGTTTCTATTCTTTGCTTCAGATTCTAGAAAGACTCACATCATACAGTATATATCTTTAACATATATACTGTATGAAAGAGTTAACATTATCCAAACAGATAAACCACTGGTGAAGTAATCACATATTGGGTCTTGTCACTGTTGTCAGACTTGATTAAATCCTGACTTTTGTAAATTATTCTTGCTTCAATCAATTATCTTTAAAGACCAAACATTCAGAATCAATCAGGGTCATTCACTCCACCAGTCAGTGGTCATAATCTGATTAGCAGATTGGTGGAAGTCATCCAGCATACAGCGGTCAAGTAGTCAGAATATGTCTGTAGGGGCCACAGATTGGAAAGACTGAAACTGCATATTTGTCCAGATATTGAAAACCCACCATAAAGACACAATGAACCTGGTAACCTACATATTTAAACGGAGGTATCACTTTTATTCCCCCATTGTCATCAATGCCAATATCTTCTTCTTGTTTGGTCCTCACAAAGGCAGACATACAAGACTTTACAGCTATACATGTACTGGAAAAGGTCTTGGCAGAGTGCCAGATTAATTCATTTACAGTGGAATTGGCCCGGGCAATGCCTGAACTGCTGACTCGTCATATTGTAGCTGTGCTGGCAAGTGCTGCTGATGAAGACCCGGCGAATTAGAGGAAGTATTGAACGGAACGGATGAGAGGGTATGTCCCATTCACACGCTCGCACACACACACACACACACACACACACACACACACACACACACACACACACACCCACACAGACACACAGACACACACACACACACACACACGCAGACACACGCTCACTCACACACACACACGCAGACACACGCTCACTCACACACACACACGCAGACACACGCTCACACACACACACACAGACAGACACAGGCAGACACACGCTCACACGCAGACTCACACACACACACGCAGACACACGCTCACACACACAGACACACGCAGACACACGCTCACACACACACACACACACACACACACACAGACACACGCAGACACACGCTCACACACACACACACACACACACACACACACACACACACGCAGACACACGCTCACTCACACACACACGCAGACACACGCACACACACATACACACACAGACACACGCACACACACACGCACACACACACACACAGACACACGCAGACACACGCTCACTCACACACACACACACGCACACACACGCACACACACACAGTTTGTTCGTATTAATTTTCTGAACTGAAGATGTGATCACACACCGCCGTGGATGGAGGGATGACTGAGGTATGAGGGCAGGACTGCCGGGCAAATAGATGACAGCTGAAAGATAAGAACAGTGCAGCAAGCTGGAGCAGAAAGTCGAGCGCTCTGAACTTTTGCACTCGTCTCTCTGGCAGCTTGAGTAAAAGCAGCTCATCAGCAAATCTGTGCAGTGGGAGCTGAGGCTGGAACCAAGAGCAAGAATTGTAGAGTGAAGAAACACCTTCCCCCAATTGAGTTCAGCTCACTCCCATTGAGGTGAGTCCTTAAGAAATATGACTCTAAAATGTGTTTCCACACTCAAGATGACCAAATACATTCAGACGAGCTCATATACTGAAGGGAGGAAGAGTATCTGAATTATAAGAAAAGATTTCTTTCCACCAGGATTTTTCTGGGTTCGTTCCCTAACATCTCTATTGGATTCAGATCTGGACTCTGACTGAGTCCAACAGTTTGGAGTTATTCTGCAGTTGATCTGCTGTCATCAGATTCATGGACATATAGGATGCACTGATAAACTTGTGAATTCAGGATTCCTTCACAATGGCACACAGTCCAAGTCCTCAAAGGAGAAGACAGCCCAGAAACATGATGCTTCCTTCACTGCAGAGTGGGGATCTGCACTCTGCGGGCCCTCGCTCAGCGGGCCCTCAGTCTGCGGGCCCTCGCTCAGCGGGCCCTCAGTCTGCGGGCCCTCGTTCTGCGGGCCCTCGCTCAGCGGGCCCTCGCTCAGCGGGCCCTCGCTCAGCGGGCCCTCGCTCTGCGGGCCCTCGCTCAGCGGGCCCTCGCTCTGCGGGCCCTCGCTCTGCATGATAGCCAATCAGAACCCTGGAAAATACACAACGTCATGAATGGTGGGAGTTATGTCCTGAACTTTCAGCGTAACAGTTCTTCCGTTTGGACCGATAAACAAGCTGAGCTCCTCTCGTTAGAATATCAAACAAAAAAAGCAAAAGAACAAGCAGCTCTCATCCATTTTGATCGCAGCAGTCAAACTGTAAACGTGTCCGACACTTCCTTCTCATATTGTGACGTGAATCTCCGTCTACCCGTCTTTAGATGGAAACGGAGACACCAAACCTCTGTGGCCGGAGTTTTCAGGAATCATTGTTTGTGGAGACTCGTAGCTGCGTGGACGTGTCACTGTTTTTGTAAATACCCCGGTACGTGTAAGCGTGGCCTCAAACCATGCTAACATTTTCAGAGACACGAAATCCTAAATACGATGTTGTATGTTATTCATGATCATGAAACAAAAGGAATGGAAGGTGTGGGTAATAACGCTGGTTTTATTCCCACAAACTTTTAGTAGATCAGATCCTAAAAATAAAAACCGAAACCTAAAAGACAGAAATTAAATCTTAAAATATAAAACAAACACAACAGCATTACAGTAAATATTAGAGCTATATACAGTCACTACCTCAACAGGAACTCACTCAGGCGTCCTCCAGACTGCTGATCTTCCCCGGGGAGTGAATTACTGCTAATAATGTAAGAAAAAAAAAGAAAAGAGTATTCATTGTCCCACAAACATTGAAAACACTGAGTGGAGGCAGAGAGTCATCGATCTGGGGGAAAGTCAGGTTTTACAGGTTTACCGTCAACGCCTGAAGAAGTGAAGACTTTGTCACCGGCAGCGGATCCTTTCAGAGCCAATGGGATCAATAACAACCACTACATTTGTCCTTGAACACGGGTCAAACGGATCATTCTTCTCTTTCACACAGGCCTGCACAGCTAGAAGATTATTTTATGGTTTTGTTTATGCTGTTGGGATCCTTAAAAGCTGCATCATGATCGGAGCCAAGACTTAAGGAGTTCCTGCTTTCTAGAGACTTTGGCATAATTCAGGACCAGGAACGGCGCCGGCACTTATTCACTATCATAAATCTTTGTACAGCACATCCTCCCTTTAAAAGGTCTTTCCCTCAACAGTATATTCATCCAGATAGCTTCCCCGAGCCATTCGTTACCAGGCTAAGTTGACACCAGGATCCCCTCTTTGTTTCTCCATCCATCAAGTACACTGATTCGCTGTCACACATCAGTCACTTTGCCTGAGACTTCACAGGAGTCAGGAGTGTGTGTACATTCTGGTCGGGCTCCTCTTGTCTCATGGGCTTTACGGCAAAGTATTTGTGTGACGGGCTCTTGGTCAACCCCATCCATTTTTATCAGGCTGTTTGGCAGCTCATCCAACAATTCATAACTGGAGACACAGCATGCATTCTGACCCTCCTGAAAATGATGGCCTGCTTTTGGCAGCCATGCTGAAAGCATTTTACTGCTGGTGATATAATAGAAGTGGAGAGGCTGAAAGAACTCTACAGGTAGATTGTTACTATAATCTTAAATCAGACTAATCATTGGATAATTGAAATGTAATCTTCAGTATATTTTATCTAAATCAGTAACTTTATGGTCTCATAAGCCACAAAGAAAACAAAATTGCATGTTTATGTAAATGGACTATGCTTTCAGTTTGCGTGGTTGATTCTGCATTAAACTCTGTTTAGAAAAAGGTCTTGTGTAAAATAATATTGTTTAGGTGTTTGTCATGGAGTGACAGGATGGAGAGCAACACGAAATGAACAGTGATGGCATGGAGCTCAACATGCTGGTGGAGGAACGCAAATGGAAACGTAATATTAAAGAGGATCAGTAACAAAATCAAGGCTGTGGGGAAAAGCAGAGTAATGGAAGAGAATCCAAATATAGTACAAGACTTAAGAAAAGGGACAACAGAGATAATATCTCACGATGAATTCAGTTCAGTTTTATATGCGTCAGTGTTTCAGGATTTGCTGGTTAAAGAAGTGTGCAAATAAACTACCGTCCATGGCTTCTCTTTGGTTTTAGGCACAGCGGCTGAACATGATTCATGTGTTTTTACACAGAAACCAAATACAGAAAAAGATACGCACAATGTTAAAGCAGTTTGCTGATATATGCAGCAGAATAGTGATCAAGTATAGAAGAGACGGCCCGGAGAAGATAAGAATATACTCTACAGGACAGAGGAATAAACGTGGAGCAAAATATAATTGAATGATAAGAAAGACCAGACAGAAGACATGCGACAAAAGCTGGTGACAGACGGAACTGAAGCCCCCCAACACAGGAGGATTGTGGGTAGGAGAAGACCTCGCCCCCGTTTAAACGGCAATGTTTCAAGTGAAATCAAAATTTTTGTGTTTCATTTCAGAAATATTTCAGGGGGGTTGTCTGTAGAAGACATTTTATGGTGTTTGTATTGTTTATGCACGCTCTGCTGTACTATGTTCACCCACTAGGGGGAGTTGGGTAATGTGAGGAGGGAATAAAGCCTCCAGGTGATTAAGGCCAGGTGTGCAGGACAAGAGACAGTTTTTGAACCGTGTCCAGGAGCCAAGATACATATTCAACGTTTACTTGGTTGTTGTTACAAATACAGGAAACATATAGGAACTCAGTATTGGGCCGAGTAAATGATGACAGGCATCAACTGTTGGACTGGGAATTTATATATCAAAAGGACAAGCTGCACATTGGACATTGATGAACACACGTCTAAACCCAGACCACCCGTCCTCACCACAGCAGCACTTTGAATAGGTTAAGGTGCCGTTACCATGGCAACAGCAGACACATTGAAAACAATGCAGATTTCATGTTGGGTCACTAGTGGGCGCTGTTTATTTTTGTGATGAACGTAAACACACATGCGTGCAGAGAACGATATTCTATAAGCATTAACAATGACAGAACATGGACATTCGTGTGGACAGACAAACTGTTATTTTGGTAACTGTCAACTCTAAAGCTACCAAGTCCCAGGAGGACATGGACAGGGGGTCAAGACACTGTGGAGGAAAACATTATTCTTATTGTCCATCTACTAGCACATTTGCAGGGGGGTCTTCCAGAAAGCAGGTTTATTTGAAAACTCAGAGTAGTTTAACCCTGAGATGAGGGTGTGTGATGCCTATGAAAATTATACAATCCTAATCTGGTGGAATCATTTCGTGTGTGTGTGTGTGTGTGTAGTAATTTTATTTTTTGAGTGTTCACGTACACATGGTCACATTTTAAATGACTCCACTCTAATTAAAATGTGTAAATCTACCCAGTAGGATGCAAACTGAGACCAGTGCAAACAACATTTCGTTAAATTACTATTTGAAGTAACCACTGAATTAGTTTTTTTCTTAATTTAATAAACTACATCAATTTAAATATTAAAATGAAAATCAAAGTGAGCTGCAGTCATAGCATATATGCCTTGTTAGAGCCTGATATGCAACAACGAGCCAAGTTGTTAAGAAAAATAAAGTAATCAAACCAACATGTAATCAAACCAACATGTAATCAAACCAACATGTAATAAAACCAACATGTAATAAAAAACATGTAATAAAAACATGTAATAAAACCAACATGTAATAAACCAACATGTAATAAACCAACATGTAATAAAACCAACATGTAATAAAAAACATGTAATAAAAACATGTAATAAAACCAACATGTAATAAAAAACATGTAATAAAAAACATGTAATAAAACCAACATGTAATAAAACCAACATGTAATAAAAAACATGTAATCAAACCAACATGTAATAAACCAACATGTAATAAAACCAACATGTAATAAACCAACATGTAATAAAAAACATGTAATAAAACCAACATGTAATAAAAAACAATAAAACCAACAAGTAATAAACCAACATGTAATAAAACCAACATGTAATAAAACCAACATGTAATAAACATGTAATAAAACCAACATGTAATAAAAAACATGTAATAAAACCAACAAGTAATAAAACCAACAAGTAATAAACCAACATGTAATAAAAAACATGTAATAAAAACATGTAATAAACCAACATGTAATAAACCAACATGTAATAAAAAACATGTAATAAACCAACATGTAATAACTGGTCAATAATGTAACAAGTTGAATCTTTTTCTCCAAAATGTTGCAGCTTGTTAAATGGATGAGATTTCTGAATTTTTTTGCAAAAATAAATCCTTTACAATATACATTTACATGTTATTTCTAATTTATATATTTTTCATATATCTAGTATTTGTCCATATATATTTAAGATAGTATCATATGACTTTGTTTCTCTTGTAAATTGCTCAAATGTAGTTCATCACACTGACACTGGCCTGGTCACACCTCAGATCTTACCCCAACCCTAAAGACTGCTTCATAATGAAATA
This sequence comes from Lipophrys pholis, assembly GCF_963383615.2. Lineage (NCBI taxonomy): Eukaryota > Metazoa > Chordata > Actinopteri > Blenniiformes > Blenniidae > Lipophrys > Lipophrys pholis. Next base: position 678,678 of record NC_137627.1, on the reverse strand, counting down.
TATATATCTGTGTCACATATACATAATAATCCTTCCAAATGTGTCAAATATACTTTAAAATGCTTCAAATGAATAATGCTGAAAAGATTTGTTGTGGACGAGCTGTCTGGAACCACATGACGAGTTGTCCATGGTTGCAGACGAGTTGTCCGTGCCCCTTCATGTAGTACCCCCCCGGGAGCCTTTCTCAAAAATGTGCATTTTCAGTGATTCCGTGCACCATCGTCGTGTAAACGGACACCGAAGTAAACACAACAAAAGCTTTGCATTTTCACTTGAAGTCGTTGTTGTGGAAACAAGCCTGCAGAGGCCCAGAGTCTGGGAGAGGAAGAGCAGAGCAGAGCAGAGTAACATAACTCCTGAATGAGAGGGGAGTCAGTAAACACTGAGACAGACAGCAGCCACACAGAGAACAGCCGGGGATAGAATGTGAAATCAGATCAGACTAGTCCAGGGATGAAGACTCTCTAATGATATGACATAACCCTCACAGTGGTATATTACTGTTACATGGGTTTCATCCCAGGTAGACACTTCCCAGTTACACATTATATATATATATATATTATTTCTCATTCTATTTCTAATCATATGTAAAAGACTGAAAACATGTTTTTTATATATATTATAACACACACGTTTTTAGTCTTTTACATATGACAGGTAACATTAACTTTATATATATATATATATATATTTAGTCTCTCTGGGATGATACCTTTACATGTGACTAGCATTTTACAGTAATCTGTACTCTCTCGCTCCCTCTTTATGTTTTTATTGAACCATATCACCCGGGCATCTACAGACACAACTAAAGCCATAAAAGGATCTACTGTTATATATAGAGTCTCGTGAGTCATTTCTTAGGGAAACAACGCATCATTTTAGTGTGTTTGAATTGCAAATAACACTTTGTAATGTCAGATGGTGCCACTCCTTACTGCAGACTGCCACCCGGGATACCAATCTGAGTGGGGCGTCTGTCCATACGAATGTCCGTGTGTTAAAACCATCGCTCCTCACAACAGTCCAGTTTGGTTCTCAGAGTTTTAAATGTTGATCCTGATCGTCAGACACAAACAAACAACCCCAGAATAACACAAACCCTCTTCCAACTTTCACAGCAGCTTTCCTGACTTTTACTGGAACGCAGCCTTTTCTTCAGTGAGTGCAGCTTTTGCTTTTGTCTCCTTTGTCTTTGCTAAATGATCCCAGTACCGCTGTGGTGAGATGAGCCTTTCAGCAGAACCCCGATAGGCTCCAGCCCTCCTGGTCTCCCTCCATTGGGCTCACTGTTGCTCACTGTTGCTCACTGTTGCTCACTGTTGCTCACTGTTGCTCACAAAGCAGCGGACGTTGATGCACGTCGACCGTCCAGTTCAGTTACTGCGTCTCCTTGGAGGTTTGGAGGACAGTCATAATTCAGAAATGCTCAGGCAGATTGCAATGGCCACTTGATCAGCAATGATTCTCATTTTGAAATATCAAATTTCCTCATGTGAAAATAAAAATTGTGTTCAAATAAAATAGTGGATATTTTAAAAAGACAATTCAAATCAGTTTTGTCAGAAATGTACATTTCTTCTCTAAGGCCCCGTTTAAATGACCTTTCAAGTGGAAACGCATCGTCTTTGTATTTTTCTTTTCAGAAAAGTTTCACATTTACACAGTAATGTTTTGAAAACTGTTTCCACGTAAACGAGTGCCACTAGAGGGTGCTGTTGTTTGTTTGTGTCATGAAACCACACAGGCCGTAGCACATTAGAAGCACTTCCCCTGTGTACTCGGGATGGAGCCAAGCATTTCCAGAAAGTCCTCCCAGGTTTCCACAGAGACCGAGCGTTTTCAAAAAGTTCCACCTTGGAAGTTTTATTTTCAGTGGCTTCGATCGCCGCTGTGTGAAAGAACCCTGAAATACAGCAAACGTTTTGCATTTTCATTTAAATTCATTGCTGTGCAAATGGGATCTTAGTGTTCGGAGATGCGGTGGAAGAAACACACTCAACATTCATAAAATACGCTTCTGCTAAATTAGAGGTGATTAAGCTGCTTTAGTTCTGCTTTATCTCTGGCTGAGAAACTGTGATTCTAAAAAACAGTGACTGCCAGCATTACGTACCAACTTAGTCACTCCGTCTAAGCGTGTGTGTGTGTGTGTGTGTGTGTGTGTGTGTGTGTGTGTGTGTGTGTGTTCTACTGACGGAGGAGCTAAAACACCTCAGAGGCAATGTAGTAAACTTACCTTTCCTTTCTGGGCTGATTTTCATTTGAACTATTAAAGGTACAGTACAGAGTACACGCTCCCAGGAATGGCTTGTGTTTCTTTTCTATACTTATTAGGACCGTATCCAGGCGCTTCCATGTGTATTCGTACTGGCTATTCATTAGTTTTATGAGGTGCCAATATTCCCATTGCATTATTATTTTATATTTTCTCTATATGCTATAATGATCTGCGTTCTTTCTTAACGTCATACGACACCCAAATGGATCACAGGTCCCTGTGTAATCCACATCATTGATTCATGCCAGATTACATTAAAGATTGCATAAGATAGTTTAGATGTTTCTCAAGTTACATTTTGAACTGCAAGTGAAAAAGATAAAAGCCCTTGAAGATTCTTTTTAGATTTCTCTGCTTAGGTCTTTGCCTTCTGATTAATTATGCAGAACACAATTAATTCAATTCACAACAATCAAACCAGCAGTAACTTCTTTCCAGAAGAATCTTAAAGATGTTGTAGTTATGAGTAGTTATGCTTTCAGCTTCAGTTCAGTTCTACAACTCACTTCAAACACTCAGTGAGTCCAGGCAAATCCAGTCCTACCGCCAGAGAGAAGTCGCAGCACCAGCAAAGGTCCTCAGGTCCTCGGGTCTTCAGGTCCTCGGGACAGGCTGGAGGTCCACAAGTCCTCCTGGGTGGGATATAAAACCTGGCCTGTAGGACAGGCCGCACAGAAACACAATAAAGTCTCTTTTAATTTAAACAGTATTTTAACTGCATCAACTCAAAAGTGAAGTATCACTAATTTAATGACGGTCTTCCCTGTACATACACACTCATTGAACTAATTAACGTAAAACAACGACTCACCAGAACCGTGTCGCTAAAACTCTCCTGTCCAGGAAGACAGAAGACAGAAGACGGAAGACGGAAGACGGAAGACGGAAGACGACCTACAACTCAGAAGATCTTTTCTGTTTTCATTTGTTTCCCGCTGCTGCCCCGTCACGCGCTCTTGACACGGAAGTAGTTTTTCTTAAAGCGGAAGTAACGTGAAACCTTTTAAAAATATCACTACATTTATTATCTTTATTCTTACTCACTGTAAAGTAATAAATACATGAAAAGTGTTGTAACTTAGGAAATTTGTATGAATAAATGAATTATTCATCCAAAGTATTTTCGACGTTTGAGACGTTTCCACTTTTTAAACCTGGGTTATGTCTGGATTCATGGATCCGTCATGTGAGGTACTGGTCCAGATCATTACAGTTTGTTAAGGTACAACGGAGGAGGTCCTCAATCTGAAATGCTTGTTTGGTTCATGTTTGAATCTAATTTTAACTTAGAAGAAGTGAGAGTCACTCCCTCAGCTTGCTCCACACTTTTATTTGTAGATTTCATCATAAAATAATTTTTGTACCTCAAACGTGACCAATCACCAACACAAACTCAGAGTTATTTGACTCTGATATATCTCATTTTGACAGAAAACGTAATTTCATTTTATTGAATTACGTCAACTAAAATAAAATGCTTTTATAATTTTAATCCAATTAATGACCTACAGCTTGAAATCTGTTTGTTTGAAATTTACTTTATTTACTTTACTTGGCCAAAATTATCAGAACAAAAAGAATGAAAGACACGAGGCTGTTTTAGCAGACAGTTTAAGAAATACAACAAAGAACGTGCAAATTTAGGCAATTCTGAAAATCTTCATTCATAACTGAACTCAAGTTCTTAAGCACATTTGAAAACTAACACCATGAAGTCCAACTGAACATAAATCAAACAAATACTTGTCAAAGCGCATTTATGAAATAAAATAAAATAAAAATGTACAAAGAGGTCTCACACCGGCAGCCTCAACCCAGGATCCACTGACACTATGGATACCCAGTGATACCTACTGACGGGTGGAAGACATCGGTCAACGGCTATCTAATTGAAATTCATGTTTGAGAAGCAAATAGAAGGGCGAAGCATAAAAGGACCTGACAAAAACAAAACTGATCGGTAGGTCAGGTCATGGTTAAGTGTAGTGTGTATTGTACCGAGCAGAGGGGATCCAAGTATAAAAAGAGTAAGATCATGGACGCCAAATGGTTACCGATGGTTGTGGGAAAAGGCTGTTCAGTAGGAAGTGAAGGGAAGAGCTGCCTGTGATGGAACGGTAACAGAAGACAGAGTGCGTCCATCCCAGCAGGGGGTCTGCAGTCCGTCAGGGTGATTCACCAACACCAGTAAAAGCACCAACACTGGGCTCATGAGTATCAGACGTTGACCGTGGAACGAAGTGAGACGGTCGATGATCCCGATGGAATGAAACATTTCTTGAAATATTTTCTTACAATGACAGCTGAATTCCAGGAGGCACAGCCAGACTGAAGGGAGTGAGAACTTCCTCCACACATTCATGTGTAATGGACTTCGGTGCACACCGCCAATGGAAACGTTTGGAAACACAAATAGAAACGCTTCTAATCACTGGAAAATGTTTCAAGTGAAAACTTACAGTTGTCGTGTTTTCCTTTCAGAAAACTATTACATGTACATGGCAGCATTCTGAAAACCATGTCGGTCTACACAGAAACACCAGAAACACTGAAAGAAGATGCAGTTGGCATGTCAGGCCACAAGTTGGCGCTGTTGGTAGCTTTTGTAATGAAACCACATGCCCACACGGAACAATGCAAATGAACAACGGCGAGTACACACACATTGATACGGACAGACGATGAAGTTGGATTGTTATTACAGGGACTGGAGAATCTCGACTGAGGCCCCGTTTCCATGACAACGTTTCACTTGATGACACCTCATCCGTTAAATAACAGAGTGCGTTTCCACTGCAGCAGCAGACACACTGACAACGATGTAGTTAGTCTGCCGGGCCATGGGAGGGCACTGTGGCTTGGTTTGGTAATGAAACCACACAGACATGTGTGCAGAGAACAATACTTTGACCGTTTTCCAATTCTTAGAAGGGCAGTGCATACTCGTATACGTCATGAGTAACTACTTGCAGGGCGTCCTCGGTGTGTCCTATTGCCAAATGCATTATGGGTAATTTGTCTTCCCAAACCTACACAGGTCAGGTGTCGATGCATCCTCGATAAAGTGGGCAGAGCGACGACACAAACGGGTATTCCATGTGTACTCAGTGAGAAACGGCCTAAGAATTGGGTCAGTACTTGGTTCTCCCACTGATGACGTTTCACGGGTACACGAGAGTACAAGTATGGACAAGTATAGGTACTGGAGAACGGCAAGTATACACGTGAAGAAAATGGAAAGAACCGACATCCTAGTGGACTGATGAGGAATCAGACGCTATCAGGGAGCGTCTCAACTATTAAACTACTGATCTGGACCATAAACTAGAATGGGACTGCGGGTCGAACCACTACGGGTCGGCCATGTTGGTTTACAGGCACAGGAGCAGAAGGAACTACTTTCAACGGGGTGTGCATGTACAGTAGCAGTGTTTCAGAAAAGTTCGTTTTCAAAAAGTTCAACCTTGGGAGCTGTTTTCAAAAAGTTGCATTTTCAGTGGCTCCCAGCATCGTTGTCATGTAGACGGAGAGTCCAAATACTACGGAGGTCCGTTGTTTTCACTTGAAAGCTTCATATAAGTTCATTAATGAGGAACCTTACATTTACATTGAGAGGATTTTGTGATATATTCATAACAGTTATAACAGTATAGTTATAACTTATAACAGTTTAGTTGGATGTGTTCAACGTTTTGGTCAAATGTATTGTTTGTCTGAGAAATACGCTTCAGAACATGGACTTGTGTGTTGTTTAGTTCATGAGTTCATTTAAAACAGCAAAAATATCAGATTTTGCAGAAAAGACAACAAAAATAAGCAAATAATGAAAAACAATGTGGAGAATGATTGATAATCTATTCGTCCATGTGCAGAAGAGCTACTCACTATGGCCGTGATGTGAAGTTCTTGGTTTGTTTCGCCGTTGGAGTTTAAGTCGAAGCGTTTTCCAAAAGTTGTTCTTTTACTTTCCTCGAGCGTCGGACGGCCGAATGCTGAAGGCGTTGTCTGATGAATGGCTCCTTTAGCCTTCTGATCGTATCAGTCACGGCCCGCCGCACTGGAAGACCTAAACCAAGCCATGACGTACGAACACACGCTGACTCACAGCGACCGACTGTCTAAGACACAATTGCAAAAGAATAACAGGTCGTAAACAGAAAGATGAATGGAGCCTGGGCGTTGTGGCTGAGGAGATTATGGAGGCCGACCTTCAATGGAGCTTAAAGGAAGTACTTGTTGGTCTTTTATTTACCAACAAAACACATAAAGGAAACAAACAGGCTGCAGGTTGCAGCAGCAGCAGGTTGTCACTTCCTGCTGGGAGAAGGTTTTTCTCTAAAGTATTCAGAGGCGATTGTCACTTTTCTAACTGTACCCGATGTCCCACTTGTTGATTTTATAAATCTGTGTTAAAATTGAAGTCCGTGTTCCAGGCAGATCCAGCGCTTGCTCTCAGTGATCTTGTTAAGTTGTTTTCTTATCAGCTGAGACGAGCTGTAATAACGTAATTCAGGTCGGACTTCTTAATCCCAGAAAGACAAGAGGAGTGAGGCGTGCTGGCCGAGGCCGTACATCTCCACCGCACTGATCTGTCTTTGGTTGGAACGACTCATTTGTACCCAACGTAAGCAAATGCGCCCCGAACAGTGGCGGCCGGCAGGTAGTGACGCTCCTCAATCAGCGAAATCACATCAAGTCCCACTGCCTCTTTGCTTGATCAGCTCCGGAGCGCAAACATGCTTCAAGGTTAGATGCGCTTAATCTGGGTGCGTGGAACAAGCAGTGCTTATGAATATATATTGCTCTGCTCTAATGACCACGCTGAATTATTCAATGTGTCATCTCCATAAATCACTATAATTACATACTGGGAGTGCATGAAGCCGCTTTAATGGAATGTGCCTGTGTTTAACCTTGGAGACATGCTGCCCATGTGCCCAGGTGGAGGGGGGGGGGGGGGGGGGGGGGGGGTCAACACACTGCGGTCCCCTCTGAGCTTCACCTGTGCTCTGCCACGTTAAACATGATTGTAGGACAATTCATCCACAGACAGCGCCCCCCAGTGGACAACTTGTCCATTGTTGAGATCTCAAAATGTTTGTGAGAAAATAAATCCTGTACTTTCTACAAATCGTTATTCCTAATTGATATTTCACATATTTTTCATATATCTAGTATATGTAGAGTAGTATCATCTGGATTTGGTTCTCTTTGTTTACCATTCTCTTAATGGTAAACAAAGAGAACACGTGCATGTAAATACATTTTTAGGAATTACTTTGGAGCTCAGTTGGAATCCGCATATAAACATCCTGGAGTTAAAATTAGACATAAATATTGGCAGAATGTGTAAAATCTGATCAGTGTTAAATCAAAATTCACTCAACTTAATAAAAAACTCCCTCATTCTTCCATATCTGACTTATTGTGTTGAAATATGGGGAAATAATTATAAAACAAGCATTGATCCTATTTTTTTTTTACTTCAGAAGAATTAGACTCATAAGCTGATTATTATTAAGCTCCAACAAATCCTCTGTTTGCCAAATCATTTATTTATTTTTTTTTTTTTTTTCGCCCTTGTCCTGTTCGGCAGCTTGGGCCAACAATATGATGTGATCTAGAACCTTCGGAGTCAGAACAGATTTTGGTCTTGCAACAGGGAGAGACCTGGAGTCTCCTCCTGTTGCCTTCTCCGTCAGAAGATGGCATGGCTGCTGTACACGACCGGGGGGGAACGCTCAAAGAGAGAGAGAAGAGAAAAGAGAGAAAAAGGTTGAGGGAGGAGGGAGGAGGGGGGAGGGGGGAGGGGGGAGGGGGGAGGGGGTAGGGGGATAACATACAATATCCTTGTTGTGCTACATATATTATTTGCAGTTATCACACTGATCCAAATATTTTCCAACTGTTTTTTGATTAAACCAGCCTGAGCTGCTCTATCTAGACAGTAAAATGATTTCTTAGATTAACCAGCCTGAGCTGCTCTATCCAGACAGTAACATGATTTCTTAGATTAACCAGCCTGAGCAGCTCTATCTAGACAGTAAAATGATTTCTTAGATTAACCAGCCTGAGCTGCTCTATCTAGACAGTAAAATGATTTCTTAGATTAACCAGCCTGAGCTGCTCTATCTAGACAGTAAAATGATTTCTTAGATTAACCAGCCTGAGCTGCTCTATCTAGACAGTAACATGATTTCTTAGATTAACCAGCCTGAGCAGCTCTATCTAGACAGTAACATGATTTCTTAGATTAACCAGCCTGAGCTGCTCTATCTAGACAGTAACATGATTTCTTAGATTAACCAGCCTGAGCAGCTCTATCTAGACAGTAACATGATTTCTTAGATTAACCAGCCTGAGCAGCTCTATCTAGACAGTAACATGATTTCCTAGATTAACCAGCCTGAGCAGCTCTATCTAGACAG
>NC_137627.1:604963-664963 GCF_963383615.2 Lipophrys pholis | reverse complement strand
GTTATTCAGTTGATAAAAAGCTTCAGAAAATGAAGGAAATGTTGATTCCCAGGTTGAGAGTCAGTGGGAGGAAAGATAAACCTTTGTAATGTTTTGTGAGGAATGGAAGCGAGGGATGAATGCCTCCACGTTAAGAGCATGCTTAAATATTTAGAGCTCCTTGCAGTCGATGTAATTTCCACCTGAGCTGCAAACAGGAAGTTCTACCTTCCCCTTGAGGGGTTTCAGTGTCACACCTGCAGACCTGCCATCACATCGCCGAGCACAAAGGTTGTCAGACGGGATCAAATCAGCCTGGCGGTTTCCTCCGATGACACCCGGAGCCACTTGAAGCTGAAAGCTGCCGAGGCTCAGACATAAAACCACATTAGGAGAGCGGATCGTTTCCATCCCACTGGTTCACTCTCCCATTAAGGTGAGAGGAATGGACAGCTGTCCTTTATCGAGTTTAAAATATCACGAGGATTGACTGTCTCGCTGAAGCTTTGAGATTATTGGCCACTTCCTTTCCCCCATTACCCACAGACCTATCTATCTCCATCTCTTTTTGAAGAGATGCCCTGAATGGACTGCAGGGTTCCTGAGACGTTCTCGCCAGAGTCAGAGAACGTCTCTTTAACTGTCTCAAGTCTCATCCCATTTTCACAAGAACACCAAAACGAGATCACAAGTTTTCACAATGACCTGACGTGTGCACGGAGACGAATGACTAGAAAAGCTCTCTGGTGTCTCTCAGGGGTCTTTCACGTTGGATAGTCCGGGACCCGGTTCACCTGGGAGGGGGCGGAGCCCAGGATTGTCACCCCTTCATCTGGTTGGGTGGTGTTCACATTCACTTTAGAGACCAGATCAAACCTTCTGTAAAATATCTGGGAACGTGGTTCCACGTCTCTGTGCCTAAAGGGTTCCATCCCCAGTGTGGTGGCTGGTTGGATCTCAGCCCGCCCGTCCCTGAGTCCTTCAGCCTGGACAGGCTGATTGGATCTCAGCCCGCCCGTCCCTGAGTCCTTCAGCCTGGACGGGCTGGTTGGATGTCAGCCCGCCCGTCCCTGAGTCCTTCAGCCTGGACAGGCTGATTGGATCTCAGCCCGCCCGTCCCTGAGTCCTTCAGCCTGGACGGGCTGGTTGGATCTCAGCCCGCCCGTCCCTGAGTCCTTCAGCTGCTCTCGGTGAACACGACTTCCTCTTGTTTCCATTGATGAATGAGATTTTAGAGTTTGGGAGGTTAGATGATTAATGAGACGCCTCAACCGGAGGAACGTGCTTCATAAGCTTCTGCAGTCCGACACGTTCTACTCACTGAAGGAGTCATGAGGAGGAGATCCTCCGTTCGACTTGTCGGTGAGCAGAATCTAATCACTGATGGATTTATAGTGGAAATGAAGATCCTTGATGATGAAATGTGATTCTGTGTAAAGTTTGTAGGACGACCGTCTGTGGAGGGAGAAGCTTGTCGACAGTCAGACAGTCGGTCCAAACAGCTGACTGCTGCTCTGACCTTTAACCCCCTCAAAGGGAAACATTTGGAAATAAAGAATTTCAATCCTCTGGTGTTTTTAAAGAATATTTTAATCCCTACATTTGATATTTGAGACTTTAGTGACTCATTTCTAAAAACACACCAAAACATGTTTGACCAAGCTGTCCTCTCCTCCAGACCCCCGCCTGGGATGAGAGCGCTGCTAAACTCAGTTTTTACTTTTAAAAAGAAAAAGACGACCACATGTTACTTAATCTGCCGTCCTGCTCGCTGGGATCACTTTTAATGCAGCTGAGAGCGCCGCCTGGAATACCTGAAAGTCTGTGGAACCGGAGGATCAGCACCTCCAGAAATTAAATAATCCTCTGAAAGTGGACCTCTTTATTAGCAGTCGGCAGCGCCGTGCAGTCAGGAGCGCCGTGCAGTCGGCACCGCCGTGCTGTCAGGAGCACCGTGCAGTCGACAGCGCCGTGCAGTCAGGAGCGCCGTGCAGTCGGCACCTACTTCTACCCGTGTAACGCCTCCCTTCTGCACCAGCCGTAACGCTGCTCCTTCCTCTGGCTGATGGAGTGACGTTACACAAAACCATCTAACCACCTCCGACTCGGCCCGAGACGCCAAACCAGTCCCAGGCTGCTGCTGAGGGGAAGGGCGATCTGGAGCTGGAGGTTTCTCTCAGCACAAATTCAATTACTGTGAATCAATGCCGACTGTTTGAAGTGAAGTCCTGTTCAAAGAGGCACTGGGGGGCTTCAGCCAGCCCCCCCCAAAGGAAGCAGGCAGCTCCAACCAGCTCGTCCACATCCAGGACGCCTGCCTCCTCATGAGACATTCAAAAGCTCGGTTATTTCTCTGCATACTGAAGAGTCACTTTATTAGAATACTCAGGCATTGATTCGAGTGTGTCAGGGATCACAGGAGGAGCCAAACACAGACTGTCCAGGCGGACGAAATTACAGTCCAAAAACCAAACGGGTAACACTGGGGGGGGGGGGGGGGGGGGGGGGCGGGACCGGGACCGGGACCGGGACAGGGACCGGGACAGGTTGAGGAAATGAACTGACACAGACAACAGAGAACGGGGGGCTTAAATACAGTGGGAAGGGGTGAACAGAGGTGGAACTCAACGAAGAAGAAGACAGAGGGAGGAGATCATTGGTTAATAGGAAACATGAGGTGAGACACAAAGTGAAGATTAGAAGTTTCTCAAGCAAACTGTATGTTTATTAAAAATTTCCACTTAATTATATCATATTTCAGGTATGTTCAGTTTCTTAAATCTGAAATATTCTTTCTTCAGAAATATTCTTTCTTTTAGTTGCTAAATATCAAAAGAGATTTATACGTTTATTTTTCCAGTATAGAAATAAATGACAACACGAATTTTCAATGATACTTATTTATCTAAATGCACCTTAAACTCACATTTTTGTCAACAATAAAGTCTCTTTTTTAATGAAGAACTGAATGATGACAATTCCAGACAAAATCTTAAATCGAGTTCCTGCAAATCCACCATGTGGCCAGCAGGGGGCGAACTCTCTCTTCCAAATGGTTCTAGGGGGATTTTATTATTATATAAGATATAATATCTCACTCAATCAATTACATGTTACATCTTGTTTTTGTGGTTAAATTATAAGCGTGGCACCAGGTCAAGACGATTAAAACGAAGAAGTGTAATACTTTATACTTTTGGGGTTCCTAAAACCTAAAATCTAAAACCTAAAACCTAAAACTAACTTGTGTAAATGTTTTGTATTTCTGTAAATCATCTGTGTTGTGAAGTGAACTATAACAAGGATTTTACTTTCTGTATTTAGCTTCTTTTATTGTTGCAGGAATTTTCCGGGTGAATAACCAAATGTTAAGGTCCTCCTGGAGGAGACCTGCTCCATCATGTTACTGAGATCTGAGGGGAGGGGAGATGGACTGAAGGTCCTCCTGGAGGAGAGCTGCTCCATCATGTGAGATCTGAGGGGAGATGGACTGAAGGTCCTCCTGGAGGAGACCTGCTCCATCATGTTACTGAGATCTGAGGGGAGATGGACTGAAGGTCCTCCTGGAGGAGAGCTGCTCCATCATGTTACTGAGATCTGAGGGGAGGGGAGATGGACTGAAGGTCCTCCTGGAGGAGACCTGCTCCATCATGTTACTGAGATCTGAGGGGAGGGGAGATGGACTGAAGGTCCTCCTGGAGGAGACCTGCTCCATCATGTTACTGAGATCTGAGGGGAGGGGAGATGGACTGAAGGTCCTCCTGGAGGAGAGCTGCTCCATCATGTGAGATCTGAGGGGAGATGGACTGAAGGTCCTCCTGGAGGAGACCTGCTCCATCATGTGAGCTCTGAGGGGAGATGGACTGAAGGTCAGACCGGAAGCTGGACGACCATCAACACACTCTGGTCACCAAGGATGGACCTGCGTGTTGCTGGCGGCTGATACTCGTCCTGCAGAAGCTGGTGTCCTGCAGAAGCTGGTCTCCTGCAGAAGCTGGTGTCCTACAGAAGCTGGTGTCCTACAGAAGCTGGTGTCCTGCAGAAGCTGGTGTCCTACAGAAGCTGGTGTCCTGCAGAAGCTGGTGTCCTACAGAAGCTGGTGTCCTGCAGAAGCTGGTGTCCTACAGAAGCTGGTGTCCTGCAGAAGCTGGTGTCCTACAGAAGCTGATGTCCTACAGAAGCTGGTGTCCTGCAGAAGCTGGTGTCCTACAGAAGCTGATGTCCTACAGAAGCTGGTGTCCTGCAGAAGCTGGTGTCCTACAGAAGCTGGTGTCCTGCAGAAGCTGGTGTCCTGCAGAAGCTGGTGTCCTGCAGAAGCTGGTGTCCTGCTCCTGCTCTCTCTTACATCTTCTTCATCTTCTGTCACATCAGGTCAGCGGCGGAGCTTCAGAACCGCTTCACCTCCAGGAAGGAGCGGCGATGAACCGCCTCAGGAAACGTTCACGCCGATATGCTGAGCTGGTTTTCTGACCCTCTCACAGACGGCGAGAACATCTTCTACCTTCTCGTCTAACGGAGTCAAATGAAGTCTTCAAAAGCTCCAGTGTTTCCCCACAAAGTACAAAGTCCCAGCTCAGTGTGTGGTCCTCTCCTCCTCGTACAGAACCTCCTGAAGCCTTCAGGACTTCAGGTGGATCAGTGTGTGGTCCTCTCCTCCTGTACAGAACCTCCTGAAGCCTTCAGGACTTCAGGTGGATCAGTGTGTGGTCCTCTCCTCCTGTACAGAACCTCCTGAAGCCTTCAGAACTTCAGGTGGATCAGTGTGTGGTCCTCTCCTCCTCGTACAGAACCTCGTGAAGCCTTCAGAACTTCAGGTGGATCAGTGTGTGGTCCTCCCCTCCTGTACAGAACCTCCTGAAGCCTTCAGGACTTCAGGTGGATCAGTGTGTGGTCCTCTCCTCCTGTACAGAACCTCCTGAAGCCTTCAGGACTTCAGGTGGATCAGTGTGTGGTCCTCTCCTCCTGTACAGAACCTCCTGAAGCCTTCAGGACTTCAGGTGGATCAGTGTGTGGTCCTCTCCTCCTCGTACAGAACCTCGTGAAGCCTTCAGAACTTCAGGTGGATCAGTGTGTGGTCCTCCCCTCCTGTACAGAACCTCCTGAAGCCTTCAGAACTTCAGGTGGATCAGTGTTCCGGGTCAGTCCATGCTGACCTGTTCGAGGGAATCACTGGCAGGAAAAACTTCATACCAGATTTCTTTGTTTTCTAAATTCTTTTCGGGGGAACATTGGAACTTAAACCCAGATTTCTTGCTTCTTTTGATGTTTCTGTTTGATTAAGAGTTAATGTGATCACTACTCACACGTTCAGTAGATTTATTAATATATTTAGCTGTAATGACGAGAGAATTATTATATATGGTGTAGTAGAGGATGTAGAATTATTTTCTACTGTGTGTGATTTCTGTTTTATGATTTACGACACAAATATCACTTTCTTCCTCTTTAGCTCTACTCTCCGTCCACACAACATGCAGCAACACCGCCACCTGCTGGGCAGGATTGAAAACGCATCCCATGTACTGCAGTAGAAGAAGTAAAGTCAAACAGGTTTCTACACACATTAGTGAAAGAATGAGTCGCTCTAAGGAGCTCAGGGAATTCCAGCAATACTTGTTTTATAAATATAAACATATAAATCTTTGTGGTATAAACGAGACCCTGGACTTGACCTGGTTCCACCAAAAGGCCTCAGATCCACATTCTTTTAAATAAACTGTAAATCTGGACATTTAAATTAGAGCCACTCTGCGATGACACGTGACCAAACACTTCAGAAGATGAGAAGCGAGTTGAGAGGTTGAATAATTACAGAAACTATAATCTGTTCACACATTAGAACAAAATCTAAACTCACAGAAGGTTAAACATGTTTTACTCCACTGAGTCTGTGTTCACAATGAGGGGGTATTGGTATGTAGCCACTGGGGGGCGCTGCTGTGCTGTCCCTGCAGCATGGAGGAGGAGAAGCTCGAGTCTGAAGAGAGGGGGGAGGCAGAGCGAGGGAGGGGGGACAACGAAGACGAACATAGACCAAATATTATAATAATAATAATAATAATAATAATAATAATAATAATAATAATTAAAATATTCAATAAAGTAATGAAGCGATCACATAATATAAACAATATAAAAAATAATAATAATCCAGTTAAAAAAGGAACATAATAGAAAAAAGAAAATACCTGAAATTATATATATAGATATAGATTTTTTTTTTTTTTTAAATCTCACCTATTTTAGTTAATAATACAAAATTGTATTTAATTAACCTTCATTTAACCAGGAAAATAAACCCATCATCAGATCTCCTTTATATGTTTTGGCCAAGAGGTCCGAATCACAACATCAAATCCTCAGATTAAAAACATTTAAAACATTAAAAACATTTAAAACTGATTGAACACAGTTCAGTGTGAAGTATACACTAGTTAAAATGATAAAGTGCAGATCACTATACACACATTTTAAAAGATAAAATTGTGATTTTGTAAGGCAGATTAGAATAAAGTGCAATAGAATTTTAAGGTTTTTATTCGTTCACTGTAAAAACTTTCAAAACAAAAAGACTCAACAAAGATTATCGAACCTCTTTGATGAGTAATAAAGAACGGAAATGATTTCAAGAAACCTGTTCGGACATTTTGGGTTCTATTTGGAGTGTGTAATAATAATAATAATAATAATAATAATAATAATAATAATAATAATAATAATAATAATAATAATAATAATAATAATAATTCAAGTAACCTCCACAAATATAAACTAAATATTAGCGGGGAAATTCTGTTAAAAAGGGGAAATGAAGAAAACAGAAACTCCGTTTATAAAAACATCCTAACAGATTTTAATAAAGTGGGAAAATAGAAATAAAATCTGATCCAACATGCTGCAACAAAAGAAAATCGATATGAACCTCACGTATAACCTAAACATATATACTAAATACTTTATGCGGGTTCATCGAGGTACTTCGAGTCTGATTCTAAAATGAAAAAGGTTTTGTAGTGAAGGAGTCGGAGGTGAAACGGGCCTGAAGAGCTTCCTGGTCCAACCACACAAGTTCTGCTCACAGGAGATGGAGGAGATCCCGGTGGCTGCTGGTACAATATGTTCTGCTGCACAGAAGAAAATACCACTTTATTAAAACAATTCACTTAAGCCATGATCATTTTGATCATTACCGTTAAAAAGAAAATTAAAAAACACTCACGAGTTGTTTTTATGTGAAATTTCGTTCCAGGCTGGTGAGTTTCTTCATCAAACACCTGACCAAAAACTGAAAAATCTAAAGAAATAAAAACACGAAATTGATGAAAAAGTATTAATTGTGGTATTGAAAGTAGATGAAAGTGTGTAAAAAGTGATATTGGGAGAGTTTGGAGGAGCGGAGCGGCTCGTGCAGCAGGACAGCCGGAGGCCTGAGATGGCAGAGATGAGTGCTGCTGCCCTGCAGTCACGCCCCCTTTTCTTACCACTTTTAAGCTTTTTCTCATCAAATAAAGCCCAAAATGTAATTTAATGTGATTTTCTGTGTGCAGAATGACCCCTGGCAGCGCGTGGCCGCGAGCAGGGGACGATGGAGTGCTTACCGGGCGCGCGCGGGGCGCATCACGGCCTCCCACAACTTAATGAAGGGCTGTGATGCTCTGATATTGCAAAATGAGGATAAAATTCATAAAACTATAGTTTTGGGGGGTTGTGGTGCAAAATAATAGTACATTACATTAGAGTGGGGGTCATAGATGTCCACAAGTATCGATTTTGGGGGGAAAATCTATCTAACTCGGTTGCCTCTGAATATTCAAATTGAAAGTAACGCGCAATCAAAAGCTTGTCAAATGAAAGAGTTCTGGCCGTTTTAAATAGTAGGCAAGGAGAGAGAAAATCTCAAAGTAATATATACCCAGCTATATTACAGTATTGTTGCAGGCTCTGAATCTACTACAAGACCTTTGGTGTGATATTTTTGGAGACTTTTGCGAAATTTTCACTCTTGGCCAGTTTGCAGGTGGGAGAGAGACTTTTTGGCCTTCAATTGATCCAGGATCCTCCTGCTTCTTGTCCAACATGAGTGGTAAGTTCGACCTTCATTTTGCTCCAGGACGCTGCTTTTTGTGGCTTTTCCTATAAAAAATACCTGTTCCAAAGAAAGAAGAAAAAAAAAAAGAGAATTTGATGTTAAGAGCAAATATTATAAAATCCAGACCGAGACAAGAGGGGGAAGGTGGCGTTTTGGGGACATGTGTGTCTCTTCTGCACATGTTTTAACAACACCTATGAGAACAAACTACTGAATTAAACTCCTAAACTTATTATTTTACAAATCACAATAATTTAATTGCGCCTTTCTATAAGCTCCTGCGCGGACTTTTAAACGCATTCGCTCTTTTTACTGCGACATTTCTATCAAACCTGAGCTGAGTCTCGAGGACCAACTCAAAGGCATTTATATTTTTTTGAGGACATTTATCAGGAAAGTTGATGACTTGTGTTGGAAACGTTTGCGCCTGAGTGTGCGCGCCTGTGCGCAGCGCTGCGCGCGGAGTGGGATGTGTCTGCCTCAGCTTTTCTGGCCACTATTTGACACATTTAAGACAAATCATGAAGTAGCGCCGAGCTGTATGAATATTTATCAGGTGATGCTTAACTTGTCGAGGCTCAGTAAAGCAACAAGTCAACTTTTTTTTCCAAAAGACTCGCCACTCCTGGATTCTTTAAATTGCGCCTTTAGGCCTGAATCACGCGCACCCATAACCGACGAGGCGCTTTTTAAATCTCCAAATCGAACTTTCCCGTAGCCAGAGATAGAAAATTCACCCACAAATGCCAATTTTAGTCGATTCTTATAGTGACATGATGCAGAGAGGGAAAGGTGGGACGATAAGCTGAGTTTGGAGCAGAGCTCCGTGGTCTGGTCAGAACCGGTGGGGATGTTTTCGCGTTACTCGACTACAATCTCCTCTGATCTAAATATGACAGGACAAAGTTGTGCGACACGGACCGACACACGTTTTATTTAAGGTGAAAGAGCCGCGGATCGGCCGTTTGAAGGAGCCGGTGGTGGGAAGCTCTCCGCCTGTCGCTGCTCTGCACAGCTCGCCCACTTTACACAAACTCACCGAACGATCACGAACAACGTCCCACCCTGCACGGACCCGACTTTACCCCTCAACCACCGATTTAACCGATTTAATCACCAAAGCGTACTTACGTTTCCCTGCTCTGGTTGGGAGACTTGGAATCTCTGGCGCACACCGTCAGACAAAGAACCAGCGAGTCCGGAAAAAGCTCGATCCTGACGGGGGGGGAGCAGCAGCCGGAGAGGCTGGGAGGCTCTGCAGCCGGGAGCAGGGCTCCATAGTACCCACAACATTGCGCACTTTACTATTAGGATTCCCAAGAAAATCTCCCTAAATAGGTTTTTATATTTTCTATACGAAAAGTTCTAAATGTTTGTAGGATTTCACAATAAACAGAATAATCAGGAACGTTTGTTTGGAGCTTAACGTTTATTGAACAAGTGACAGGGTTTTATTTGTTGGGGTTTGGATGGAGAGGAGCTTCCCTGGTGGATGTGTGGTGGGTAACGACAGGTCCTTTGTCCGCAGCGAAGCAGGTGTACCTGGGAGTCCGAGTGAAGGTGACAGTGAAAGAGATGCTGGAGAGGAAGAGAGCTCGAGAGGCCGACAAGAAGAGACAGAAAATGGTAAAGTGGAGTTTCCTCTCTTCCCATCCCTCCTCTGTGTGTCTGAGTCCACTCCTTTAACAAAGAAACAGACACAGAATGAAACACAAGATATAATTATTGATTTATTGATTTATTTATTTATTCTATGTCCGATCAACAGAGATTCTAATGAACGTGTCTCTGTTTGCACCTTATCAGCAGGTGTCTCCAGCCTGTTTGGACCTCCAGGAGCTTTGCACGCCTGCATTTCCATGTAAGTCTTCCCACCCTGCCATCTGGCTCATCCCACCAGTGGAACTTCCTTATTTAAGTCAAAGCTTCGCACTGGGCTCGGTTCAATCGCCTGCTCTGACCACTGCGCCACAAATGTCGGTCAACATGCGCACTGCATGGCTGCGGCCTGACTTTGCCGGTTAAACGGCTGCGCTGCTCTCTTCAGCAGGCTGCAACCTGCCGTGAACGGGGAACCACAGTCCCATGGCAGCCGCAGCCGCAGCCGCAGGCGCAGCCGCGGCCGCAGCCAGGAGCGCCTGACACTGGAATGCGCATCTGGATAATTATTGACAGCGCAGCTCCAAAGAGCGTCTGATGGTCCACTGACATCACTCCTCCATCTCATTTATTTAAATGAACTTATAGTCCCATTTAAATGGCCCCACGCTCGTGACTCCCCTCCATGAAGACAGATTTTCTGGAGGTGTCTAAAAGCTTCATTTGCACCTGGATGAAGCTGCGCACGAGACACGCCTTTTAATTTCTTCTTTTGTGTTTGTTTGTTTTGGTTTTTTTGATCGATTAATCCTAAATATGCACATCTTCTCCAGCTCCAGCAGGCTACCCGGACCCCCCTGCAGCCTTCCAGCAGGCTGATCCGCTCCTGCCGCTGCTCGTCCAGCATTACGCGGCTCCGGGCGGCATCCTGGCGCAGGCGAGCGACTTCGGCTGCGTCCAGGCGCAGTTCGGGGAAGAGATGATGTCCGGCTTTGGCTACGTAAACAACAACAACAACAACAACAACAACAACAACAACAACGAAAACAACCACAGCAGCAGCCGCAGCAGCAGCAGCGGAGGCTTCAGCTACAGCCCTGCCCTGCCGGAGCTCACCTCCTCCCCGCAGACCTGGGGCCAGGAGCCGTCTCCTCATGCGGACTACAGCGGGATGGTAGGTTCCTGCGAGGAAACACGATCAACGCAAAGCCTCGAGATTAAAGAAAAGAATGTCAAAAAAGACAATAAAAACCTGTTTTTCCTCTTTTAAAATGTAAATATCTACTTTAATAATCAGTTACACATTATATTTATTTTGCAAATATTTGGTGTTTTAAAACTTTCAGGTGAAATCTGTATGACACTGTTTTAGATATAACTCTTAATTCTGTTTTCATCATGAGGTGTCTGACTGTGTTTAACATGTTTCCTTTGTGTGTAACTCCTGAGTTTATTACAGATATACCCTGAACAAGCTTGTTCTGCCATCACAGCTATTGATATTCTTACCATTATTTTAACATGCAGTACTATTGAGATTACATTTCCTTTGGAAGACAAATTAAGATCAAGTGCATCCTTACAATTATATTAAAAAAAATACAACACAGATGATCTGATATGAAACATCTTTTCAGAGACTTTAAGCCATTTTTAAATCTAAAAGTGCATTTCTAATTAATAAAACGTTTTTTTCACTCTTCTAACTCGAGGAATCAATAATAAAAGACAGTGTCATCAGTATATGTTCTTATAGATTCTCTAGTCGCATCATTAATGGGAATGTGAAATATTTTTGCCAATAAACTGAAATATCGAGGGACTACTTCAGTTATTTTAAGTAATTCCGTTTTGTGGCCAACACTAAGTTTGATTTGTGACATTTATTTATTGTTTCTTTAGAGAATAATCAAGGCAGAGATTTGGGGCTAATTTACAATAAAACTAAGGTTCTAACCAGCCGAACTGTTGCTGTACTTACTAAACTACAGTTTCTTAGAGAAAACAGTTGAAATTCAGTATAAAAACATAAAAACAGATTTCTACAGCCTCAGAGCAGGACACCATCCCGGATGATTCATTGTAAATGTGCTTGATGTATCTTCAACCCAACCCTGGAGCTGACCCCATCTCCCCCTCTTCCAGGGATCTTACTCCTCCAACGAGTCGCTGGCCCCTTATAACCACTGGGACTACTACAGCGCCTCCCCACAGGAATTCTCCTCCTCCTCCTCCTCCACCTCCTCCTCCTCCGCCTCCTCCTGCTACAGTTCGCCCACCAGGCTGGAGCCCAGTCAGCAGATGGGCTTGGTGTCGGAGTCGTACGGCAGCCAGCAGTGCAGCGCTTACCCCCAGCCTCACTTCTGGCCCCAGCAGCCGGAGAGCTTCCCCACCGCCCAGTATCCCTCCTACGACCCCCCAGACTACCAGTGGGCCTGCAGCATGAAGCAGCTCCACGACAGCAGCTTCAGGACGGAGCGTTCTGCCTCGGCAGTGTGTTACAACGTTCTATGAAGAGACTTGAGCAGGATCAGTTTGAATGTAAATACGTTGCATTGAAGCAGACAGGCTGTTTGCTTTGGACGTCACTCTGGGCTCTGATTGGTCTCTGCTTGGCGACACAGAGGTGAAGGCCGTCTGAATGGAAACCTGACATGTTAGCATGGTATGTCTTGATGGCAGGGTGTCGACTATTTCTCTTCAACACTAGTTGTTTCTGCTTTCATTCCAAGTCTTTGAAATCAGTGGATCCACCCGTGAAATTACAAACAGGAGTGAAGACTGTCCTCTGAGGCTGCGAATGTTAAATTTAGATTGTTGGAATTTACAATGAATCTGGGAAACAGGAAAAAAAAAAAGGTTTGTAATCCTTCTCAGAACTCCAGGTTGACACAGAAATGTAAAGTTTTTGACTCCATCCATCAATGATCTGACTGACCGCTGGTCACCTGCACCCTGGGTGAAGGGACTGACTCCTCCTCTGGCCCCGCCCACTTTTTTATAATACACACACTGTGTTGGTGTACCCAATAAAAATGTTGAAATCACAGCACTGAATGACTCTTTTATCATCTCACACGCTGCAGGAGAATGTGGAGAAAAGGTTTGTTTATCCTGGACGAGTGATGACATTTCTAGTGGTTTTAGATTCTTTGCTTATTTTAACAGAGACGCAGTAATCCTGAATTATTTCTACAAATAATCCTGTTGAATCTTCAGTCACGAGACTGTATTTGTATTTGTAAGGGTACATATGCACTTATATATAGTATTTCTAGTGGCTTTACAGTGATCCTGGAGCCTCTTCATCGGTCTCCATGGAGAAACCTCTCAGTCTCCAGAGTTCAGCTCTAAATAACTCATCAGCCATCATACATAATCCAATCTTCATATTGAATCCAAATCATTCCAATACTCATCTATTTATATACACACATATACCATGTATAATATCACCCAATATTCCAAGATGTTTCAATGATATGAAACCAGTTAATGTTTTAACTTGAACGGTGACCAGAGCCTGGGTCTGGATTATCTCTGGCTTCACTTTGGATCCGTTCTGACAGATGATACAGGAGGTCTGGAGACTTACTCAATAAAAGGAAGAATAGGGTTTCAGAAGCACTCATCTATTGAGTTTTATATTGTTTTGTTCTCGTGGATCTGCTTCTTTCTGTTGGGATGTCAGTGATGAGGAGATCCACCCTCGTCCTCTACGACCTGATCTCAGACTCCTGCCAGTGGAGAGTCAGTGGAAAACCTTGACCTGCTTCTTTTTAAAGGTGAATCACACCTTTCTTCTTTGCGGTGTTGAAGTAAACCTCCTAATACTGTAAACCCAGCTGGTATTCACTGATGTGATCACAACAGCTTCTTCTTAAGGCAAACATTCCTCTCTAATTTCTACTGCCTCTCTTTATCTGGACTTATTGTCTTGTCTCCTTTGAGAGTCCAAATTGTCTGGAAATAAAGATAAATCCTTCCCTTTGGTGGAGACGACTGTCAGCCGAGCTCAGCCTGGGGGTGGGGGGGGGGGTGGGGGGGTGGGGGGGGGGGGGGGGCAGTGAAGAGACGGTGGGTCGGGGGACAAGCAGTCGGGGCGGGGGCGCTCATAACTGATAAAAGAGAATGAGAGAGAATCAGTAAGAAGCCCCCCCCCCTACTGTCCCTACAGTAAGGCTGTGTGTTTACTGTACTTCCACCACTGACAGTGTGACGCCTCCTTCACATCCCGATGATGATTGATTGATCTGCTGTTCCATCCAGCGTGCCTCACACCCTACCTGCCTCTACTCACCTGTACCATTCTGCATTTCCATGTAAAACTCCAGCTTCAGCAGGGATTCGGCTGAGAGAGAGAAGTCCATTGTTTGTTGATGTCATCCTGCATTATTAAAGGATCAATGTGTCAGGAAGTGACATTTTCCCTGCCGACTGTAACACTGGCCGATCTCTTCTTAGTGCCGGTTCTTCTTTGAAATGGAGCCACAGGCTTTTCCTTGATGGTCTGACTCATTATCAGATAGATAAGCAGCAGCACAAGAATGTCAAACATCCCTCCACTGGTGTTGTATATCAGTGAAGTGGCAAGTCTGATCTCGTTATGAAAAGTGAGGCTTTATCGCCGTCTCTCACATGCAAAGTGCAGCGAGTGCACCTGACCCCCGGTGCTGGAGGTTTCGGCGAGGCTTTCCAGGTACTCGCAAATCTGAACAAAACAAACAGAAATCCTGCTTGGGGGGTTATCCTCTGAACTGCTCCTCACACCTGTTGTCATTCCTTCAAGTAGATGCAGTGTGTCAAAGGTACACAGTGAGGGATCCACAGATCCTGCTCGCAGCCGTTTCGCTGCGCAGTCTTGCTGAGTCAGCACATGTGGAAATCCCCCTGTAGAGACTTGGCACGGCTGGAAGGCTGGAGAAGAAACAGCAGGCGCTCTGGCGTGAGAGCAGCTCCTCCATCAGCCTCCTTTTCTGGTCCAGGTCACAGTTCTGCAGGACGTTCCTTCATCACCGCCGGCGCTCTGACCAGCGTCAGCGTGTAACTGGTGCTCAGCTCTCAGGTAGACCGTTTCCACGTCGTCATCCAGCGACGGCATCGTCTGCCCAGGCCACCATGAGACTCCCTGTCTCTGCAGACCCCTGGCACAAGCGTCCATCTTCTTTTCCAGAGTTTCTTTGGAAAGTTGGATAGTTGGGGTTCCTGTGTGACGGAGTCGGAGCGTTTTCAGTAAAGTACTACTTTACCTTGGGAGCTGTTTTCAAAAAGTTGCATTCTCAGCAGCGGTCATCTAAACAGACTAAGACTCAACAAACGTTCTGCATTGTCTCTTGAAATTGTTGCTGTATGAACTCAATTCAGCTTAATAGATTTCATTCCAATAAAATGAACCATTTCTTACATTCTACAATCGAATAAAACTTCCTGGGGCCGTAAAATCAGTTTGACCCTCAATATAAAGACAAAGTCCACTAATAAGATGAGTCTTGTTGCTCCTGTCCACAATGACGCTGCTTAGTTTACTACTTTTATTCACTTTCTCTGCAATTTAACAAAACCAAAAAAGGAAAAATAAGACGTTTTGCTTAATGGCAGCCACTGAAGAAGGCTGAGCAGTCCAATGTGTTCGACACCCCGGGTCAGAAAGGTGGAGGAGTCGGAGGCACAAAGCACACATCCGTCATCCTGCAGAGAAAGAGGGCAATAAAGACAGAGCACATAAATTAATGACATATTAATGTGCGGGGAGTGAAAAGAGGAGGTGACCTGCGTTATACGAGGTCTCTAATCACTCTGACCCTAACCCTAACCCTAACCCTAACCCTGACCCTGACCCTGACCCTAACCCTGAACCTAACCCTAACCCTGACCCTGACCCTGACTCTGACCCTGACCCTAACCCTAACCCTGACCCTAACCCTAACCCTAACCCTGACCCTGACCCTAACCCTAACCCTGACCCTGACTCTGACCCTGACCCTAACCCTGACCCTGACCCTGACCCTGACCCTAACCCTAACCCGAACCCAAACCCTGACCCTAACCCTAACCCTGACCCTGACCCTAACCCTGACCCTGACCCTGACCCTAACCCTAACCCTAACCCTAACCCTAACCCTAACCCTAACCCTAACCCTAACCCTAACCCTAAACCTAACCCTAACCCTGACCCTAACCCTAAACCTAACCCTAACCCTAACCCCATTAACGCGTTTTCAAGTGAAAAAGCAGAACTTGTGTTCTGGGGGCGTCTGTTCACACGACAACGCTGCCATGAACAAAATGATCCTCTGCTCCATCTCCCTGGAGACGGAGGAGCTGCGACTGCACTGATGTAGTAAATAGTTCTTCTGCACGTGTGCAAGGAGATGGACAATAAGAATATTTACCTCCAGAGTGTCACGACCCCCAGTTCAGAGCTTTACACAAGATTTCAACGATTTTACATGAAGCCAATGAAAACAAACCAAACGTGGGAGAGATTTGGTCTCTGCTCATTTCAGCTTTTAGAATTACAGAACATTTAAACTGTTATTTAGACATCATGATAATGAGGAGGGATTTTAATCTGTGCTAGAAGGAAGTTGTCGCTTTGTGAAAGAGGGAAAGTAATAAAATCATTTAGCTCTTCTAATGGAGCCGGCGCTGTTAGAACACACACACACACACACACACACACACACACACACGCACACACACACATTCAGCTTTTAAAAAGTTTGTGTTAAATTTGGTTTCCGTCACATGGAAAACCGAAGGAAGACAAACGAGGACGGAGGTGAACTCTCACGGGCAAACAAACCAACATTGCAGGTTCATGCAGGTTTAGTTTGTTTAAAACAGAATAAATGTTGAACTTTGACATTTAATGTAAAAAAAAAATACACCGAGACGAAAACTTAACAGCTCAAAAGCTGAACGTTTTAAGAAATATTAAACAACACATATTTCTGAAGATTGTTTTTAGAAACCGTCTCATTGAGAAAATGCAGGAATTTGAGTGTGAATTTTTAAAAAAGTTCCTTCTAATGATGAAAGGTGACGAAGAAATCTTTTTGTACATCAGAGGTTAAATAAATGTTTGTTTTTGTGTGCAGCAGCTTATATGAAAATTGCTTATTATTTAATACAGTCACACCTAAAATATGCACGAATGTCCTCTGAGTCTGGTTCTGCAGAATGTCTCCACCTCCAGGTCCACGGATCCAGAGTTCTCCCGTTCAGTTCCTGAGCTTTGAGCCGTAAAAAGACTCAACCAGTTGGAATGTAAAGTAATGAGCCAATCAAACACAGAGTTCAGCTTGACCTTTACACTGCGTACATTTATGAGATTTTGTTCAGTCCTGTCGTATTGCACAGTGCTTCTTTTGTCCGGGTGAAATATTACGCAACACAATCAATGGCTTTCTGATTCCTCTGAACTAAAGTTTCAGGTAACGACGATCCTTCAGTTGTTGAACGGGATGAAAAAATAAAGAAGAAATCTTGACGATGAACTCTGAGAAACTTTTAGTGAAATGTTGTCACATCTGTACAGCGAGCGAGGGAAACAACATCAGGCCGGGTTTCCCAACAGCAGAGTCTCTCACACACACACACACACACACACACACACACACACACACACACACACACACACACACACACACACACACACACACACACACACACACACACACACACACACACACACACACACACACACACACACACACACACACACACACACACACACACACACACGCCTTCAAGGCGCCACTCAAAGGGAAAAGAAAGTCTATTTACACATCAAACATGAGTCAAG
Organism: Lipophrys pholis; assembly: GCF_963383615.2. NCBI lineage: Eukaryota > Metazoa > Chordata > Actinopteri > Blenniiformes > Blenniidae > Lipophrys > Lipophrys pholis. Next base: position 647,489 of record NC_137627.1, on the reverse strand, counting down.
TGGAGGGAAAGGCAGCAGATGCAAGACAAACTGTTTGTGTTTGGGAAGTTTCACTCTTGTGTTTTTTTCACACAACGGTGAAGAATAAAGAGTTAAAAAATGAAGAGGTGTTCTGTTTGTTCTGTTTGTTCTGTTTGTTCTGTTCGGCTCAGGTTGCATTTTCCAAGGAACAGTTCAGGAAGCTCACCTATCGTCTCCACAAGGATTGTAAAGAAAAAGAAAGTGTTTGTTTGCAGTCACTTCTTTGAAATGTAGTGGATTTAGTCCAGCAGTTACTGTCAATCCAAAGTAATTATTAACTTGAGGAAGTAACCCTTACACTCCTTTTTTTTGCACAGAGCCGTGTCACTGCTGTGGGCAGCGAGCCGTTCAGCCCAGGACTGATTCACTGCAGACAGAAGCTCTGCAGCTTTCCTGGTGGTCTTTATGCACAAATTACACAAAATAATAAAACTATGAACAAGTTTGAAGAATCTTCAGTAACTGTAACTGTATTTTAAAGTTTTAATCACATCTGCCCAAAGAGCCAAACCACAGATTAAAGAACACAAGTGGAGATTATAAACTGGTTTATCTATCTATAGTTCTTATGAAATCCAGTGGAAAGTCCCAGCCTCTACCTGCATGACCCCTCTTGTCAGATAACTGTAGAGAGATAACTCCCAAACGTCAGAGCAGTTGGACAGAAAATGACAAAATGTGGGGAAACAATAACAGTCAGGCTTCTGGCTCTCCTCAACATTTTATTTGCAGCTTGTTATCTTGATGTGTTTGGGGAGAACCTTCCCATCAGACATGTGTCTGGCAGCAGTGCAGCAGGAACAGGCCTCAGCATGACTGCTTGCAGTATCAGTGCTGCAGCAGGCTGCGATGGAGACCCAGAGAAGCATCCCGAGCAGGGAAGCAAACTGCAGCTTCATCCAGCTGTGGTCCTCTGGCTGCTCAGCAGGCTTCAGGCTCAGGCTCGGACAGTAAAGAGCATCAGCTTTGTTTTCTCCTCCACCGAGAGAGAAAATGGGAAACTCTTGGAAAAGTGTTTTAAAACGTCGTCCTGGACTTCTGCTTCCGGCCAAATAGAGCGAGCAGCAGGCGGAGGGGGCGGCGCTGAGTCATGAGGCCAAACGGAGAAACATTTCTTCACTGTGGGAAGAAGCTGAAGCTGAAGCTGAAGCTTCGCTCGCTGCACAAAGTCTAGAGAAGCAGCAGACACTCAGAAAGAGGCGAAGCGTGATGCAGCTGACGGGACGACAGCCATGGAACAAGCTCATGAAACCCAAGAATTCACAAAGATGGAGATTCAGTTACTTCTTTTTTAGTTTATAGTTACTGATTCCTGCACAATTATACGACTCAGCAGCAGTTCAGTTCTAGAAAGTTTGACACACGAGGATTATATCTACGAATCTCAGGAGCAAGTCTTACACATACATTATATTATATTAAGGTATATTAAGTAATCGCCCTTCTGCACATCAAACATCACAGGATCTTGTCACCTTCTGTCAGCCGGACTCGTAAGAGACTGAATGAGTCTATAAACGATGCAACGTTTCAGCTCCTGGAAAGAACTGGAGCAGATATCATCTTTTTACTTCCATCTGATGCTGCTGCCAATGGATCGAATCTTTAGAGCAAATATTCCATTTACATTGACTTTCCAGACCAGATCAAACCTTCTGTAAAATATCACGCAGTTACACCAGCTGCTGGTTAGGGGGCGCTGCCACCTGAAACACACACTGACCAGAGAGGAAGTGAAGAAGAAACACGGCTCATTGATTGGTCCAGACCGTAACCGAAAGTCCCGCCGCTTTAGCCCGTGTGGCTAGGCTAGTTAGCCCCTGGCTAATGGTTAGCCACAAATGATATCGAGTCTTCAGACCAGATATCATTAATATATATCAAATAATACCTTCTTCCCACTTTTTCTTTCTGCGTCTGCTTCTTCTGATTCGCAGGGTTAGCTGTTAGTTTACTACCCAGAATGCATTGCACAGGTCACGTCCTCCCCGTCCTCTCACCCCACCCACTAGAACCATGGCTGGTAAAGGAACCACTTCCTCGCTACTCCACGTCGACGCACCAGACATTTCCCAGGAGAAAACAAATGTTTCAGGACTCCTGCTTTCTTTTCTGCGTCTTTTTCAGAATCACACCCAGAATGCATTGCGCTCCACGTCCCGTCCCCTCAACCCTCAACCCGCCGCTGGAAAGTCCGTTTGACAGAGGACCAAGACCGGTGATTTGAAGAGGACCAGGTTCTGCTTGAATAATCCAGAACCGGGTTCAGGGTGCATTCACATTTCCTCAAACCAAAGAGACTCTGGTCCATCAAACAGGACTGTGAACGCGCCCTTACGGAAAGCAGAACCTCTTCAGGACTTTGGACCTTGATAACGCCGGAGCTCAGCTGTGGCCTCTTTACATTTCCATCACAACCAGAGCGATGACTTGAGTCAGTGCTGCAGGAGGGAGAGGACCTACATCAGCCACGCAGGAAGCAGCAGCAGGAAATACCCAAAGCAGGTTTTTGTTATACGTTTGTGAAGTTGTGCTCACACACACATTAGATCCCCCGGTTCAGTCCAAGTACAACCCTGTGCTCCATCGGGTCTCTTTCATTACTTCCAGCAGGAGAGTCAACATGAGGCCCGATCTGACGCTTCAAACCACCAAGCCATCGAGTGGCTGATACGCAGGAAGTGTTCAGATTTACCTCGAGACTAACTAGAGAAGAAGTACCACAAGTTCATGGTTGCTGTCTTGTTCATCAACTGTTAACCTGGTATCTCAAATATATCAACTTAGAATTACAAAGATATTTTCCAAAGTGTTACAATGTATTACTGAGGTAATTCTGCTTTTCAAAAGTTGTTGAACCTTTTGCTTTACAGAGGAAATGTAAACGTCCAATCTGGAGACACGTGGATTTGGTTGGACAGATTATTGTTCTATAGAAGCTCCTCCTGGTGACCTGGAACCTTTCTCCCTTTGTAACATTGATTAGAAAAGCAAGGCCCATTCCCCCAGGAGGTTGAAGAACCTTTCATGCACTTTTATCATGAGTCTTAAGAATAGATGTATATTTTTTTGTAACTATTTCAAATTACTACAATATTTTAAACCAACTGTGTCATCAGATCCACGTCTTTGGAAAAGGAAGCAAAGGGTCACCCGTTTCTCTCTGTTATTGAATTGTTATTCATTATATTGTTGGCTTTTTAAAATAAGACCCCCATTGTACGTTTTATCTTTTATCACTTTGAAATAAAAAACCTCAACCTCAGTGTTGCATTTCTTAATATTTAAGAAAACAGAATTCATTGTTAATTTGGTTTTTCTGGGTTGATCAAATGAAAAATAATATAATTACTGCAATGCAAATACTTTATTGTAGCTCTCTTTAAATAAATGTAATAACATAAATCAAATCAATTGGTTTACATATATGTGATTGGTTGAGTTTGAGAAACTATTACAAAAAGTTATATATGTTTAATTAGATTCAAAACAACTTTGTTGAAACTCCAATGGATGAAAACTACCAACAATACAGCTGAGCTAATCCAGGAATCTATTTTTTGTACTTTTGTATATTTAGAAAACAGGTTCTCATAAAATATATTCCAAAGTGTTGTACAACATTAAAATCTGTCTTTTCTTTTAGGAATCCATAATAATTAATAGTTCACAACCATAGTTATTTCCTTAATATTAGTTTCTAAATGACTAAATATACCATTTCAATCTATTGTAAAACAATGAATTGCAGTCATATGATCACATTTTACAAATAAATTCACTTTAAGTACAGAAAAACAGCAGATTACAGTAAAGGCATAACTTGTATTTGTCATATATATTCTCTCTCTTTTTAATCATTTTGAACATAACAACTTTGGGATTTTGAATAAATTGAATGAAATTCATTGTTTTTGATGAACAAAATTTATGTGATTTACAGTTTTTAGTAAACAAACTTAAAATGATATTTTAGCTTTTAGGAACTCGGGAGCTCACACTTCTCACAATGTGCTGATTTTAGGGCTAGAGGATTAATTAATGTGAATTTTCTACTCAAACCATGAAATTAATACTTAAACTCTTTAAAATCAAGAAGAAATGTAGGCTAATAGCATGACTAGCTAGCAGGAATACACGGTACCTTCATGCGTTTTAGTCCGAAGAATTCAGGACAATAAAAGTGCTTCCTCAACAGTACTACAACCTCAAAACGAGATTTTAAAGTCAGTTTATCATTATACAAAAGATTTTTATAATTTTAGTGTAACAAGCAGGATTTCATTCCTTTTTTCTCTCGTTTCTTCTCCGGCTGCAGAAACGAAACCGCGCAGGCGCGTTAAGAAGCAGCGATGAGTTCAGCATGCTACTTCCGGTTTGTGCTGGTGTTTTCAAAATAAAACTCAAAGCACCTATAGACATAAGTGGAAATGAAAATAAATAATAATCAGAAGTTAATAGAAATTGTGGTTTAATACTAATTTTAGTGGGATAATTACATTAAGTCACAAGAATAAGTGAATCTGCATTTAACTCACATATGTCATAAAAGAGTTTACATGAAGACAAACAAAAGTGGAGCATCAGGCTGAAGGGAAAGATAAAGTGGTCTAATTAAGATAAAGAGTGTACCAAGAGATTAAAATGGATTATGGCTTCATTGGATTAAATTAGAGATGAGGTGAAAAAGTGGCGACTGAAAGTTTGGACGAGCCAACAATGTTCTTACTTTCCCAAACACACACACACACACACACACACACACACACACACACACACACACACACACACACACACACACACACACACACACACACACACACACACACACACACACACGCACACACACACACACACACACACACACACACACACACACACACACACACAGGACAAACTGCAGCCTGGGATTCCCCCTCTCACCACCTACAACCTGCCAGGCAGTTCAATCTATTGACTGTTTGCTTCTCCAATAAATGTAAATGAAGGTTTTACTCTAGTACTCATAAAAAAAGAAAAAAACTTCAACATACTATTACACTGGGATCATAAAAGTGTTTTGCTGCTCCGTAAAGATTTACCTTGTGAAAGTGTTAGCTTCAGGTGAGAGCACAGGAGGTACTCCTGAACCCTCACCTGGAGTGTGGAGATATTTAAAGCGATAATAACAGTGTTTCCCCTCCTATTGGTTTCATGCTGTGTTGCACCACAACACAGCATGAAAGGATGGTTATCAATGAAAACCTGACTAACTGCTTCCAGATTTAGTTCTTACAGCATTTAAAGAGCTGTAGGTGGGAGCGATTGTCTTGTTTCCTGATGGAACGACTGACTGAGTAACGAGGAAGTGTTGGACGGACTGGGAAGCAACGCTCACATCAAATCTAACGCCAAGGGAGAGTGCTGCAGTGAACCGATCCCTATCATGTCAAAAGGTATCAAGATTAATACATGATGACACCATCCATCCATCCATCCATCCATCCATCCATCCGTCCATCCATCCATCCATCCATCCATCCATCCATCCGTCCATCCATCCATCCATCCATCCATCCATCCATCCATCCGTCCATCCATCCATCCATCCATCCATCCATCCATCCATCCATCCATCCATCCGTCCGTCCGTCCGTCCGTCCGTCCATCCATCCATCCGTCCATCCGTCCATCCGTCCATCCATCCATCCATCCATCCATCCATCCATCCATCCATCCATCCATCCATCCGTCCATCCATCTTTGGTCCTGCCTGGATGAAGAGAGTAAAGAAGCCCAGACATCTCTGCCCCCGCTCTCCTGGGAAGACCCCAAGTCTTTCTCAGATCAAACCAGAGATCTAATCTCTGTGGGGAGTCCCGGACCGACCTCGGGACATCGGGGCCTCGGGGCCTCGGGACATCGGGACATCGGGGCCTCGGGACATCGGGGCCTCGGGACATCAGGGCCTCGGGACATCAGGGCCTCGGGACATCGGGACATCGGGGCCTCGGGACATCGGGGCCTCGGTGCCTCTGGACATCGGGGCCTCGGGACATCGGGGCCTCGGTGCCTCTGGACATCGGGGCCTCGGGACATCGGGACATGGGGGCCTCGGGACATCGGGGCCTCGGTGCCTCTGGACATCGGTGCCTCTGGACATCGGGGCCTCTGGACATCGGGGCCTCGGTGCCTCTGGACATCGGGGCCTCGGGACATGGGGGCCTCGGGACATGGGGGCCTCGGGACATCGGGGCCTCGGGACATCGGGGCCTCTGGACATCGGGGCCTCGGGACATCGGGGCCTTGGGACATCGGGACATCGGGGCCTCGTCACAGCCTGCCTGGTAATTCTCTGTCGGTTAGATGACCAGGAGGCGTCCATATTAGATGAACAACCTCGACCGACTCCTCAATCTTGAGGATTAGCAGAATCTCTCTGGGATTAATGAACTCCTCACTCTGTCACAAAGAGGGAAACAATTCCTTCATTTTTCTGGTAATGACCCAAAGTTCATGACTGTGGGGGGGGGGGGGGGGGGGGGGGGGGGGGGGGGGGGGCATTTAGACGACTGGTTAACTGAGAGATTAGTTACAGCTCAGCATCTCTTCAGGCAGTCTGGTCCAGTCGGAGTCTGGGTCTGATCTCACCATCACTCCTCCTGAGGTGACCCCCGGATGTGATGGAAGAAAATCTGGTCTTTTAAAACAACTTTACAGTAAATTAAAGACTTGACCCTACCTGAAAAAACTACCTATATTACTTTACACTACCTGTTACACTTCAAGCAGTACTGACATTATTAATAATAAATAATTAACCAAAACACACCACACCTACTATCACAAAAGCATTTATATTTTATTTGGGTACTTACTTCATTACAATCCCATTAGTGGACGTGTTATATAGGTACTTTCACCTTCATCATTAATTCATGCACTGCTTTCCCCACTTCTGCTCAAGAAGAGTCAGAGAAGAGAAACTGGCCCTGAACGGTTCCTCCAGCCCAGGACTTCACTCACAAAATGGAAACTTCTTTCATTAGTTGTTTGAAATTAAACATTTTCCATCAAAATAACTGCCGTTTTTATTGATTTATTGCAAAGCAGCATTAGCATGAAGATCATGTTGTGAAGGCCTCAAGTGGAGAAATGAGTTCTTTAAGGTTAAGTTAACATTCCCCTGGTCGGTCATGAAAGGTCCGTGTTTCTCAATTGATGTTTTCATCTGTGAAGGAAACATAAGTGGGATTCTTCCTCCTCTTCTCCATGAGCATCCCAAATGTCCTCTTCATCTCTAATTGCAGTGAATAATTACACGGTCGCTGTCCAACCTTAAATAAATATAGATTACTAGGACGCACCGATACCATTGTTTTAAAGGACCCGTACGTCTCATTCATACTTCATATGTGTGAAGGCTCTGCGTTGCCATGAACCATCTCCACACAGCATCTCCATTGTCGCTGCGCACGCCTCCAACAGACTTCTAGCCTACAGCAGTGGTTTTCAACCTTCAGTGAGTCACGGCACATTTCTTACATTCAAAATATCCCGCAGCACACTACAAATAAAAGAAACAACATATTGTAGCTTCATACAGCAAATTTAATGACAATTCTTACTGTTTTTTACTGATTTTATTCTAATGAAAATATTCTAATATAAAAAATGGGGCAAAAGTATTTAATAGTATCAAAAATGGGAGGAAAAAACTTGATGTATTTAACCTCTTTCAATCAGAGTCTGAATTTTTCATTTTCAAATCTCTATCCATCACTTTCTTGTCACTGCACCATGTCCCACCCGTCAGTTCTGCTTTTGGTTGCTGGTATCTTTACTGTTCACTCCTGCACATCACTTATTTGATTGTTTTCAACCAACAGGGTCAGTAGTAATGTGCTGTCTACTGCCACCTGTTGGCGAGGAAGGGTGTTTCTTGGTCAGCCAACACATTTGAGGCTCAACAGTATCAAATCATTGCTTGTGACCAATTTTTCTTAAACCAACTAAGTGAGTTCGGTAATTTTCCATTTGTCTCTCTGGTTGAAAATCACTGGCCTACAGAATGCATAACGTGTATTTATGCACTGTAGACAGTCGATTGTATGAGAGTATCAGTCAGACTTTAATCATGTTTAGCATGTAGCATCACTGGTGTGTGAGCGCCTAAACTCTTTAGCATGTAGCACGTAGCACGTAGCACAATCCTCCTGGATCCACTGAGCAGTTAAACTAATGAGCGACATCAGGCTAACTCTGCTGGTTCAAATATCTCTGCTGCTGTTGTACCAACTGGTTTTCACCTCCTCTGGATAATTTGGCAGAAGATAATTTACAATAAGTCTCATGTTTGTCATTCTCATGAACATTAACCAGCTTCTAAACCAGGACTTCACTCGTCCTCTCTTGTGTACCTGAGCTCAAACGTTGCTGACGCATGACGTCCCATAGTACACGCCAGGGTGTATCGGAGAACTTTCACAAGTACAAGTACTTCATGCAATATTGGACCCAAAGCTGATAGTGGTATTGGTGCATTCCTCTCAATTATATGTAACATTTACAAGATGCCAATTAGCCACATGACAAAACATGTTCTTGGTTGTAAACCTAATATTAAAAACAAAACTAACCGCTTATGATAGAATTCCAGTCCAAACAATGAACAATAGTACATCTACAAAGATTGACTTACAAACCACCATTAATGCTATCAAACTGAGCTTGATATCTCTTAAAAGGAGCTTGAGTCAAAGTTCAGGTCTGTTGATTGTAACTGCAGGATAATTGTAAAATTATTAAACTGTAAGGTGTATTCCGGGCCCCTGAGGGTCCCTGATAGCAGAACCCTTGGGCCCCACCTTTCCAAGAGCTCCATGTGTCCCGCCTCTGCATGCGATCGGAGGTGCTGCACAGGCTTGTTCCTGCAAAATGCCCCCCAGCCGCAGAGATGGAAGTTTTTTAAAGAGGTTAAGCAGCCCTCATAAGAGGCTGACTTTAAGACAAATTAAACTGTTACAGGCTGTGGCTCTGAAAGCAGAAGCAGAGAATAAAACAGCGCCGAGAGCCGCAGGCGTTGACTGTATCAGCCAAGAGTCCCGCTTGACGCTGCCTTTCAACACCACTCTTCCTTCTCAAAGCCTCTGAAGCACCCCGAAGACATGTGAGCGAAAGGTGCGTCAACCTTCGTGGCAAAGGACCAAATGTCCTTTCTTTGATCTGGAGGGCAGATTTTTTACTCGCTTCTCAAACCGAATACATGCTAATGCTAATGCCTAATGAGTCACCTTGTAAATCATTTCCCAGGAACAAAAAGCAAGTGGATGGTTGGTGACAGAGATTAAAAAAAAAAGAAGGTTACTTTAGAAGGAGATGCTTTAAAGCTGAAGGGTGATATGGTGACCGACAGCTCATCAAACTCTTTGAACCTCAAAACTACCAATGACCTTCCTCTGGCACCAGGATTCTGGAGGATTTCACAAATAAGTTGATGATTCACGTCTACAAGAAAACACATATGAATGAGAAACAGGGTAATCTAAGGAGACAAGACCAGATATGCTTCATTTCTCAGTTTTACTGTCTTCTGCTTCAATCCAAACACACACTGAGGCTAATTCTGGCAAGTAAACCGAAGCGCAGAAGGTTCCAAACCGAGATAATCCCTCCAGTGATTTAATCACTACACAATAAATGTTTTGCATTTTCACATGAAAATGTTGCTGAGGGGCCTTGGAGAATATTTAAACAAGGATGATCAGATGGAAACTGGAAATTTCATTCGTCAGTATTAAGTGCCTAAGAGCTTTGTGCAGACGAGGTTCACGTGTTGCACAAGTCCAGATAGTGATCATGGCTCCTGGTAACTTCAGTCCTGACTACACAAGATTAAAGGTGGGATCCATCCAGTAATCCATTCAGGATTAAGTGATAGAAACTTTCCTTTTTTAATGTTCAACTTAGAATAATCCCTAAAAGTGACATATTGTGTAAACAGGAGCAGTAAAAGGGTTTTGCAGGTGGTGGGGGTACGGAGTGATGGGAGGACACACTGAGCCCCACACAAAAAGAAATGTGTAACTAGGAAGTGGAACCTGATGCTGGAGGAAGTGATGAAACTTCTCAGTCCTGCAGCAAATTATTGTGAATTTGGAAGGAAAAATAACCCAATCTGTGCAATAATCTGTCACCAAGAGGTTGAATGTGTTACACCTGATCACATTTAAAAGAATGAAACGAATAAGTACTTGGAGTTTTTCTGTTTCCAGGTCCACACATAATAACTGTTTCCTCCGTTTGACAAACGATCACAAGTGAGAAAAACCTTTGGTTTGTTTTGAGGGTCTGTTCACACGACAACGGTGCTCAGAGCCACTGAAGACGCAGCTTTTTGAAAAGGGCTGCCAAGTTGGAACTTTTTGAAAATGTTCTGCGAGTGAGTGGACGGTGAGCAGGACTGCAGAGCGTCACGAGACTTTAGGTTTCATAGCTGAGGCTCATCCAGAACCGCTCCATCCTCTGTCCTACAAGTCTTTTCACTGCGGGAAATGAAAAAGTAAAAATGGTGACTTCTCACTTTAAACGTGGTCGTGTTACCGGTGCCTTAATGTATTTACAGTGGAGACGGCGTTGGGAAATACTGTGTTTGAATACACTCTACAAAGATATTACATTTACAGAGCGGTCTCCAGCTGGAGATCCAAACACACGATGAGGAGAACTCTTCATGCTTTTCATACTAGTTTCATGTGTTTATTCATTGATATGTTTATTGATACTCAAATGTTTGTGAATTTCTGTTCTGTGTTGTTATGTTGTTGTTGTACTTCTGCTTTAACACTGGCTGACATTAGTTATCCTCCCTCACAAATAAATTAATAGATTATCCTAATGAACTTCCTGCTAAATTGAATTCAAAGTGAGACAAACTGAAATGACTCAAATATTCATGGTTCATTTTTTGATGGCATATCTTACATACATGCATTCAAACTCAGAACCTTTTCTTGCACAGTATTTACTGCAGTAAACTATTTCCCTTGTTGTTTTAATGGTTCATGTGGACACGAGCTACTACTTTGTTATTCTATTGGTTTGAAAGGACACATGAGACTCTTTCATCACATGTTCCTGCACACAAGCAGGTCGGACACATTTTGGACCTCCCTCCGGTGCGATCTAATCTCGGGTCGTTCCAGGTGTGGGAGACTTGACAGATGAATTGCAGGTCCCCTGGAACGATGTCAGTTTTACCTGGAGGGTGGGAGGCGCGGCGAGGCAGGGAGGGGAAACACCAAACAACGTGAGGTCTTCACCGCCGAGGGGCAAGCAGACGGAGAGGACCCTGGGAGGTATAGGTTGGCACTTCTAACATTTAATGGCTCAGATTGTTGGAAACCCCGTTTTAACTGCAGATCGACCTGTTGGTGGAGCAACACTGCTGAAATCTCAACTCCAGTTGATCCATTTGAAAAAAAGAAGTTAAAAGATTGTCGTTTCAAAGACGGTAAAGGATTGGTGGTTAAAAAAAGTTAAATGTGTTTGTTAGTGAAATCTTGTTTTGGTCTCAGAAAGAATGAGGGTCCAGGATGACCTGTGTCAGTACTGTTGGAACCTCTGTGCCACTTTTTGTAACCTTCTAGTCTGGGACCTTCGGTCTACAGTGCAGGAAGCAGGTGGATCCTTCTCAAAACCATTCAGCCTCTAGGAGGCGCTGTCTGACTTCATAGTTAAACAAACTCCTGGACAATCGTACAAAGGTTGTCCTGTGACTTTGTCTCTTCTTGCAAGAATTATGTAATAAAATTATCTTAAACCTTCTAAATCACTCTCAGTCTGATTCCTGTGTTTTCTGTCTCCTGAGGTTTTTATTAGGAATTTCTCCTGACAGTTTAAATGTCTGCCCCTGTGTCTGCCCCTGTGTCTGCCCCTGTGCCTTCCCCTGTGTCTGCCCCTGTGCCTTCCCCCGTGCCTGCCCGTGTCTGCCCCTGTGTCTGCCCCTGTGCCTGCCCTGTGCCTTCCCCTGTGTCCGCCCCTGTGTCTGCCCCTGTGCCTGCCCCTGTGCCTTCCCCTGTGTCCGCCCCTGTGTCTGCCCCTGTGTCTGCCCCTGTGCCTCACCTCACGTTTACAATTAACCAATGGCCTTCTCCCTCTGTGTGCTCCTGTCCTGATGAGTTCCACCTGTGTCCTCCCTTTCCCAGTGAAGTCTCACTTCATTATGTCAACTTGTCTCGTCCTGTTTGCTTTTTGGACCTTATTTCTTGTTTTTTGGGATTTTTGACCTCCTTGAACTTTTATTTGTGAAATAAACTCAGTTTTGATGCAACCTGGCGAGTCGGCGTATGGGTCCACCTGCAATCAGTGACATTAAAATGGTTAAAGGACTGGTAGTTAGGATAAACCTAAAGGACTGGTAGTTAGGATAAACCTAAAGGATTGGTAGTTTAAGAAAAAGTTAAGCCAGACAATGCTAAATATTCCTGAACCTCCCCTTTGTACTCCTCATTCTCTCCTATATGATGAGTTGGTTGTTTTGATCAGAAAGGCTGTGATTGGAACATTGACAACATGATAGTCCTTTATAATAGAAAACCACCTTTTATCTTTTAATCATTTTATAACAAGAAACATTTTTATTTTGTTTATATTTAAAACACAGTCAAGAATCTACTTTAGGATGAGAAATGTCAATGAAAAGTAATAGTGGAAAAAAGCCTGACTAGAACTGGTGCATGTTTTACCTTTCAAGAGCAACTTGCCTCTCTCAGTATGACGGTCACGACTCGGGCTGTGAGCACTCGTCCTGACATTAGACACGAACCACCAATCAAATGTTTCACGTTTGGTTAAAAGAGGGGAAGTTCACCGCTAGAGCAACATTTCACCTCTTTCCTTTTCAGAGAGCAGGAGTGATTCAAGGCCCGTTAACCATTTCAAGTGAAAGTTTTGCATTTTAGGTGTCTGTTTACATGAAAACGGCTCTCAAGGTGGAACTTTGTGAAAATGCTCAGGCTGGAATCAGGACCCACTCAGGACTTCATACCCAGTGTTCCTGCTGTTCCTGTGTTTTCAGGACGTTGCAGTCTGCATGTGAAACGTGGAGGTTTAGTGAAGAACAGAATGAAGTGAACGGAGATGAGCCAGTCGAACACGAAAGGCGAGACTAAACCAAAGATACCAGATCAAGTCTGGTTGACCTGATGCAAGGAAACACTTTAAAAGCTCAAACTAAGACGGCGAGTACAGGATCCTGTGAGTGCTGGAATTTTGCTCAAACCAAAGAGTGACATGACTTATTTTATTATCAGTGAAAAGTCTGGTGCTCGTGCCTTCAGACGTCGGGGATGAAGATGCAGCTGGTGTATAAGTCTTTGTCTTCCTCTTCCCCACATTCTTTGCGTTCCTCCAGAATCTTGTCCAGAAGGTTTGGTGATTCTCCATGTAGAGACTGACCGTGTGTCCCAGGGTCCAGCTGCTGGTCTGCATGCGGCAGATCCAGGATCTGTGGGTGGGTCTCCAGCTGTGGGATCATGGCGGTCAAGGACATGGACAAGGGCATGTGGACCAAGGAGGACCCGGGCAGGGCGGCAGCACCTGGGGCAAACTGGACTCCGGGATTCGGCCTGGTTGATATGGTGGTGAGGGACTGAGCCCAGGGGAGGAGGGTTAACCCTGAGTCTTGCAGCTCTAATGGAGGGAGGCAGGTTTGTCCTGGAGCCACTGGGATTGTCTGAAACAACAAACGAGTCGTAATCAGGTCCATTCGATAGGAAACCATGTCCAAGCTTTTTCCACTTACGTCCTAAAGTCTCAATCACATACATTCCAATCCCCAATCTGACCTGTGTTTTATTATCCACGGGGCATTTCAGGCTGAGGACAGCAGCTGCTGTCAGTTGGAATTTATGGTAGAAACTCACTGCAATCACTTCCCTGCTGCACATCTGAGCTGATCGTCTGTAGATACACTCGTTACTAACATCTCCAGCTGCTGCGATAGAGCAGCTCACAAAACATGTCCAATACTCAGCTAGTGACTGATGAATCAGTGGTGATTAGGCTCCTCTGCCTCAAAGATAAATCAGTATCATTAAGTAGAAATGCTGGTTTCCAAAGGGAATCGAGACCTGGTCTGTTTTTTTTCTCTTTTTTGAAACTAATTCAGATGTAGTCTAATGTCCGACTCTGACCAGTTTACACTGAAAATCCTTTTTGAGTTTTCATTTCAGAAAAGTTTGACTTTACACCGCAATCTTCTGAAAACGATATCGGTCTCCACGGCAACGGCAGAAACATTGAAAACGAGGTAGTTAGCCGGTCTGACCACCAGGCGGCGCTGTTGGTTGAGTTTGTGATGAAAACATGCAAAACGCTGCGACTGCACATGTGCACCACATCAGTAGCAAATATTTCTTCTAGACAACAAGAATGTTTTCCTCCAGAGTGTCACGACTCCCCGTCCAGATCCTCCAGGAAAAACAACCCAACGTGGTCGGTCGTCTTCTTATACTCATGAACCTTCCATTGTTGATGTTTATTGTGTATTGTTCTCTGTAAGTGTGTGTGTGTGTGTGTGTGTGTGTGTGTGTGTGTGTGTGTGTGTGTGTGTGTGTGTGTGTGTGTGTGTGTGTGTGTGTGTGTGTGTGTGTGTGTGTGTGTGTGTGTGTGTGTGATTTCATTACAAAAACAGAACAGTACCCTCTAGTGGCCCAACATTAATACTACATCATTTTCAGCATTTCTGCTGTTGCTGTAGAAATAAACATTGTTTTCAAAACTTTGCAGCATAAATGAGAAAATTTCCTTAAATTAAATCACAAAAAAAGATGCATTTGCAAGTGAAACTTTGCCGCATAAATGTGGACCAGAATACGGACGGGCGGGCTGGCAGGCGGGCGGACGGACGGACGGGCGGGCGGGCGGATCTATTGCCTGAAGGGATTTTTACTTTCACAGACTGAGGTCCACGTTGAAAGTATATCAACATCCCCAGACATTCATGTACTTACTACATGTTCCATTTGCTTCAGTGTCAGATTAACTCTCAGTTTGAGGTACACCATGGATTAAAACTTTGTCTTACTATAGAATTTTTATATCCTGAGATGTTCTGAATCACCTAATTTTGCATTTAAGATTAACCTCCAAATCTCCAGGTATGAAGACTTTATTTTAATTTTCCAATGTGATGTCTTCACCATTAACTTCCAAATGTTGTTCAGCTCCTGTTTTGAACGGCTTTAATATTCAGAATTGAGCTTCAACGCTTCCATGGAAGCATATTTTCATCTGTGGACTTCCCCTTTTGGATATCAACCAACGGACTGTGGCGGGCCGAGCAAACATGTCTGACGTCTCTCTTCAGAAGCTGAAGGTGTGGGAGCGCAGGACATTACATGGTGGAGAGGGCGAGAGATCCCCAAAGACAAGTGTCCTTACTTTGCTTGTGGTTATTTTTAGTTCTCCTGCATTTCATTACCAGTTAAAACCAGATCAACTTGAAAATCCAGTCCGTCCAGTGGCAACAACTTTCTCTCGTGTTCTGAAACTTCACAAAGTGAACTTTTCCTGATTTAAATTTAGATATAAAACCTCCTCCAGCTTGTAGAAGGAGCTCCAGACCCTCTGTAATCTTCAGTGAAGGGTCCCAGACTCCAGGTTAGGAACCACTGACCATATGTAAAGACGAGAGACACATTCTGGGGCAGGTGAGTGATTAAATACTTCCATTAAATGTTTTGAATGGACTTGTTCCTACTGCTATCTGCTGTTAGAAAACCGGATTAAAGTAGTGGTGCGGTCAGTATTTTCTAGACTATACGGGCTCCAGTGACAGGATTTGGAAATGGTAGGCGGAGTCATGATGACTAGGAATGCACCGATACCGATACCGATACCAGTACCAGTACCAGTACCAGTACCTAGTCTCGGGTCCGACACTACACAGACTACTTTTACTCGTCCTCATGAGAGCTCACAGATTCAACCCAGCGAGTATTACGTGATGTCATGGAATTTAATATGTATTCGTATCTGTACTTGGTATCAGCAAGGTTAATACTTGTACTCGTCCTTTAGAAATGTGGTATTGGTGCATCCCTAATCATAACTAGAACTCCTTGGTTCATGAGTGTGTTGGTGGGTCTACGGGGGCGTCTGTGTGTAATAATTACCTGTGAGATTCTATTGTATTCTGTTACAGTACTTCACACAAAAACACACTATTGTAGAACTTAACGTTATCTTAGATAAAGGGACCGGAGCGCTCACTCATTAGACACCACAACCACACATGAGGCTGAAATACAGACATGTACTACAGCTAGGAGACTTTGGGGAAACAGCGTTAGTTTTCCTGTGAAAGGCTGCTGGTTTTGCATGTTAGTAACAGTGGGCGTGTCTGGGGGAAGGATCTGGACCCTTCCTGGGAAAACCCTGGAAACCACCAACACCCTGAACATTTGTAATTGTTTTTTGTAACATTTTTTTAAAAAACAGGTTCAACTCCAAAGTAATGGAACGAAGTGTCTCAGTGACAGGAAGTAGTTTATGGAAGGCAACTTCAGAAAGAAGTAAAAGAGTCAGGAACTCTCCTCAATCAAGAAATGCACTAAAACTACAATATTAAACTAGTATGAAAATTAGATTTGGACATAAATAATGTGAGATATTTGATTTGAACAATTTGAAAATGATGGTTTTGTATTTGTATATTATAAATACTGTACATAAAATGCACCATAATATCTGTGAAACTGTAAATCTTTAGACAGTTTGACATTAACAAAATAAGAGGCTGATGTAAAGTGATTGTCAGGTAAGAAAGAGGCAGATATCATAAGACCGACCTTCTCTTCTGCTCCTTGTCATGCAGACTGTCGTATTGGAAGTTTGGTTGCGGGGAGTGTTTTTTTAATTATTACTTTTGAATGAAATTGAACCCTTGACTCATGTGGAAACTCCTGACTCACCCCAAAGTTGGTGAGCAGTGGTGTGTGTGTGTAGGTCAGCATGGTGTAGCTGGGGCAGAGCGTCTGCATGTACAGGTCTGCAGGTAGAGCCGGGCCGGCCGGCTGGGCCAACGTCTGAGCCGGGGGGTCCTGCTGGGCCACCATCCGAGCCGGGGGGTCCTGCTGGCTGTAACCAGGCGAGGACCACGGCATCAATGCAGGCTGCGGCCCGGCGCCGCTGCCGCAGGGCAGAGCTGCTTTCCACCCTGCGCTCCGCTGCCCGCCGTCACTACCCGCCACCAGGGCCTCGGCTGGACAGTCGCCAGCAGCATCAGAACCAAAGAGAGCTGCACGGAGAAGAACAGGAAACCCTCAGTTATTGGAGGACAGAAGATTTGCTTTGGCTGCTGAGTGGAAGGCTGCAGGTCTACCTTGTGTAAATGGTGACTGGTTGCTGTGTGACACCTCATCCTGAGAAAAACAAAACACAGGGATGTAAGTGACAGGAGTCGAAGTGGAGCGTTGGTGTATAAATACTCAGTATTTACACCCGTTTCAATCTAAGCAGCCCTGTGAAGACTGCAGTTACAGTTTAATGTGACACAAGTCAGAATGTTTCTGTGTTCAGAGTTCCTCCCTCATAATTAACCAACCTGCCTCCAGAACTATGACCCGGCTGAAGATGTGATGGCATCTCAGGGTTTCTTTGTTCTTTTCTCATGGCTTCACGGGAAGTGCAGATTGTTTTATTGTCATTGTGTTGGAATTAAAATGAGACTTTTTGTTCCTGCATCAATTTCAACTTAAATGCACACTTGTAGCATTCTGGGTGTCTGAGTAAGAAAAAACTAAACTTTTTGAGAAATCTCACCCTAATGGCAGAACTGCTGCTACTGCACATGTGCAGCACTCCGTAGTAAATAGTTCCTCTGCTCATGCACCAGGAGATGGACAAACGACAATGTTAATACTCCATATTCTCCTGGGACCTGGTACTTTTATAGTTGACAGTCACTCCGAATGGGATTCCAACTTCATCGCCTGTATGGACCCTTTGTTAATGCTGATAGTAGATTGTTGTCTGCACATGTGCCGTTTCATTACAATAACAAACACCACCCTCTAGTGGCTCGAAAGGGAAAATACATCGTTTTCAGTGTTTCTGCTGTTGCTGTACAGACGGACATCGTATTCAAAATGGTGGTTTTTAAACCCAAAACGTTTCTAAATAAAAATGAGGTTTTCACTGGACATTTGTTTGGGTTATGGATTGTGGGTAGTGCTCAGTGTGTTCAGATTGTGTAACCTCTGTAGTGCTCAGTGTTCAGATTGTGTAACCTCTGTAGTGCTCAGTGTTCAGATTGTGTAACCTCTGTAGTGCTCAGTGTTCAGATTGTGTAACCTCTGTAGTGCTCAGTGTTCAGATTGTGTAACCTCTGTAGTGCTCAGTGTGTTCAGATTGTGTAACCTCTGTAGTGCTCAGTGTTCAGATTGTGTAACCTCTGTAGTGCTCAGTGTGTTCAGATTGTGTAACCTCTGTAGTGCTCAGTGTTCAGATTGTGTAACCTCTGTAGTGCTCACAGTGTTCAGATTGTGTTCAAATGTCAAGCTCTTAATAACAAGTTGCTTCAGATGATGTTCAAATTAAATCAGCATCACAGACGAAGGTTAAGGTGAGGAGTTAAGCGTCCTGACTGCCCCTCGCCCCGGGGCTCCGGGGGGGGGGGGCTGGACAGTGTTTCTCCCTCCTGGATGGCGGCTGTGCTGCTGAGGCTCATGGGGAGACTTCCCTGCCACGTCTCAGTAATCAATCAACCAAACGACCTCTCACTCTCAAAAATACCACAAAGTACCAGAAGCTTAATACCTGTAAAACCTTGCATCCTGCAGTGTAACCACATACTATCTGCATGCATGCAAATGATTTCAGGTCCGCTTCAGGGTTGATGATGCTGAAGAGATCAATTAAATAAAGAAGTAAACATATTGAGTGATGAAGATTTGAAAGCAGTTCTATGTGTGTTGGGGGAGGGGGGGGGGGGGGGGGGGTGTCATGTCTCAACAGAGGCTGTGCAGAGGCGGCTCACAGCAACACAAACTCACCTATCGTTTGTGTTTGGAGTAGGAATTAGGCTTCGGTACTCTGTATCAGCAAATATCTTCAGGTCAGTACTTGTACTTTACTTGTCCTTTAAAAAAGTAATATCAGTGCATCCTAAACTTTCAAATACATAAACTAACGTTTAAGAGGTTAAAGGCCTTGAAATGATTGAATAATTAAGTTGTCAGGATAAATGATTGATACGTGATGATTTAACACATTTAAAAGCAGCTTGTGTATTTTCACTTTTGAAAAGTGAATGAAGGTTTATCCTTCAGATGACTTTATGATAAATTGTGGCTTAACGTTTGATGAAGAGTCGGGGAGGCGTCAGGGCAGAAAGACACGTGAGTCTGTCCGATATGAAAATAATAATTGGGATTTGAGTTGAGAGTAAATTTAAGGCCAAGGATTAATTGAACTTAATTTAACTATCTTAATAAGAGCCTAAGATCAAAACTAAACCATTGGGGTTGTGTCGAGGCTAAATTCAAGGTATTTATCTTTAAACTGAAAACCAGAACAGAGATATAGGATAAGGGCCATTTGAGGTTCAGATTAAGGCGAACAACGCTGGGGATTGGGTTAATCCTAAAATTGGTTAAGTGAAGAAACGCTTGAAGGCTCAATTGAGAAGAATTCAGAGCTGAAAGTGAGAGGGAGGTCATCATCACCTGTTTTCATTCAAGCTCATTGTGAGACAAGAAAAGCTCCCGGTCAAGGTCTGATTGGAGTTCCGCTTACGTTTTAAACTAAGGTTAAATCAGGTTTAAGGCCAAACCTAACAGTGTTGGGGGTCATAAGGACAGGGTCAGTCTGGATAAGGTCTGAGGAAAAGGTGGAGTTAGAGGAGCAGATAAATAAAGGGGTTTTATTCATTTTAGAAAGAAGCGAAGGAAGTGCAGGTAAAATCCATGTCAAAGACGAAGTCGGAATGCATTTCAATTCAGTTTAGTGAGCTTAAGACGAGGCAGGATAATCCAGAGAACAGCAGGAACTGATGAAGGTCGCAGGATAAAGGGCGAAACGTAGTTCAAGACACATGATCAAGTCAAGTTAACCTGATTCCACTGAGAGGATAAAATACATGGGAATATTTGGAATAGGCATGTAGTTTACAAGAAATAATATAACACAGATAGAAACTGTTTTACATCTCTTGTGCTGTGAAGAAGTGAGGATACTGACCAAAACCAACTGTTCTTATGTGACCTAGTCTGTATCTGTCCATCGCTGGTCCTTCTGGACTCGGTCTAACATATTAACAAGGTATTAAAAACTGAATCAACCAGACTGCTGAGAGAAATTCATCCTCCCGGAAAACAACAGGCACAACAATGTTCCACTTCACAGAGAGAGGTGACGGGGGTGACGGGGGTGACGGAGGTCACAGACGAGAAGAATTCTCCAGATTAAACCAATTCTCTTCCTCAAAATGCCTCCAGACTCTTTCATATTGTTATTATAAGTCCTGTGTGTTCCAGGGGTTGGATTGACTGAGTTTACTGTGGAGGTCACGAATCACGCTTAACCCTTAAACTCATGTCTCTTTTTTTTTGATTTGGTGATTATTTTCTTTTTAAAAAATGTTATCACCTCTAAAATTACATTTATTCTCCCTCAATGGATTTTACATCTTCCAGCTTCTGTGGGACACGAACAACTTCTGGTCAATCATCTGACGGCGAGATGTTTTTCAGCCTTTTTGTTTGTAAATGTCTTTTTTAAAACAACCAAAACAATTCGGTAATTTTTAAGTTTTAACCATTTAAATTTCAGTTTATATATTTTAAAGATTTCACTCTGAAGAAATGGTAAAAATAGACTTATTGTCTATAAAATAAATAATAGGGGAAAGGGTCTTTGTGGTGAATACTTTTGAATCTGTCAAAAATTTGCAGCACAATTGATTTAATTCCATTTGTTTTTCTAATGTAGTAATATTTTAGCACTCTTCTAAGTTTAAGATCTGTTCATCTCTGTAATCAGGATTTTATAAACGTGCCTGGGGCAGTAAATTTGGTTTGATTCGTCACGGAGTCTTTGTTTTGCAAGAAAAACAACATTCTTATGTAATAATGTATGAAAATCCCATAAATCCTTTCTAAACAGGGAAAAGCTCGAGACAGGTGGAGAATGTGGGCGTGGCCAAGCTTTTTACCTCTCTGGGAATCTATTGTTCATAGTTCTGATTGTTCATAGCCGTGACAGCAGTCACACTCTACAGTGTTGTGACATTCAACCCAAAGATTCTCTCCAATCATCAATATGATCACAATGGAATTCAGCAATTAAACCCAACCTGATGTTTTAAACTCATAACTGACATATTTCACTTTCAAAAGCCACCAAACCAAGAGGAGCGAAACATTATTGTATTTTTAGTTTTTGTTTTTTTAAAGTTCACAACCTTTAAATCCCGAAGTCTGATATACCAGACGGTGTAAACCAACAATCACTCCACCTAACTGTTCTAGATATACAGTATCTCAGCCTCCTCACCAGGAGCAGCAGGAAGGGACTCTGACCTCAAGCTGTTACACTTTAACCACACATATTCACTAGTTATGGACTTTAACCATGTGTGCTGAGCAAAAGGATCATAGCAGCATGTAGGATGTGTTCCATCACTTCTTCTAAATGTTCAGTAATTATTAGGGTGGAGGTGATCCTGTATTAGTATGACCTCCTGCTGGGAGACCGGGATACAATACTAACATGTGGCTTTTAAATCAGCATTTCTTGGACTTGAGGCTGTAAATATCCTCAATCTCAATCTCAATCTCAATCTCAATGCTGTGTTTTGTTAGAGGTCATCCATGCTTTAGGAAAACATTTCTACAGATAAAACTACACAAAGCTGGAATTATACTCGTTTTATCTTTCATGAAAAGATATTGTGAGAAATGTTAATGGACTTGTATTTTCTCTGGACCCAAACAGACATTAGTGTTTAGCGTCTAAATATTCTGTGACCTATTTCCAGAAACAGTAGAAGATATATATCGGAAGTAGTGGTAGGGTGATGATCATTTTGTTTCTGGAGGTTAATCTCAAGTTAAATCTATGAAATGTAAACACATTGATTAAAATTGGTCCTTTTTCTTTGAATTAGTTCCAATGAATCTTATATTAAAGTGATTGTGCTGGTGGATAAAAGTTAAAACAAAGACAACTTTTGATTATTGTGGTTATTTACAGATTATTTTAGATTATTATGCTGTTATTTCAGCGCTGTGGCCTCCTGAACTGAAAAGAGTTTGACATTCCTGCTTCAACCTGCTCCAACCCAGACGGTTCACAGCAGGAGGCATGAGAACTCTCCAGTTTCTCTAAGGTTTGTTTGTCGCTTTGTGTGCAAACGTCCATCATTTAGACTGATGTGTGTGTGTGTACGTGTGTGCGTGCGTGCGTGCGTGCGTGCGTGCGTGTGTGTACTAAGCGGTGCAGGCCCTGCGGGGATGGCCGGTGTCACGCCGCCTGCAGTCAGCCAGCAGGGCAGCAGCTGTCAGACGCTGACAGGCTGCAGGAGACGAGCTGCTTTGTGTTGCTGCTCTGACAGCAGGTGAAGAGTTACGACAGGACAGATGGATTACTGAACAACTTTCTCCAGACTTCCTTGGAAAGCCTGAGCACACCTGTGTCTGCCATGTTGTCCAGAAAATAATGGTTCCAATAGTGCTGATCGTGACGATTCAACGAGTCACTCAGGCCCGTTTACACGCCGTTTCAAGAGGAAATTAATTGTTTTGGCATTTTTGTTTCAAAAGATTTTTGTGTTTAAACAGAAACTGCAGTAACGATGCAGTTAGCATGCCAGGCCACAAGTGGGCACTGTTGGTTGTTTTTCTAATAAAGCCACGCCCACAGAGAACAAAACACTGTAAACATTAACAATGGTGAGTCCACTGACATTCGTATGGAGAGGCAGCCAAGTTGGATTGTTAGGAAGGTGACTCACCCTAACCCTAACCCTAACCCAAGTCCTGGCAGACTACGGACGGGGAGTCAGATTGTTATCGTCCATCTACTCCAGCGTGAGCAGAAGAAATATTTAATGCAACTGTGATGTGCAGTAGCAGTGTTTCCACTGTCTACTCCAGAAAGTCTCTTTATTGCCCGTTTCCACGACGACGGAGCCCAGGCATTTTCAAAGAGTTGTGTGTTTGGTTGGTCTGAGCACCATTGTTGTGTGAACAGACACACCAAAGTTTCCCGTTATAACCTGAAATACTGGCCTTCAATGTAAAGATGTTCAACTAAAGAACCCTAATACCTCAAAGCCCTCATCGTGAGTTAGAAGAAGCCGTACTGAGGATGTTATCGATGATAGTGGGAGCAGTTCATGCATCCAGAAGCAGATTGCCCCCGAACCTGCCTAAACACAGGGAGAACCTACTGCATGACATTCTGCTGGTGAGTGCTCACCACTGCACCGCCGTCCCAGAACAAAACTCCAATACAACTTTGTGTTTTAGTGAAAATTCAAAGTAAAAATAAATGTTTGAACTTATTATGAGGCAAATTGTTTTAATTGTGTTTTTCCTAAATATCAAAGAACCTGAAAACCGCAAGGTGCTCTCCTTGTGTACCTGCGGGCGACGTTGCTGACGTATGACGTCACGTAATATTGCAGGGTTGTATCAGGGTGCGAGTACGCCGTGTAGTATTGGACCTGATACCCGATACTGGAGTTGTTATTTCTGGACCTGGAATGAAAAGCTACTGAATTGGAAGCCAGAGGTGGAACTCTTCCCTCTGTTCCTCAGGTACACTGTTGGTGTGTGTGTGTGTGTGTGTGTGTGTGTGTGTGTGTGTGTGTGTGTGTGTGTGTGTGTGTGTGTGTGTGTGTGTGTGTGTGTGTGTGTGTGTGTGTGTGTGTGTGTGTGTGTGTGTGTGTGTGTGTGTGTGTGTGTGTGTGTGTGTGTGTGTGTGTGTGTGTGTGTGTGTGTGTGTGTGGGCTGGCAGTACTAAATGTAGAGTGGGAGGGCTGCTCTGGCAGGCTGCAGGCTGCTTTGCATAGGGCTGTGTGCCCGGCCCTGGAGCCATGCAGGGGAATGGATGTAACTGTCATGGAAAAACACCTGGATCCTAGAAGGAGAAAACCCCCTGTTCTTCTGTGGGGTCGAGGCCCACGGTCCTGATCGCTCCGCTCTGGGGGAAATCATTTGTTAAATAATGACCAAATGACTCAGACTTGGTGTTTCTTGTGAAAACTTCAGCTCAACTGAATTGAGGCTGTTGGTTTTTTCTTCTTTGATCTCGGCAGCCGGCTCCATGATGCATTTCATCATCTGAGGAGTGACAAACATCAGCCTGAAGACTAATGGCCATACATCATGTGGACGTGATAAAAGAGCTGTGATTAGAAGGACGACTGTTGACAAGAACAAGATGTTGATTTGGATCCATCCTGGGCCAGAGGGGCAACCTGCTCCCTCACAGCCTGCATCACATCTCCAACCACGTTAAGCAGTGAAAGAACCTAATGTGGATTCTGAATCGTTCTGGATTGTAAATGTTCTTACTGTTAATCCTTTGTGGGTTTTTTGTTTTTTGAATATTCTGGTGATGTTTTGATTAAAGTCCAGAGGAGAGAAAAGTGTTTGCATGACGTTTCAAGTGAAAACTTTTTGTTTTTACGTTTCCATTTCAGAAAAGATTTGCATTTACGTGGTAATGTTCAAAGTATGTAGTTTTCCTCTTGGGCCACTAGTGGGTGCTCTTGTCTCTTTTTGTATTGACGCCACACACACAAGCACACAGAGAACAAACCCTATACACTTTAACAATGGAAGGACACAGACGACCAGTTGGATTATTATTCCCGGTGACTCTCAACTACAAAACTACCAATTCCCAGGAGAATCTGGAGTCGTGACACTCTGGAGGAAACGCTGTTGACCATCTACTGAGCATGTGCAGGTCACTATTCACTATGGCCTTAAAGTGTTGCACTTCTACACGACGACAGAGTCGGAACATTTTCAAAAAGTTGAGGCAAAGCATAGTAATGTAATAAGCTGAGGAGCACGAGAGAAATGTTTTTTCTTAAATGCTCTTTTTGACTGGATGATAAATCTCCATGGATTGGTAATCCACACTGTCCCACACAGACATAGTCTTCGTCCCACTGCTGGTGAGTTGGGATCTGGTCACCCCCAGTTACCAGAATGTGAACTTCTCCATGTGGAAATGTGACAAACAGGAAAATAACATCTTGTGTCATGGCGGTCTCACTGCATTAGGGGGCGCTGGTTTGTGGTTCTGCAGCTCCAGACTCCTCTTCTTCCTCAGCAGCTCTTTGACCGGGTCTCGAACTCGGACTCCCTGGTAGGGTCTGGACCTGCCGGGCGCAGAGGACGACGCTTGAGAGAGAAAAACAGACGTAACATTAGATGAGAACTGATGATTCAATCATTTGCACATAAACTGCTAATAGGTCGTCACACAATCTGCTGAGTCAGCAACACAAACAAACTCAATGGACCTCCTTTACTAGGATAAGTATGGGGGGG
Organism: Lipophrys pholis; assembly: GCF_963383615.2. Classification (NCBI taxonomy): domain Eukaryota; kingdom Metazoa; phylum Chordata; class Actinopteri; order Blenniiformes; family Blenniidae; genus Lipophrys; species Lipophrys pholis. The sequence continues at coordinate 621,915 of NC_137627.1, read as the reverse complement.
ATAAGTGGGCTGGACTGCATGCAAAAGGACCGCAGCCTTGGTTTGGGTGCTTTTTGCTGGCGGTCAACAATAAAAAGAATAATATAATAATATTTCATTAAATTAGAGCTGAAGATCTCTTGCTATGAAGCAGCAAATAAACATGTAAATGTTTTCCAGATCAGTGAGTCATGTGATCTGATGTGTGCACCAAGTATAAACACACACAATCTGTTTCAGTAATTACTGCAAACAAAACTACAGTCTGTCGGTGTTTGTTGAAAACCGACACCGTTCCTGATAAAACTAATGAGCCAAACATAAAACAGATTGTAGATATGAACTGAGTAGATCTACGTCCAACCAACCAACCAACCAACCAACCAACCAACCAACCAACCAACCAACCAACCAACCAACCAATCAACCAACCAACCAACCAACCAACCAACCAACCAACCAACCAACCAACCAACCAACCAACCAACCAATCAACCAACCAACCAACCAACCAACCAACCAACCAACCAACCAACCAACCAACCAACCAACCAACCAACCAACCAACCAATCAACCAATCAACCAATCAACCAACCAACCAACCAACCAACCAATCAACCAACCAACCAACCAACCAACCAATCAACCAACCAACCAATCAGAGCAACATGTAGAACCACTGGGATTTAAAAAGGTTTTTATTTTCAGATATTTTCCATTTACAAGAACCATTGGAATATTCTCCTGTCGTCTCTGAAGACGTTTCATAAACAATTTCCATCAAACTTGATAATGAACGTGTTTTTGTATTAAAACGAGAACAAACACATGTGGAAGCTGAGTTTTGTCTTCATGAACATTTAATATCGTGGTTTGTTTACCAGCTTAAACAAAACATAGTAACCAATAGATTAACACGAGATGCTGTCATTGTGATTAAGAAGTTCCTCAGCGGCCTCCCCATGACTTTGATTGATCCACTTTATGATCGTTTGTTTCTCTAATCTCGTCTGGATCTTTCCTGTTGCTCCTCTTGAACGATGTTCCTTTTCCCACAGCTTTGACTTTGTGACCCAGTTTGTTGTTTTTAGTTATTTTGCCAAATTCCGATGTATTTGCGGAGGCACTCCAACGCCTTCTTGGTTCTTGGTTCCAATCCCTCCATGACAAACCATTTCCACCTGGTTGTGTCTGAACTAGTCCTGTTAATCCATTAAGATTAATCAGATTAATCACAGGGTTGCTGTGGATTGTTTTTGAATAATCATCATTAATTCTCATTCATTTTCATCTCTTTGCATTGCTTTTAACATGCTCTTAACATTGTTGTTCACGTTAACTAAGCGTGGGCCTGTTCCTCCTCCTTCAGCGACACGCTGACTCGGTGAAACAGTCGGAGAGGCGACGCGTCACTCCGGAGGCTGTTTGCTCCAGACCAGCGTGGCCACGCCCCCATATTCTCTTTTATTATGAAATCTGATCAGCCAAAAGTATTTCTGAAAACATTAGAAGTGAAAAATAAGCTTTCCAGTTGCGGGGCAGCCCCAGGAGGAGGGGGCCGTCTGCAGACACCCCCCACCACCCCGCTGAGCTCCACCACGCCACACCCAGCGTTTCACATACACAATGAATGGGATACCAGAAATGAAGGGACCTTATGGGCACGTCGACGGGTTGATTGAATTAAACGTTTTGTCTGAAGTTTGCTGAACCCTCATTTCAATGCTCCTGTTTGCTCTGAATCCTATTAAATCGCCCCAAAAGACATCGAAGTTAAAGCAGTAGAGCTGAAGAATAAAAGATAAACGCTTCGATAAATCACAAAACCTGACGGAGGATTGTGATGTCACCAGGGAAACCATCCCTGTACAGTTTGCCAAAGAGCACATTGGCAACACAACTGGGAACGTGTTTCATTGACTGTTAGATTGTTGTTCTTTAATTGTGTATTTGGCTCGACTGAAGTTCAGCAGAAGAAATAAAATGTTCTACAAAGGAATTTAAATTACAAAATTAAATCAACTAAAGCAAACCCACACAGTTATGAGGGTGAGTCAGAGTCCACTATCGGGATGATCTGGAGCGATTTAAAAAGAAACTAGGTTCTTAAATTCCTCTTGAATGTCATGAATCTCTGGGAACCAGAACCACATCCAGTTCTTCATGGAGCTGCTCAATGAAGGAGCAACTCATAATTCCAGTACGACACACTTCCTCTTTCCTGTGGTATCGGTGTAAACACATCGTGTTGGTCTACACTTCAACTCAGATCTGATTACAATTTATGGCCAATCCATGCAAACAAGCATTTCAGAGGGCTTCTCCTCGACACTGTCAGGTCCTCTGGAATCCTCCAGAAACACGCCGCTGTCGGTTCAGTGACCAGCTGGTGATGTTGGTGGTGTTGGTGTTGGTGGTGTTGGTGTTGGTGTTGGTGTTGGTGTTGGTGTTGGTGATGTTGGTGTTGGTGATGTTGGTGTTGGTGATGTTGGTGTAGATCTCTGTCAGCGGTGACACATTTATTAGGTTGGCTCTTCATTAACTTTCCATTTCAGCCAATGATAACTTCATTTAACTACAATACATTTATAAACCACATTACAACAATCTTCAGATTGATTGAAGCCTCAGTGATAAAAACCTACAGTCATTTTAAACAGCTAGTGAACAGAGACACTCATTAAGACTCTTTTATTAACATACTAGTAAACAAACCAAAGCAGAAGCTTCATTAGTCCTTTTTTTAGAAAAGGAATGTTTTGTTGCTGGTTTACTGGAAATGACAGTTAGTCTGAGTTTAGGGAAAACTAAAGGTATACCAGCTATATTGTCAAACTACACATCAATTCCTCTTTCAAAGTATTTTAGAATTCTTTGAATAAAACCTCAAAAACAAAGAAGTGTAAGATAAACTGCCTTTTTAAGCTCTTAGATTTTCAGTCATTAATAAATATGATAATATCTAAACCTTTATAAACATTTACAAACCTGAACACTTTTCTGTTTGAGTGAATTTAAAAATAACTAAGATGAAGAAAGTTGAACCTGACCTGCAGCTTTTCAACCAAATTCCTCCTTTTAAACAATAAATGAGAAGAGAGGTGACAGAGTTAATAATCAGGGACTCACCACTGGTTGTCTTCATCTCAACATCTGGTAGAAACACCAGAACAAACCACAAGTGATTTTCAGCCAATCACAGAGCCAGGAGACTTAAAAGTCGCCCCGAGTCTCAGTCATCAAATGAAGCTGATTGGTTTAATTTTCATGTCAGTCACTCTGGTGTTAATCAGTCATTGGTCAAACCGCTACTAAGCCCCGCCTCCTCGGGGCAGCGCTCGGCAGCTCCCCAGGCTGCTCTCTCTCACACACACACACACACACACACACACACACACACACACACACACACACACACACACACACACACACACACACACACACACACACACACACACACACACACACACACACACTACTATAGAGAGAGAAATCCTCTCTTTTATTGAAGATTATCTGTAGAAAATGAAGCAAACACAGTTCAGGGCTCATTGTTAGTTGGTTGGTATAAACATATTTCGATAGAATTACAGTTTATTAATATATTTTATTTAATTAAAAGAAAAAACTCCTACAAGAACCAAGGGAGGGTGGAGGCCTGGCGCCCTCTATTGGCCAGCCGCCACTGAGTTGTGTTGAAATTAAAGCTTATTTACAGTTTAATTACACTCCAATGCCACACAAACTCCTCGAGTCTTTTATTTCATTGCAACAATGAAGGATTGAAGGTTCAATCATTTGATGTTCCACCAACAAGATAACTAACTACAGGTCGGCCTGGCCTTTTTCATTTCTTTGCATTCAAGGACTAAACGTATTAATGTCCAAATGAAAGTAGACCCTGTATGAAGACTATTTCCCTTTGGTTCTTGATACGACTCAAGGAACCCTGGACTTCCTGCAAACCTGCCGTGGGAATGATCCCACTGCACCAGTCATGTCAACACTGGAAAGCTGTGTGTGAATTAAAGTTTGTGTTGCACTGACTGTTGGGGAGAGATTGTGCGTCAAACTGTTGTACTAGTGTACAGCTAAGCCAGCCCAAATAAAACAACTAGTACCCACAGACAGCGTATGCCAAGAAAAGGTGTCATATAGTGATTTAAAGCCTCGAGTTCCAGTCCCAACATGTTTTCACCCCCTTCACTGCTTCGCCTCTCTCATCGGCACAATCATCCACACCAAGACGGACCAAATCCAAAAGGCTCCTCCTCTGGTGTTGCTTTGTTTTAGTTGTTCCTCCTTCACCTCCATTCAGAGACCTGAGTTTACTTAAGCGAGCTGGCTTTGGAAACTGTTAAATGCTGATTTAGTTTAACAAGCAGCCGCTGAGTGTCTCAAAATAAACTACCCACCTGCGTTGGCAGAGCGAAGATCTGGGCGTCCGTTAGGATTAAACCTGCACCTCAGTGGAGTTTGTCAAGATAAATATGCATGACCTGATGAGAGTGGCTTCAGCTGGACTTGTATTTCAGAGGTCAGGCAGATAACCCCTCGCAGCCTCAGGGTGTAGAAAGTGTGCAGCCATTCTCCAAACAATAACTTAAGTTCTGTGGCCGGAGACGTCCACTGCTGATGTTGAGATCCATTTTATGAAATGTTCTGCCTGATGTGGATAATCAAAGTTGTATCATAATCTTTAAGGGCCCGTTTCCATGGCAACAGTATTTTTTGGACACAGTTCACAATGTGGATCTTTTCGAAAATGCTCGGGCTCCATCATGTGTAAACAGGCAAAACATGACTTTGTGGAAACGCTTGGAGCCATCGCTGCTACTGCGCTGCTCACCGCGCTGCTACTGCTCACCGCGCTGCTACTGCTCACCGCGCTGCGCTGCTACTGTGCTGCTCACCACGCTGCTACTGCTCACCGCGCTGCTACTGCTCACCGCGCTGCTACTGCTCACCGCGCTGCTACTGCGCTGCTACTGCTCACCGCGCTGCTACTGCTCTGCTACTGCGCTGCTACTGCGCTGCTCACCGCGCTGCTACTGCGCTGCTCATCGCGCTGCTACTGCACTGCTACTGCGCTGCTCACCGTGCTGCTACCGCGCTGCTACTGTGCTGCTCACCACGCTGCTACTGCGCTGCTCATCGCGCTGCTACTGCGCTGCTACTGCGCTGCTCACCGTGCTGCTACCGCGCTGCTACTGCGCTGCTCACCACGCTGCTACTGCGCTGCTCACCGTGCTGCTCACCATGCTGCTACTGCGCTGCTCACCGTGCTGCTACTGTGCTGCTCACCATGCTGCTACTGCGCTGCTCACCGTGCTGCTCACCACGCTGCTACTGCGCTGCTCACCGCGCTGCTCACCATGCTGCTACTGCGCTGCTCACCGTGCTGCTACTGCGCTGCTCACCATGCTGCTACTGCGCTGCTACCGCGCTGCTCACCACGCTGCTACCGCGCTGCTCACCGCGCTGCTCACCGCGCTGCTACCGCGCTGCTCACCGCGCTGCTCACCGCGCTGCTACTGCGCTGCTCACCGCGCTGCTACCGTGCTGCTACCGCGCTGCTCACCATGCTGCTACTGCGCTGCTACTGCGCTGCTACCGCGCTGCTCACCACGCTGCTACCGCGCTGCTCACCACGCTGCTACCGCGCTGCTCACCGCGCTGCTCACCGCGCTGCTACTGCGCTGCTCACCATGCTGCTACTGCGCTGCTACTGCGCTGCTACCGCGCTGCTCACCACGCTGCTACCGCGCTGCTCACCACGCTGCTACCGCGCTGCTCACCGCGCTGCTACTGCGCTGCTACTGCTACTGCTACTGCGCTGCTACTGCGCTGCTCACCACGCTGCTACCGCGCTGCTCACCGCGCTGCTACTGCGCTGCTACTGCGCTGCTCACCGCGCTGCTACCGTGCTGCTACTGCGCTGCTCACCATGCTGCTACTGCGCTGCTACTGCGCTGCTACTGCGCTGCTCACCGCGGCCGTAGGAAATAGTTCCTCTGCTCATGAGCAAGTAGATGAACAATAACAACGATCGCAGCCTGCAGAGCATCAAGACTCCATGTTCTCCTGGGACCTGGTAGTTATCTAGTTAACAGTCACTGTAATAACAAAGAGAGAACATGGACCTGCTGGTGGACAGACCACCATGTTGGATTCTATAGCGTATTCTTCAATAAGTGCATGTGTGTGTGGTTTCATTATTAAAACAACCAACAGCACCGGACGGATATGGAACAATTTAGGACCAAGATGTTCACTTCTGGAAGAAAGCGTGAACATTTGTTTCCAGGGGTTTTTCAGTGTGCTGAATCGTAATTTAATGGGATCCACGCTGGCAAATCAAGGGGTTCTGACATCCGAGTTGGCCACCATACATATTACAAATGTTGATATCTGGCCATAACCTTGGTTCTATTTGACATAGAGACGTGATCTTGGTAGCAATTTATAGGTTTTTGAGTCAAAGAATGCATTTAATAGTTTAGTTTGCACTAAGAGCAAGACCCAAGATGGCCGCCATCTGGATTAAGAACTTCGATATCATGTTTTTACGTCAAACAGAACCAACGTTACAGTCAGATATCAAAATTTGTGATACACATGGTGGCCATTTTTATATCTTGCTCTTAGCGTAACTTGCAGTATTTTAAATCATTTCATTGCATTCCTTGACTCCAACAACTTATAATTTGCCACCAATGTCATGTTCCTATGTCAAACAGAACTGAAGTTATGGCCGGATTTCTAACTTTGTAATACAGATGGTGGCCATCTTGGATTTGTCAATTCTGAGCGGGAACCCTTGATTTGTCAGCGTGGATTCAGCAGACCCTAACCCAGCGTGGATTCAGCAGACCCTAACCCAGAGTGGATTCAGCAGACCCTAACCCAGAGTGGATTCAGCATACTCAAAACCCCCAGTATACAGATTTTCACACTTTGTCCTGGAAGTAAACATCTTTTTGACATGTCTGCCAGCTAACCACTGGCTTGGCATGTTAACTCCAACATTTCAGAACTTTTCCATGTAAACGTGAAATTGTTCTGAAACCAAAACACAAAAACACTGTCAGAGTCTAAATCAATCCAGAGGATCTTCCTCAGTGACTGTTTGGAAAACGACTCCCAACTTCACTTTTGATGCTCAGGATTTCCTTCCAGCAACCAGCTGGCTGCGTGGTCCTAATCCGATGATTGCTGTTGCTTTTGCCTCCCTTGACAAAGAGAGAGAGAGAGAGAGAGAGAGAGAGAGAGAGAGAGAGAGAGAGAGAGAGCATGTTGTGGTCTGAACTAAAGCTGCTCTGTCTGTCCTCTACTTAACCTCTGTGCTGGAGGTAAGGGTGTCCTGACAGCGTCCTGTCCAGATTTCTATCAACACGCTGACAGATTTGAATCTCTGGGTCAGACGGGCCAAGTTTCACTCTCTAGAGAAACATCACTGTGACAATAACCCGTGTACAGACAAGTCTGGAGATTAACCAAAACTGGAACCACAACAGGACTTCCACCTCGGCCACTGTGTTGTCAAGCTTTTTACTCTCAGACGGCAGATCTGAAGTATTTTGCAGTATCAGCAGCGAAGGTATTGCTTTACAGTTTGGATAAATCCTGAAGACACTAACCAGGTGATACCAGGCAGAACATTGATTCACAGCTTGCTGGTTGCAGACTAGATCCTTGTGGTTTGGAAAAGGGCAGAACACATTAGTTGAGGTGCAGATCGGAGTGTCAGCATTGCACATTAGCCAGTTCCACATCCATGGGAATCGTACCAACAATCATTAAAAGTCACTGAAATGGCCTTCCTTCAACAATCACATTGTCAGTTCATCAACACGTCTACATGCCAGAATGTATTTAGTTTCAATACATCAATATTTGCATAGAGTTTTTGAACAAAAGTACTCACACAAGACTCTGCTTGTTAGCACTGATTTAAATATAGTTTAGGGAAAACAAGCATTTATTACTTTGTTTAATTCATAAACTAAGAATATCAATATTAGTTACACACAAAACCACTTGGATTTCCTACTTTTTTTTTCTATTATGCAAAAGACAAATGTTGGTAATTACTTACTGAATATGTAACTGTAATCTGTGCACACAAATCCTTTTCTAAATCTACTGTAGATAATACACACTTCAGCATTTCCAGATGATAATCCATGGATCACTACAATCCTCAACCCGATATCACAAAATTAATTCACTACAATTCAATAACCACTGAAACAGATTAGAGCTGAATTCATCTTTTGTGGCAAAAAACTGGCGAAAGAAAGTTTGAAGTGCAATTTGAAGCGGCACCATCCCACCAAACTCCCCGAGACGCAGTGGAAACCCAAGGAAGAGTTTCTCCTTATAGAATGGAACTGTGATGAAGGTGACTGGAGCCACCTGAGACTCATCGGGCCAATCAGCTGCTCCCCATGAAGGAGCAGCTGTGAGACTGTGGGGCAGGAAGCAGCAGAGCACCTCCGGGGAACGACGCAGCCGCAGAGCACGGGGCAGCGGGGCGGCGGGGCAGTGGGGTAGCGGGCCAGCGGGGCAGCGGGGCAGCGGGGTAGCGGGCCAGCGGGGCAGCCGGGGTCTGGAGGGGAGCTGGGGTTTGCCTGAAAAGGCACCGGCAGTGATTGTGTGTGAATGTTACAGGGTGGCGCTGTGTCTGTGGCCGTCTGCAGAAGGACCCGTCTGTTCGGTTCAGTAGGAAACGGGTCCAAATGGATCTTTGAGTGTTGAAGGTTGCTGACAACAGCACCCACTAGTGGCCCGACATGAAAACGACATAATGTTCAGTGTTTCTGCCATGTCAACAGACGTCGTTTTCAAAATGTTGCCATGTAAACATAAGATATTTCTAAAACAAAATGCGTTTTAACTTGAAGCGTTGTGCGAACCGGGCCGGAGCCGCCTGCCAAAAGTACAATTCTGTGGTAATGTGAAGACAGCTGGAGTTGTGCAGGAGGTTTGGATAATCAGTTGTCACAAGCAGTGGAGGGAATCCTGACAGGGGAGCGAGAGAGCGTGCAGACGTTTGATTTAGATCCATTTCAAATATTTTCAGTTTTGAATAAGTTACCATCTCAACTGGAAGCAACGGCTCAGTCTGACACTCGCTCTGAAAGCTGTGAACTTTACCACTAAATCTTGTCTTTGCACAGTAATTGCAGTACAATTCTGTCGGGCTGAAACGTCCCATTGTCTCACACATGAGAACTCAACTTGCAAACAACACAGACTCAATCAGCCCAAAAGAGGAAGCTGCACAGCTGGACAGTGTTTTGCTGTTTCTGGCACCATGAAATTAGTTTTGCATATCACGATATGCATATTATACTTGTCTGAAAGCTTTCTCTCCAAAATGAACATTTATAATATAATAATTCACTAAATAAATATCACAACATGTTGTCCTTCAACTACTCTGGCTTTGACATTTGGAGATAAATAATCACATAAAATCCACTAAAATAGGTCTTTAAGAGGTTATTGGTGCGTATCAGTGAAGTCCTTTGCTTTGCCCATTTTTACAGTTTCATCATAACTTACTACAAGTCCACATGCAGAAACACAACATTTGTTGAATGAACTTCAATTATCTTATTACAGAAAAGCACAAAATCTTAAATTGTGCAGAAGTTCCGTTAATTTCAACAATCTCATTTTAAAATGAATAAAAGTCCTAATGCTTGTGCTACGGTGCAAGTAGGAATTATTTAAAAAAGATATATTTTTAAACCCTGTGACGTTACCAAGCATGCAAACGTAAGGCTTTTAAAACGACTCCCTGCTGCTTTGCAGATTTTAGATGAATCATTTGGTTGTTTCGTGTCCTAATTTGCCTCGACGATTAAAAACACACAAAGCGTATCAATGTGATGTACTTACATTTCTCCCAGTGCATAACGCCTATCTGGCCAATACCATTAGTTGAAGCGAAGCAAATCAGTGTGGCGGGATGTCTGGTGTGCTTTATAACGGCCCCGTGCTGCAGGAGTCCCTCGGGGGGGTTCGCAGCTTCTCCAACCACAAACACCCTCAACACTTTGAGTTTCACTGCTGATACTCTGATGAGTACTAAGAAAACTGCTGTATGAACTCATCCCCCTGAAGAAAGAGCAACTCATCGTTGCATCTGTCTTCCATAGTGCATCGTCCTGTTCAGGAGTCGATCGCAGGGACGGGCGAGGCCAGGAGACACCTGTCCAGGTCTCCAGTCCATCACAGGACAACCACAGAGACAGACGACCACACTGTCCCACGTCCACACCCAGAGGCAACTTAGTGCCATCAGCTGTGGGAGGAAAACATTAGCACCCGGACTAAACCTGCACACACACACACACACACACACACACACACACACACACACACACACACACACACACACACACACACACACACACACACACACACACACACAAAGGGAGAACATGCTAACCCCACCCAGAAGGCCCGGCGGGTATTCGAAGCCAGACCTTCTCACTGTGAGGTGAGCACTAACCACTGCTCCACCGTGTCGCCCTCTGGGAGTTCTACACACTCATTTCTATCGTCCGTCACACAGATTTGTTGCAGCAGGAAATTCACGACTATACAACTGTAACTTTATGCAAGATTTTGAATTTGTCTAAAAATGTAAGTCAGTAAGCCTTAAAGGAATCCATAGTATTTCTATAAAATCAGTGAAATCAACCAAAAAGAAATCAAAATGTCAGTGAACTACTAAGCCATCAGTGTCGGAGTCAGAATGTCTTCATTAGAACTCCAGAAGGTTTTCAGTAGATAGAGATTCCTAATCATGTGGAAGGTTCTATTCTAATTCTTTATCGAAGGTTCTCTAACTTGCACAGATAAGAAGTTTGCCGGCGAGACACTTCACTCATAAGGTTGTGTTCACTGGTTGAATCGTCCATGAGCAAGGCACTGAATGCTAAACTGCTACCAATGGATGAACTGACCACAGAGCATGAGAACTAGAGATTCACCAATATCCCTTTTTCAAGTCCTGAAGCAGACACTGGGTCTCGATGCGTCTCTAACATGTGACCGCTGAGTGAGGGTGTCGGTTGAGTACGTTTGAATCTTGGTCCTTTGGCTTGACCAAACCTGGGGTCAGTCCACTTAGAGATCTTCGTGCACCACAGTGTTAGGGGAGAAAGTTTTGTCTCATGGTTTATGATCCCCAATAAGACGTCAACAAGCAACACGTGCTGCCACAGCGTGACTTTGGGACGAGTCCCTCAAGGCAGGACTGGGTGGTCCACCTGTCCCAGCGTTGCACCGGCCTCCAGTCAGTCACAGGTTCATGATCTGCCCTGAAGACAGATGCACTATTGGACTTTGAGGAATTGAGGATTATTGCTTTTTGCCATGTTTTTCTGAGCATTTAATTGTTTACTGTTTCACACTGCCTAGACAGATGGTTTGTTAAACTATCTAGAGCTCTAAATGTTTAATGTTTCTAAAACCTGAAACACCTTGATTCAGAGAAATTCCTTCATGACTTTGTTATTTCAGTTAGGGAGGCTGGCACGGTCTACTTTTAAGGGTAGGCTTTAGACCTTTTATTTAATGTTTTATTGAATATTTCCTATTGGTTCAGGCCACCCTGGACCATTTTCTATTAAAGTTGTTAAAGGTTAAGACTGCTGGGAGAGCTTTACTGCACTGAGCTCTTTTCCTCTCCCACTCTACAAACAGGGATATTACCCTGACATGTCTCTCTGTCTCCCTGTCTCTGTCTCTGTCTCTGTCTCTCTCTCTCTCTCTGTCTCTCTCTCTCTGTCTCTGTCTCTCTCTCTGTCTCTCTCTCTCTCTCTCTCTCTGTCTGTCTCTGTCTGTCTCTCTCTGTCTCTGTCTCTCTCTCTCTCTCTCTCTCTCTCTCTCTCTCTCTCTCTCTCTGTCTGTCTGTCTCTCTCTCTCTCTCTGTCTCTCTCTGTCTCTGTCTCCCTGTCTCTCTCTCTCTGTCTGTCTCTCTCTCTCTGTCTGTCTCTGTCTCTCTCTCTCTGTCTGTCTCTCTCTCTGTCTCTGTCTCTGTCGGTTTCTTCCTGTTAAAAGTGAGTTTGTCCTTTCCATGGTGTCCTCTCCTTGCTCTTGTGGAATCGTTGGCTTTTCCTCTGTAAACGTGTCCTGGTATCTATGTTGGTGTATTTGATGCTACAGAATTAAATTGAACTTGACTAGCTGGATTCAGCCTTACAATCATGTGACTTTCCAGAAGTTGGATTGGTTCTGAGAGGCTCCAGGTGATGATGATAGAAAGTTGTGTGAAAGGAGGACAAGCTGTTTGGGGGAACTTCAGTAGATTAGTAGACACAAGCTGTATTCACAAAGTACCACTGTGCCCTGACATCACAGTATTTAGCCTGTTGCTATCCTCACGTGGAGACACTCCTGCTCCAGAGAAGTCAGGTGACTTGTTTGGGCTTTGGACCATGACACCCATCCAAACCATTGGTTCTGCCCCAAAGTCCACTTTTCACTTCTGAGTGAGTCTGAATCAAGAACCCAGAGAGAAAGAGACTCGTGGATGGAGTGAAAGAAGACTGATGGAAGCCAAAGAAGAAGAATATGTAATATTTACATCTTTTAAAATATATATCTTTTTCATCACTGTCAGACACAATCAGCAAATTTAATGGAAATAAAAACCAACTCTTGAAACGTTCCACCCTTTGTGTGATAAATCTGTATCACGTATGAGCGTCACTGTGAAGTAACTTTAAGTAACTAACTTCTCCACAACATTGTAATTTGCTAAACCTGTTTGTCTCAATCTCACCAGGCCAGTGACTGACGGTCAGCACCAGGGGTTGTTCTTTCTCCAGAACCTTCAGCCATACACTTTCTATCTGAACTCAAACCCCAACGTGTTAGGAACCCCGACATCCTCGTACCACCACATTGTGTGGGATCCATTCAATCATTTGAAATGAGCAATCGATACTCATAAAACCACAAAACCCAGAATAAGAAGCACCGACGGGCGAGCTGGACCATGATCCTGTCAAATGGTGATTTGTTAATGTCTGAGAGTGGCTGTGGTCCTGAACACAAAGCACTGTCAATCTGTCGTTCTTCTCAAACAGCCTGTGATTATAAAAGCTTTCCATTCTGTCGTGTCATGTCTGCTGCTGAGAGGCCATAACTCACCGCTGCCATTCATCTGCACGTCAGTGGATTTAGATGTTATAGATAAATTCTGCAGGCTGTGATTTATAGAAAACGAATCCAGGGAGGAATTTCTTAATGACAGGAGGAAGCGCTCACATTAAACTGGTCACTTCAAGCATGTTATCAATCAAAAGTATTAGAGGAAATTTGATTTAGACAAATTGAGGAGAAGATAAACTGTAAGATGAGTCTTCAGGTACGCTATGGTCTCAGAGAGAAGAACTCCATGTATGATAATACACATTTTAATTGATTCTGAAATTCTTCTGAACAATCTTCATGCCTCTGGTGTCTGAGGTATAGTACTCAGTTCAGAAGCTTCATGAATGGAAGGAAGTAATACATATCTGTAAATGATCACATGGTGTTCTCCAGGGATCCGTCCTCGGGCCACTGCTGCTAATCTCACAGAGCAGGGATTTTACAAAAGGATTATTTGCAGGTGATACATTCTTATGACATGAAAACATAATTGATCTGGAAAAGAAAAAGTATTTTGAAAGATGTTGTACTATCATATACTGGTTTGAAAGAAACAAATTATCAATAAATAATTGTTTTCATTTAAATGAATATTGCAGTAAAACTGAGGATGGTATTGTTTTAGAAAGTGGCCACACTATTGAGAGGCCATATCACTGTGTTGATTAAAAACAATATCAAATACACCAGTTAGTTTTTTTAAATGAGACATTTTCTACCTTCAGAACCACTTTTGAACTTCAATCTTTATTTGAGACCCATGAACTGTTGTAATCTGTACTTTTAATCTGAGGGAACAGGTTTGATTTAAGAGAATCAGTTGATTCTCCTTTGGACTCGCTGCCATTTAGAACTTCCTGAACCTCCTCTCCTCATTGGATGTGGGACAAAGCTCCTCTCTTCTGATTGGCTGTGAAATCCGTCGCTCTCAGTTCAGCACCGCCTCTTTCTCCATTGACCAAAGATGGAGATTATTTTCACCAAACATCCCAGAGGGCCGCCATGTGATTCCTGGTTGAAGGAAACAGAATCTGTGACTGAAGGGGAAGAACTTCACACTGATACCGGAGAACTAAAATTCTTCTCAACAAATGTACCTGAGGAGCAGCAGCCGAGACGAGCGGGGCAGTTCTTCCATCTGTGACTCGTACAAGAGGATTTCTGTAATTAAGAACTTGTGAATGTGTGCGTTGTGTTGTATTTATGTACATGAAAAAAATACACAACTCACTGTTCACAACTCCAATGTCCTTGTTTTTCACCCCTCGTGCTTCATTAATGAAGCCAAATCTTCTGCTTTCCACTTCTGGGTGCCACAAACATGGATTTCCACTGCTGGGCTGATGGAACTGAACTTCCTCTGACAGAATCTATTCCTCCATCTCCTGAAGCAGTGAGGTGTGGCCCCCAGGGTGACTGAAGATGTTGGACATCATTTACAATAAGTAGACTGCATAAAAGGTTGCAACGTCTTCAATTTTGGATTCAGTGGACACAGATACAAATTTCTAGGAATGTACCGATGCCAGTATCGGGTCCGATAGTACTTATACTCATGAAAGATCCCGGATACAACCAGACTTGTAATACATGACATCATCTGTCAACAAGTTCAGCAGCAGGGAGACGAGAGAGGACGAGTGATGTCAGCACTTTGGAGATTCTTTGATATTTAATGGGATTCTATTCTGCTAAACTATCCAGAGGAGGTGAGAGGCAGTTTGCAGAGCAGCAGCTACTTCTTGGTGTTTCCAGCAGCTGGAGGACGGTTTGGCAGAATGAAGGATGTGTCCGGCTCCGTCCTCCTGGGTTAACCCCGCGGGGTTCAGTCGACAGCACAATAAATTGCTTGGCCGTGGCGCCGTAACCTTTCTGACCACAAGAGTCCTTATTGCCACTTTCCACCTCGTAAAATTTGTATGGAGCCGCAAAACATGTTGAACCTTTATTATGAAGTCAGCAAACCTCAGGAAGTTCTGTTCAACCAACCAAAACTGTTTCTGACCTTTTGTCCCACCAGGTTGGAACCCGAGATGTTTTATTACTTCATAAGGTTTTTTTAATTGATATTTTGGCTCCTTCAGCCTTTTTAACCCTTTGGAGTTTTTGGGTGATGCTGCTTATTGAATTTCAACCTTTAAGATTGTTTTAACAATCAGTCTCCTCTGTTCCCTGCGTACTTCTTCAAAAGGTTCTGTTCATTACAAAGACAGCCAGAAACCATTTCATAGAATTACAAATAAAGATGGCAAATTCTGGTTTTTCATGGCAGAAGAAGACGAGTGGAATGAAAAACCACTGTGGTGTGAGAAATGAGTGTGCCATGCAGTGGAACAGTGTGCAGCTGAAGCCAGTCTGGTTCTTGTGTGTGAAACTGTGAAGGAAGCACCTGCAGAGGCGTCAGGGTTCACTGAGCATCAGCACACAAACAGCAGCAGCAGAAACTCCCTCACATCTGCTGGTTTCAGCGCCAGAACCAGTCCAGTGTGCCGGCTGGTATCTTAGCAGAGGATTCAGTCTCTTCCAGTCTACAATCACAGTCACTGATATAGACGTGAAAACAAGTGATAAACTTTAAATCAGCCTGAAGTCACAGAGATATAAACTCCAAGGAGTCGTTTCCACATGAGGTCCTAGAACACAGAACCAAAGTTTGAAATGTGGAGACAGATGACTGATGGTTTAAAAAGAGACGAGAGGAGGCTGTCTGGGTTCAGGCTGCAGCACTGGGACACCCTGGGGGGTCACGGGGACACCCTGGAGGTCATGGGGACACCCTGGGGGTCACGGGGACACCCTGGGGGATCACTGGGACACCCTGGGGGGTCACGGGGACACCCTGGGGGGTCATGGGGACACCCTGGGGGATCACTGGGACACCCTGGGGGTCACGGGGACACCCTGGAGGTAACTGGGACACCCTGGGGGTCACGGGGACACCCTGGGGATCACTGAGACACCCTGGGAGGTCACGGGGACACCCTGGGGGGTCACGGGGACACCCTGGGGGTCACGGGGACAGCCTGGGGGGTCACGGGGACACCCTGGGTATCACTGAGACACCCTGGAGGTCACAGGGACACCCTGGGGGTCACGGGGACACCCTGGGGGGTCACAGGGACACCCTGGGGGGTCACGGGGACGATTCTCCAGCAGGACTTTTTCCATTTTCATTTGGGAGAAGAAAAGGGATGAGAAGTATTACCATGGCTTATATTACTCTTGTAATACTTTACAACCATAAGGAGAGTCTGTCGATAATTCCTTCCCAGGTTCCCAAAATAATCTGGATGTTAGCGGAAGTTACTTGAGTTACTGGCAGACAGATGCTCTGGAG
This sequence comes from Lipophrys pholis, assembly GCF_963383615.2. NCBI lineage: Eukaryota > Metazoa > Chordata > Actinopteri > Blenniiformes > Blenniidae > Lipophrys > Lipophrys pholis. The sequence goes on along the minus strand of NC_137627.1, from coordinate 605,419 downwards.
TAACTAGTGACTAGAAATCAGAGGAATTCAAATTCCTCCTTCCTTTCAGGAAGAAGCGAGAGCTGAAGCTGCTGGGGAGGTTTTCCTGTTGCTGTGGGGAGGGGGGGCGTTCCTGCAGGAGGAGAGTGACACGGCGGCTCCGAGGTGAAGACAAACACCTGAATTCATGTTGATTGAATGTCGGTGGTACACATTGTTAGTGTTGCTGGGAAACAGGATCTGGATTGTTTGGACAGTGACTCACTTTGTAGTCAATAAAACCTGATTTATGATCTCTGAATTCTTAATTCAAGAGTTGATGATTTGGGTCACGGGTCAAAGACGTGGTCTCATATTCATGTAACGTTTAAAACAGATTGTCTCTATAAAACAACAGAACAGGATCAATCAGAATGGATCAGTAACGACTCATAAGGGGCTCTGCAGCGGGTCGGGATTCTGTCAGTGTTACTGCAA
>NC_137627.1:542463-599963 GCF_963383615.2 Lipophrys pholis | reverse complement strand
TGACTTTATATATATATATATATGCTTTTTTATCAGTGGACTATTTTATTAGTATTGGGACGGTGTTTCTGTGTGCAGGTATTTCCTCCTGAGGTCCTTCCTGGTTCCTTCACAGTCTCAAGACATGCATGTTGAATTAATTAGTTAATATCAGTGGAAACAACAAAAACGACTTGGTCTCTGTCTCTTTTCTCCAGAGCTTCTCAAAGTTTTATAGCTGAGGGACGATTCAGGAACACTGGACCATTTGTTATCATTCTAAAGAGCAGGCTGCGTCTCCACGACTCACATTCAGTCTGCGTTCAGTAATCTGCAACAAATCCATTGTAATGATTAAATGAGGCTCATCCTGGCAGAACTTCAGAACCTTGTGAAACACACAGAATCCAAAATGGGCCTTTCTGCCCTCTACAGTCAGATTCTGGGATCTAACAGTCCTGTGGGCTTTCCATTTCAGAATAAATGTAGAACCCTCTTTAGAACAGTCAGTCTCAGGGCCTGTTCACACCAGATCATCATTTCCTCCGACCATCCAGACGGCGTGGCGTTCAGCTGGAACATGTGTTGTAGTTTAAAGAGGAGTCCAGAGTGTGGACATCCTAAAGCACCAGCTGGACGGACAAGACGCTCATCTGCATGTTTCTGCAGAAGCCATGGCGGAACTATGGTTTGTTCTCTGCACTCTGGAGTGTGATGTCATTGAAAAGACCACGGAGCCTGGCATGCTGACTGCATCGCGTTCTAAAACGTTGTCGTGTACGCCTGAAACTTTTCTGGAATGAAACACAAAGACGATGTTTTCACTTGAAACGCTGGAAGAGAGGCCCGACGGAGGAATGTCAGTTGATGGAGTAAATTGCTCGAACCAACATCTTGTTTCATCAGATTATCTGGATCTGGAGAGATGGACACAACTACATGTATTATTTAAAGTACACAAGTTTTCAAAACTTCCAAACTTCTGTCCGGTAGTAATTTTCCTTCAAGTTAAATATTCCACAGATTTTCTTCTGAGTGTGTGATTTCTTCAGGAAGCAGCTTTATGACTGCATGTGAGAGGAAGAGTTCACCTGGAGCTGCAGAGGAAGAGTTCACCTAGAGCTGCAGAGGAAGAGTTCACCTGGAGCTGCAGAGGAAGAGTTCACCTAGAGCTGCAGAGGAAGAGTTCACCTGGAGCTGCAGAGGAAGAGTTCACCTAGAGCTGCAGAGGAAGAGTTCACCTGGAGCTGCAGAGGAAGAGTTCACCTAGAGCTGCAGAGGAAGAGTTCACCTGGAGCTGCAGAGGAAGAGTTCACCTAGAGCTGCAGAAGGAAAGAGTTCACCTGGAGCTGCAGAGGAAGAGTTCACCTAGAGCTGCAGAGGAAGAGTTCACCTGGAGCTGCAGAGGAAGAGTTCACCTAGAGCTGCAGAGGAAGAGTTCACCTGGAGCTGCAGAGGAAAGAGTTCACCTAGAGCTGCAGAGGAAGAGTTCACCTGGAGCTGCAGAGGAAGAGTTCACCTGGAGCTGCAGAGGAAGAGTTCACCTGGAGCTGCAGAGGAAGAGTTCACCTAGAGCTGCAGAGGAAGAGTTCACCTGCAGAGGAAGAGTTCACCTGGAGCTGCAGAGGAAGAGTTCACCTGGAGCTGCAGAGGAAGAGTTCACCTAGAGCTGCAGAGGAAGAGTTCACCTGGAGCTGCAGAGGAAGAGTTCACCTGCAGAGGAAGAGTTCACCTAGAGCTGCAGAGGAAGGGTTCACCTGGAGCTGCAGAGGAAGAGTTCACCTGGAGCTGCAGTAGAAGAGTTCACCTGGAGCTGCAGAGGAAGAGTTCACCTAGAGCTGCAGAGGAAGAGTTCACCTGGAGCTGCAGAGAAGAGTTCACCTGGAGCTGCAGAGGAAGAGTTCACCTAGAGCTGCAGAGGAAGAGTTCACCTGGAGCTGCAGAGGAAGAGTTCACCTAGAGCTGCAGAGGAAGAGTTCACCTGGAGCTGCAGAGGAAGAGTTCACCTGCAGAGGAAGAGTTCACCTGGAGCTGCAGAGGAAGAGTTCACCTGGAGCTGCAGAGGAAGAGTTCACCTAGAGCTGCAGAGGAAGAGTTCACCTGGGGCTGCAGAGGAAGAGTTCACCTGCAGAGGAAGAGTTCACCTAGAGCTGCAGAGGAAGGGTTCACCTGGAGCTGCAGAGGAAGAGTTCACCTGGAGCTGCAGTAGAAGAGTTCACCTGGAGCTGCAGAGGAAGAGTTCACCTAGAGCTGCAGAGGAAGAGTTCACCTGGAGCTGCAGAGGAAGAGTTCACCTGGAGCTGCAGAGGAAGAGTTCACCTAGAGCTGCAGAGGAAGAGTTCACCTGGAGCTGCAGAGGAAGAGTTCACCTAGAGCTGCAGAGGAAGAGTTCACCTGGAGCTGCAGAGGAAGAGTTCACCTGGAGCTGCAGAGGAAGAGTTCACCTAGAGCTGCAGAGAAGAGTTCACCTGGAGCTGCAGAGGAAGAGTTCACCTGGAGCTGCAGAGGAAGAGTTCACCTAGAGCTGCAGAGGAAGAGTTCACCTAGAGCTGCAGAGGAAGAGTTCACCTAGAGCTGCAGAGGAAGAGTTCACAGGCTGGACTGAAAGTCATTTCATCAATACATCAGCAACATTAACAAGTCGGGACCTGTTCAGTTTCTACAGTAGGAAGCTCAATAAAGCAAGGTCTCTCTCTCACACACACACACACACACACACACACACACACACACACACACACACACACACACACGACACACACACACACACACACACACACACACACACACACACACACAGTCATATTATAAAAAGACATACTGTTTCCTGTTTATTACGTTGAGATCAGTTGCAACTTGTCTTGAGTTGTTAGTCAACAGTGCCATAATACACTCGCTTCACCGAGTTATAATTAAAAAGGTGCAGCTCTACACAAAATGAACACAGAGATGAACAATAACAATATGAAATATTGGAATATTGTCAACATGCACGTGAAAACTCCAGGAAGCGTTTTCAGTCTGGTTCATTCCGGATCACTACTGCCATCTGCTGGTAGCTCTCACCATTACAGGCCGTGCAGAATACCACAGTTCACCACTAGAGGGCAGCCAACGATCACATTTCTGTGAAGCACATTTCATTTGAAAAGTGAAGCATCATGATGCAAGAGGTGCCTGGGGCGACCAGTACAGCCCTGATTTCATGGTGGCTGAAGGACCTCATGTGAGCAGGTGGATCAGTGAAGAACCTCTAAGAAGGATTAAAAGCAGCTCAATTAAAGATCTTTTTTCTTTTCTGTGTTTGCATCATTAGCCAGTCAGACCTCTGTCCTCCGGTCTGCTGCAGTGGATGAAGCGTGGGCCTCATGTTGTGGACGCTCCTCTTCTTGGCAGACAGAGAAACCCCGAGGCGTCATTCACATGCTGGATTTTATATTTCAGAGCTCGGGACTCGCTCTGCTTTAAAGGATTAGCAGAGAAAGAAAGTCTTCCTCCTCACAGTTCCTGCTGGATTGGTAGCGAGGCTCTGTCACGTCTGAGTGAGGAGGTTGATGGTTCAGCACTCCAACACGACACACCCTGACCCACGACCCAGAACACACATCCTGCAAACCTCCAGGCCAGTGAGCAGAAAGTTCTCCTGCACGAGGAGACGGACGAAACGTGGAGAAAAAAGAGAACGAGCAGCAGCCTGATGGGTGGAGCGCCGAGCAAAGAGGAACCACACGGAGGTTTCCTGCCTCGCAGGTTGTTTGTCCGCGGCGTGGAACCCCGCAGGGTTCCAAGAGTCTCAGGTGAAACGTGATCAACACACTAGGGTGTCAGGGACAGAACCCCGTTTACATGAGAAAGGTGTTTTTGTGTTTCAGAAAAGTTTCTCCTTTAGTCAACAACGATTTGAAAACCTTGCCCGTTTCCACGGAAACAGTAGAAAAATATCAAGTGAGCATGGCAGGCCATGAGAGGGCGCTGTTGGTGGTTTTCTTGTGAAATCACACAGGTGAGCAGAGAACAAGACGCTGTAAACATTAATCATGGGAGGACAGGGACATTCGCCTGGACAGACGATCCAGTTGGATTGTTGTTACAGTGACTGTCAAAATAAAACTACCAAGTCCAGGAGAAAATGGAGTCTTGACCCTCTGGAGTTATCGTCCGTCTGTCTGACACTTTGTTAGTGAAATCTGGTTTTGGTCTCAGAAAGAATGAGGGTCCAGGATGACCTGTGTCAGTACTGTTGGAACCTCTGTGCCACTTTTTGTAACCTTCTAGTCTGGGACCTTCGGTCTACAGCGCAGGAAGCAGGTGGATCCTTCTCAAAACCATTCAGCCTCTAGGAGGCGCTGTCTGACTTCATAGTTAAACAAACTCCTGGACAATCGTACAAATGTTGTCCTGTGACTTTGTCTCTTCTTGCAAGAATTATGTAATAAAATTATCTTAAACCTTCTAAATCACTCTCAGTCTGATTCCTGTGTTTTCTGTCTCCTGAGGTTTTTATTAGGAATTTCTCCTGACAGTGTCACTATAAAGCTACCCGGTATATATTTATATATATATATATATATATATATATACTTTTTAGGTTTTACACCTTTAATCAGATTTCCACTTTTACATAATTTGACACTATGAACACAGAAAGGTTCTACTCTAAAATACCAAGCTGAGAACATCACTAATTTACACATGAGCAGACCACGGCCCGGTTCCTGTTGATGAACTCCTGTCTGCTCCGTCCCTGTGGTGCAGTGGATGAGCTCTTCATTTAGTGACCTTCAATCGTTCTGGGTTCAATTCCCGTCCTCTTCCTGTTCCCTGCATGTATGTTCATCCTCTCAGACATTCAGGGCAGCGAAGCAGAGACGGAGTGTAAATCTCCCTGTTTCCATCTCCTCCAGTGAAGCAGCTCTTTGAACAGAGCTCAGGACTGATCCTCCTCCTGCCTGTTCCCAGTTAATCTCTCCCATCACTCCCTGACTGCACAATCCTGTTCACAGCAGTGGCGGCGCCTCGCCGTACATCCTCTCTGAGGCTGATGTGACGCTGGTTGTGGAGATAAATCCTGCTGCATATGAAGTGGATCTCATGTCGTCCTCCGTCGATGGCAGGACGTGTTCAGTTCAGCAGGATCCATCAATCAGCTTCCACCTCCTAAACCATAAAGTCCTGATGGGATCTAATCCCCGACTTCCCCATGCCCCTCCAGGTCGTCCTGGATTACCTGCTCCTCACTCTCCTGGCAGATTGTAGGTCAGACTGACGAGCTTCGACACATTTGTTCTAGAGGAAAACATTTAGCTGAGGACCAAAGAGCAGATTCTGCCTGTTACAACTCTTCTAAACGTTTTAAACGTTTTAATTACATGTGCAACTTTTGTAAGGGTGGAAGTTTTACACTGTTTTGTAACATTGCAACGAGCCAATATACTCCAAACATATCTTTGTTTCTGTTTCACAAACGTTTTGCATTTACACATCAACCGCTATGAAAGATGTAGTTTTCATGTATGGCCACAAGGTGGTGCTGTTGGTTGTTTTTGTACTGACACTTTTAAAGCTTTAGAACTTTGACTTGATGCTCTTTGGCACTTATGAGTTAATTTACCTTTACCAATGAAAGTTGCAGTGAAGGTGATGTTTCTGTCCACATGTATTTATTCATTCATTGGTTTGTATTTTATGTTTTCATGTTTCCAACTTTTCTCAGAAACTAAGAACCAGAATTGCATTACCGGTCCGGGGATGACCTGTCATCATATAATCTATAATCATCTATAATCTACTTTTAGGCAGTTTGGACGGTCAATCTTCAGAAAGGTTTTGCTCACAGCCTCTAAATGTTTAACGTCCATCTCTACTGGTCACCGGCTAATTCTGCCTAAATTCATCTTTTGTTGTCAAAATATAGCAAATTATCAGTTCAAGTAAAGAACTTCAGTTTTGTATCACGCCCAGTAACGAGATACGTGATTGGTCAGTTGATACCATGTGGTTTATAGGTTTTGAAAGGCGGCCTCCGATTGGTTCCTAATTCTGCGACGCCTCCTGATGCCTCCACATGCTGAAGCAGAGAGGAGGAGCTCAGACCAATTTCCTTTCCAAGATTCTGTCTGAAGTTCTTTCTGCAGAATCCACACAGGTGGACTGATTCTATAGATCTGTGATCAATCTAACTTCTCATTTACAGAATGTTGGCATGTTTAGATAACTACACCTCATTCATGTTTTCATTGAAGAATCAAAGATTCTTCCTGTGAAAATGTTGATTTTGATAAAAGTATTGGCGATCCTGCTGGTTCCCTCAGCAGTTTGATTCAGTGTGACTGTGACGTTCTAAAGTGTTGGACGGAGCTACAGGAGGCCTGCAGAGAACCAAGAACATCTAATGTTCTATTAAAACTAATGAGAGGAGAAGAGGAACTAGTTCACAGTTCAGAGTCTCCAGCTGCTCAGGCCAGGCTGCAGGGGGGGGCAACGTGGAGCTACAGGGGGAAGAAACAAGGACATGTAGAGGAGCTTGGAGTGAGGGGAGTCAGGGACAGGGACAGGGACAGGGACAGGGACAGGGACAGGGACAGGGACAGGGACAGGGACAGGTAAAGGTACAGGTACAGGGACAGGGACAGGGACAGGTACAGGGACAGGGACAGATACAGGGACAGGGACAGATACAGGGACAGGTACAGGTACAGGTACAGGGACAGGGACAGGGACAGGGACAGGGACAGGGACAGGTACAGGTAAAGGTAAAGGTAAAGGTAAAAGTACAGATACAGGGACAGGGACAGGGACAGGTAAAGGTACAGGGACAGGGACAGGGACAGGGACAGGGACAGGGACAGGTAAAGGTAAAGGTAAAGGTAAAGGTAAAGGTAAAGGTAAAGGTAAAAGTACAGGTACAGGTACAGGGACAGGTACAGGGACAGGGACAGGGACAGGGACAGATACAGGGACAGGGACAGGGACAGGGACAGGTACAGGTAAAGGTACAGGGACAGGGACAGGGACAGGTAAAGGTAAAGGTAAAGGTAAAGGTAAAAGTACAGGTACAGGTACAGGTACAGGTAGAGGTACAGGTAAAGGTACAGGTAAAAGTACAGGTACAGGTACAGGTACAGGTACAGGTACAGGTACAGGTACAAGCTATTACCGTAAAAGAAAAAATACAACTTTTTAACGAAGCAAGAAAGTTTATTTTATTTATGGTCTATCTCTATCTGTCTTTTTTTTTAATAGTGGCCTTAGCACATGGCTAACTCCGCCCCCTTCTCCACTCTCAGCCAATCACAAGCCATCTCACTCTAACAGCGTTCAAGCAACACAAAAGAACCAATAGAACATCAGTATTTCACCTCAACGTTCCAACAACAGGAAGCAGGTCAAACGACCAACACAAAAGATGGAAGGAATGATGTGGTGGAGCAAATGACCTGGTAATCCACTGGTTTCCATGGTGACAAACATGGCGTAGGCGAAGGTCTGCTCTCTACCACGGGTAGTTGAGTTAGTAAACAAAGACTTTGAGGTGAGGAGTGTTTGGATGAATGTCAGGAGGTGAAAATGATTGTGGCGTCAGTTCAAAGAGGAGGAAGGTCTATAATCAAGTCACAATGACAAGGTGCAGGAGGAGCAGGAGGAGGAGGAGCAGGAGGAGGAGGAGGAGCAGGAGGAGGAGGAGGAGGAGGAGGGAGGAGGAGGAGGAGGAGCAGGAGGAGGAAGAGGAGGAGGAGCAGGAGGAGGAGCAGGAGGAGGAGGAGGAGGAGGAGGAAGAGGAGGAGGAGGAGGAGGAGGAGGAGGAGGAGGGGGAGGGGGAGGGGGAGGAGGAGGAGGAGGAGCAGGAGGAGCAGGAGGGAGGAGGAGGAGCAGGAGGAGGAGGGGTAGGAGGAGGAGGAGCAGGAGGAGGAGGGGGGGGAGGAGCAGGAGGAGGAGGAGGAGGAAGAGGAGGAGGAGGAGGAGGAGGAGGAGGAGGAGGAGGAGGGGGAGCAGGAGGAGGAGCAGGAGGAGGAGGAGGAGGAGCAGGAGGAGGAGGAGGAGGAGGAGGAAGAGGAGGGCATGTCAACAGTCCTGATTGTTGTTGGAATCTGATTCATTCAGTCGATGAAGAAACCTCCAGAAAACGTTTTGGCGTTTTGATGTTTTAAATCCATTCATGATTTGTTATTCAGGATTTTGAAATGTAAGAATATATAATCAAAGTGTGTTTTCTGAGTATACACTGATCTCACTATTTACACTTTTGTGAAAATGTCCTCAGTTTTATTTGACAATCAGGACCTTCAGTCTCTCATCCCTTCATAATGAGTCGTCCCTCAGTTCGACTGTCAGCCTGATGGTTTGTGATCCGCCTGCTAAGAATAATCAGTGAATCCTGCAGGATTCTACATGATTCTATTGATCTGGATGGTTTTGGTCTGTTGGTTTGTTGGTTTAATCATGATGAACTAAACTGATCCAACATGCTCCAGTGTAAACCCTGCAGAGTAGCTTTCACAACTGTTCTGGAGGTTTCCCTCAGTTCTCACGTCTTCAGGATCCGAATGGTTTGAACAGAAATCTGCCCGAGCAGGATCCACATCTCAGGATCCACATCTCAGGATCCACATCTCAGGATCCACATCGCAGGATCCACATCTCAGGATCCACATCTCAGGATCCACATCTCAGGATCCACATCGCAGGATCCACATCTCAGGATCCACATCTCAGGATCCACATCTCAGGGTCCACATCTCAGGATCCACATCTCAGGATCCACATCGCAGGATCCACATCTCAGGATCCACATCTCAGGATCCACATCTCAGGATCCACATCTCAGGATCCACATCTCAGGGTCCACATCTCAGGATCCACATCTCAGGATCCACATCTCAGGATCCACATCTCAGGGTCCACATCTCAGGATCCACATCTCAGGATCCACATCTCAGGGTCCACATCTCAGGGTCCACATCTCAGGGTCCACATCTCAGGATCCACATCTCAGGGTCCACATCTCAGGGTCCACATCTCAGGATCCACATCTCAGGATCCACATCTCAGGATCCACATCTCAGGGTCCACATCTCAGGATCCACATCTCAGGGCTTCTCAAACATCTCCAGCATCTGTTGACTCCTGAAGTCTGATTCATTCACTGCTCAGCCTTTGTCTCTGTCAGCGGAGGACTGACTGGGACTAACTATCATAATCAGGTACTCAGGTACTCAGGTACTCAGGTATTCAGGTATTCAGGTATTCAGGTATTCAGGTATTCAGGTACTCAGGTACTCAGGTATTCAGGTATTCAGGTATTCAGGTATTCAGACCGGCTCGCCATCGTGTCTGCAGAGTCACAATGTTTGAACAAAACATGAGGTAGAATCCAACTGGATGCAGAGAGGAGGAGAGGAGGAGAGGAGAGGAGGAGGAGAGGAGGAGAGGAGGAGAGGAGAGGAGGAGGAGAGGAGGAGAGGAGGAGAGGAGGAGAGGAGGAGAGCAGGAGAGGAGGGGAGGAGGAGAGCAGGAGAGGAGGAGAGCAGGAGAGGAGGAGAGGAGGAGAGGAGGAGGAGAAGAGGAGAGGAGGAGAGGAGAGGAGGAGGAGAGGAGGAGAGGAGGAGAGGAGGAGAGGAGAGGAGGAGGAGAGGAGGAGAGCAGGAGAGGAGGAGAGGAGAGGAGAGGAGGAGGAGAGGAGGAGAGGAGAGGAGGAGGAGAGGAGGAGAGGAGGAGAGCAGGAGAGGAGGAGAGGAGGGGAGGAGGAGAGGAGGAGAGGAGGAGAGGAGGAGAGGAGGAGAGGAGGAGAGGAGGGGAGGAGGAGAGCAGGAGAGGAGGAGAGGAGGAGAGGAGGAGAGGAGGAGAGGAGAGGAGGAGGAGAGGAGGAGAGGAGGAGAGGATGAGAGGAGGAGAGCAGGAGAGGAGGAGGAGAGGAGGAGAGGAGAGGAGGAGGAGAGGAGGAGAGGAGAGGAGGAGAGGAGGAGAGCAGGAGATGAGGAGAGGAGGAGAGGAGGAGAGGAGAGGAGGAGGAGAGGAGGAGAGGAGGAGAGGAGGAGAGGAGGAGAGGAGGAGAGGAGGAGAGGAGGAGAGGAGGAGAGGAGGAGAGGAGGAGAGGAGAGGAGGAGAGGAGAAGAGGAGAGGAGGAGAGCAGGAGATGAGGAGAGGAGGAGAGGAGGAGAGGAGAGGAGGAGGAGAGGAGGAGAGGAGGAGAGGAGGAGAGGAGGAGAGGAGGAGAGGAGAGGAGGAGAGCAGGAGATGAGGAGAGGAGGAGAGGAGGAGAGGAGAGGAGGAGAGCAGGAGAGCAGGCGATGAGGAGAGGAGGAGAGGAGGAGAGGAGGAGAGGAGTAGAGGAGGAGAGCAGGAGAGCAGGAGAGGAGAAGAGGAGGAGAGGAGGAGAGGAGGAGAGGAGGAGAGCAGGAGAGGAGGAGAGGAGGAGAGCAGGAGAGGAGGAGAGGAGGAGAGGAGGAGAGGAGGAGAGGAGGAGAGGAGGAGAGCAGGAGAGGAGGAGAGGAGGAGAGGAGAGGAGGAGAGGAGGAGAGCAGGAGATGAGGAGAGGAGGAGAGGAGGAGAGGAGGAGAGCAGGAGATGAGGAGAAGAGGAGAGGAGGAGAGGAGGAGAGGAGGGGAGGAGAGGAGGAGAGGAGGAGAGGAGGAGAGCAGGAGAGGAGGGGAGGAGAGGAGGAGAGGAGGAGAGGAGGAGAGGAGGAGAGCAGGAGAGGAGGAGAGCAGGAGAGGAGGGGAGGAGGAGAGCAGGAGATGAGGGGAGGAGAGGAGGAGGAGAGGAGGAGAGGAGGAGAGGAGGAGAGGAGAGGAGGAGGAGAGGAGGAGAGGAGGAGAGGAGGAGAGCAGGAGAGGAGGAGAGCAGGAGAGGAGGGGAGGAGGAGAGCAGGAGATGAGGGGAGGAGAGGAGGAGGAGAGGAGGAGAGGAGGAGAGGAGGAGAGGAGAGGAGGAGGAGAGGAGGAGAGGAGGAGAGGAGGAGAGCAGGAGAGGAGGAGAGCAGGAGAGCAGGAGAGCAGGAGAGGAGGAGAGGAGGAGAGCAGGAGAGCAGGAGAGGAGGAGAGGAGGAGAGGAGGAGAGCAGGAGAGGAGGAGAGGAGGAGAGCAGAATGACACAGTCTCATTGCTCTTTGGAACTCACACAGCAACGGTGGATCTTTTTGAAAATGGATTCCACGGTGGAACTTTTTGACTCCATCATTGTGTCGACGGGCGAGACGCTGCTCCTTTAAGAACTGTAATTCTACGTACTTTAATTCACTCATTTTATCTACCTGACTGAACAACCCCTTTAACTTTCTATCTACTTTATACATTTGTATGAACTTTAGGTATATTTCATCTATCCCACCAAATAGTACCATCAGATCTGATCAACACAGAGTTTTATCAAATTATCAGAGTATAGTTCTTCATTCATTCAAAATGAACAAATCTGATGTTAACCAGTTCTTTTCTTCTCCTAATTCTACATGTTGAGCTTCATGGACTGATCCTGAACTCTGGACTGCTCAAGTTACCGGCACTGACATGCAATCCTAACAGAGCAGTAACTAACTAACTTTGTGTTTGTTTGCATTATAGTTATAGTTATAGTTATAGTTATAGTTATAGTTATAGTTATAGTTATAGTTACAGTTATAGTTATAGTTACAGTTATAGTTACAGTTATAGTTATAGTTGGAGTTATAGTTATAGTTACATTTATAGTTACAGTTATAGTTGGAGTTATAGTTATAGTTACAGTTATAGTTATAGTTACAGTTATAGTTATAGTTATAGTTATAGTTATAGTTACAGTTACAGTTATAGTTATAGTTATAATTATAGTTATAGTTATAGTTATAGTTACAGTTATAGTTACAGTTATAGTTATAGTTGGAGTTATAGTTATAGTTATAGTTACATTTATAGTTATAGTTATAGTTGGAGTTATAGTTATAATTACATTTATAGTTACAGTTATAGTTGGAGTTATAGTTACATTTATAGTTATAGTTATAGTTGGAGTTATAGTTATAATTACATTTATAGTTACAGTTATAGTTGGAGTTATAGTTACATTTATAGTTATAGTTATAGTTATAGTTATAGTTACAGTTATACTTATAGTTGGAGTTATAGTTATAGTTATAGTTATAGTTACATTTATAGTTATAGTTATAGTTATAATTATAGTTGGAGTTATAGTTATAGTTACATTTATAGTTATAGTTATAGTTATAGTTACAGTTATAGTTATAGTTGGAGTTATAGTTATAGTTATAGTTACATTTATAGTTATAGTTATAGTTATAATTATAGTTGGAGTTATAGTTATAGTTACATTTATAGTTATAGTTATAGTTATAATTATAGTTGGAGTTATAGTTATAGTTACATTTATAGTTATAGTTGGAGTTATAGTTAAAGTTATAGTTACATTTATAGTTATAGTTATAGTTACAGTTATAGTTATAGCTATAGTTACAGGGGGGCCTGGGGGCCGGGGGGCCGGCGGGTCGGGGGGCCGGGGGGGGGGCCTGGGGGCTGGGGGCTGGGGGGGTCGGTGGGCCGGGGGGCCGGGGGGCCTGGGGGCTGGGGGGGTCGGCGGGCCGGGGGGCCGGGGGGCCGGGGGGCCGGGGGGCCTGGGGGCTGGGGGGGTCGGCGGGCCGGGGGGCCGGGGGGCCGGGGGGCCTGGGGGCTGGGTGCTGGGGGGCCTGGGGGCTGGGGTCCATGAAGAAGTGAAGCAGGAATTCATGTTTACCAGAGGAGATGAGACGTGAAGACACGTCCTCATCCAGGACATTGATTTCACGTCAGTCCAGGAAGTCGGTGAACACTGACACACTGAGGAAGAGGAGCGACGGAGGAAGAGGCTCGGCTCTCACACACTAAGACGTCACATGTCCACAAATAACTTCTACTGGATGTTCCACATTTCTGAAGGTGCTCAGCTGCTTTTCTCCCTGAGAGGTGGAGGAGCGAGAAGCAGGTTTAACAGGAACATTAATCCTGCTCTGCTGCTCTGCTGCTCTGCTGCTCTGCTGCTCTGCTGCTCTGCTGCTCTGCTGCTCTGCAGCTCAGGCTGTTTTTACAATGTGAGTGGGATTATCTGTGTCAGCACTAATGAACCAAACCGGTATATTCTCCTAGTATTACTCTTCACTTTGAAGACATACGCCCAGTAATTGATTATTAAACAATAAGATAAAACCGGGAGTTAAAATGACCAACATGGACTCTCAGTCCTCTAAAGACTGAAAGAAGAACTGGGGTTTAACTCTGCATCACAAAATGATCTGATTGGAGGTTCAGAGAAAAGAAGTACAAACAGAAGAACTCAGTAACAACTGGTTAGTACCAGCAGGTCATCAGTAACCACCTCATCCATACAATAACCTGAAATCTACTGACATTTACTGCATGAGCATTCATGAATAGGGAATATCGGGCGTGTGTACCAGATCACACAAAATACCAGAAGTTAATGCTGAAATCTGAATTGATAAAACCCAAAGTGATTAACAAAACCTGAAAATACTTGTGTTGTTTACTAGTGGAGACTTTTCAGCAGCTCGTTCTCCGTGAATTCTGTTTATAAGATGTTTAGTGTTTTGTTCTGCTTCTAAGATTCAAATCAACTAAACCAACGAACCAAACAATCAACTGAACCTAACCAGGGAAACCAACCCAATCAACTGAACCTAACCAGGGAAACCAACCCAATCAGACCAAATCAACTAAACCAACAAACCAAACAATCAACTGAACCTAACCAGGGAAAACAACCCAATCAACTGAACCTAACCAGGGAAACCAACCCAATCAACTGAACCTAACCAGGGAAACCAACCCAATCAACTGAACCTAACCAGGGAAACCAACCCAATCAGACCAAATCAACCAAATCAACTAAACCAACAAACCAATCAACTGAACCTAACCAGGGAAAACAACCCAATCAGACCAAATCAACTAAATCAACTAAATCAACTAACCCCAATCAGGCAAACAGACTCTACTCCCAACCTGCTAACAACAAACTAAACCAACCAGAACAAAACCAACAAAAGCTGAACCTCAGCAACGCTGGTGAGAAAACGACCACCGCATGAGCAGGTGGTCGGTGCAGCAACAGGCCCTGGTACCTGGTACCTGGTACCTGGTACCTGGACCGTCCCGGTACACGGTACCCGGTACCCGGGGGTAACCGGGGGGACCGGGGGGACCGGGGGGACTGGGGGGACCGGGGGGAACCAGGGGGACTGGGGGGACCGGGGGGAACCGGGGGGACTGGGGGGAACCGGAGGAACCAGGAGGAACCGGGGGAACGGGGGGAACCGGGGGGAAACGGGGAGAACCGGGAGGAACCAGGGGGAACCGGGGGGAAACGGAGAGAACCGGGAGGAACCAGGGGGAACCGGGGGGAACCGGGGGAACCGGGATGACTGCAGGGCCACAGAAACTTCTTGCATGTTGACATTGTGACTTTGACCGTAACTTATTGTAATTATGACTTCAATTTGAATCATAATTGTTGATTAATCTTTTAACATAATACCACAATTATTATGTCTTCATAAGATGAAACTATTTAAAAGTCATTAAAATGACCTTTTGACTTTCCCAGGCTGTAAAACTAAGATTTGGTTCCTCTGAACCACCGGGAGGAAGGAGCTCCCACACTCTGATGGTCGCCATGTTAATGTTGATCCTCCTCAGAGAAACTCACTCAACCTCCTATTGTGTCGGGATGAAGACACTGTTTTGAAATGTTGGCTTCCATAAAAAGATGCTGGTGTCTAATTACTGGTGTGGTCTGACTGATGCAGTCCTTTGTGTACCTGTCTGTCCTGGAATGAACTGTGGTCTCTTGACCCAGATTTAGGGAACAAGAAGGGACCTGAACACGCCTGTAATGTAACGTGTGCTTCATTCTGTCATTTTGTGACGGTGAAATTACAAACCAGTGTGTTTGTACATCAAAGAAAAGATACTCGCTGTGTATTCTGAACCATGGGAAGAGTACAAGAGAACCTGGGGATGAAGAATATTGGTGGTGAAAACAACACATGGATGGGTAAAAGAAAGAAAACATGTTTTTGTTGAAAGGGAACAAACGTTCCCAACAAGTCCAAGTTGTGTGACGCTATCCAGGGTCAGGTACTACAGTAGTACAGTAGTAGTGTATTATTGTAGTACAGTAGTACAGTGGTCAGGTGACCGACCCGATCCAACCTGCTGACTGTCTGAACCCGGACTCTGCCAAGGAACGGCTGGAACAGCCAGTAACACCAGGAACAAGGAGCTCAGCAGTACTTGTCTTTACCATACTTTATATTTCTTGAGTACTACACACCAGAAGGAGGCGTCTGAGGAGCCTGGTCGTCTGGAAGCTGGCAGCTGCTGCTTCATGAACCAACACGTCTGATTATCTTCACCTGAGATGAGCTGACCTAAATCTGTCAGTATCAAATACTAAATGCAGTAAAGCTGCAATACCACAATATACCACATTATGCCACATTATATCACATTATACCACAACATACCACAATATACCACATTATACCACATTATACCACATTATACCACAATATACCACATTATACCACATTATACCACATTATACCACAACATACCACAATATACCACATTATACCACATTATACCACAACATACCACAATATACCACATTACACCACATTATACCACAACATACCACAATATACCACATTATACCACATTATACCACAACATACCACAATATACCACATTATACCACATTATACCACAACATACCACAATATACCACATTATACCACATTATACCACAACATACCACATTATACCACATTATACCACAACATACCACAATATACCACATTATACCACATTATACCACAACATACCACAATATACCACATTATACCACAACATACCACAATATACCACAATATACCACATTATGCCACATTATACCACAACATACCACAATATACCACATTATACCACATTATACCACAACATACCACAATATACCACATTATACCACATTATACCACAACATACCACAATATACCACATTATACCACATTATACCACATTATACCACAATATACCACATTATACCACATTATACCACATTATACCACAACATACCACAATATACCACATTATACCACATTATACCACAACATACCACATTATACCACATTATACCACAACATACCACAATATACCACAATATACCACATTATGCCACATTATACCACATTATACCACAACATACCACAATATACCACATTATACCACATTATACCACAACATACCACATTATACCACATTATACCACAACATACCACAATATACCACAATATACCACATTATGCCACATTATACCACATTATACCACAACATACCACAATATACCACATTATACCACATTATACCACAACATACCACAACATACCACAATATACCACATTAAGTGAAGGGACCAGGATGTATGCTAACGCTCTAAAGGATTAAATTAAGGATTACTCTCTCAGATTGAAGTAGCGTGGGTCCCTGTGAGGAACCTTCCCCCTCCTGAGCCTGTCCTGCTTCACTCAGTCTGTTTACACTACGTTTCCAGGGAAAATGCATTACTACGCAGTTTCCCGTGTACCTTGGAATGTTTTGACAAATGAGGATTTTCTTTGATCCGAAAAAGGCAGAAACCCTGAAAAAGCTGCAGTTCTCATGTTGAGCCACTAGAGCACATGTGTGGAACTCCAGGCCTCGAGGGCCGCAGCCCTGCACGTCCTCCATGTCTCCCAGCTTCAACACAGCTGATTGCAATGAGCAGCTCGTTATCTGGCTTTGTGCTGAATGTGGTGATGAACCATCAGGACATTCAGGGGAGGGAGACATTGAAAACCTGCAGGGCTGCGGCCCACGAGGATCTGAGTTTGACACCCCTGCACTAGTGGGTGCCACTGATTGGTTTGGTAATGAAACACAGGCATGGTGCAGAAAACAATAAATAAATAATGAATAAACCATAAACCATATGTACAGGACTCAGACTCAGGACTCAGGACTCAGGACTCAGGACTCAGGACTCAGACTCAGACTCAGACTCAGACTCAGACTCAGACTCAGGACTCAGACTCAGGACTCAGGACTCAGACTCAGACCCAGACTCAGACTCAGACTCAGACTCAGACTCAGACTCAGACTCAGGACTCAGGACTCAGGACTCAGGACTCAGGACTCAGGACTCAGGACTCAGGACTCAGGACTCAGAATCAGGACTCAGACTCAAAATGTTCTGGCTCTGCTTCCCACCCTTGATCTTACATCCTGGTTACAGCGAGCAGGTGGGCGTGGCCCCCCAGGCCTCTGATTTTCCAGGTGGGCGGGGCCTCTGCTCAGGTGCACAGTGTCACGTGACCGCACAGGAGCGCAGCACACAGGTTCGAGGAGACAGAGGAGCAAGCCGGGATTCCCACAGCAGCTGACCCGGAGAAAAGTCCCTGGAAGACACGATGAGGGTCCGGTACAAAGCAGAGGGCCCAGCGGAGCCTCCACTCCCGGGCCCGGACTCACCTGGTCCAGGTGGGACTGTCGGGAACAGCGGCGCGCGGAAAAAAGGTCAGAAATTCTTTTTATTTCTTTAAACAAGGACTTTACCTGGACTTACAACAAGAAATATACTTTCTGAACTGTGTGAGAGAAAATGTTTGTTATGGCGGGATTATAATCTCTCTGGACTTTAGAAAAGAGCGAAAATAAATAAATAAAAAGTCGTTCAGAGACAGTTTTCTTCACCTATGTATTAAATATGCATATCTGTCTTTGAACCTGGAACTAGTAACATTAATAAACACGTAAGTCTAAATATTTAGATCAAAACGTTCCACAGTATTTTATGAAGCTATTTGTTTGTGAAGTCAGTTTCCCAATGGAGGCCGTGTCACCTGAAGTGTGTGAGCTGCCTTCTGTTCGAATGTGAAACTGACTTCAACAAGACAGCCTCCAGGTGACTTTTTACTGCTGAAATTCATCAAAATCCTCCTGGGATCATATCTAATAACAGAATAATGATTCTCTTCAGGGATATGCAAGTTAATATGCATAATAATGTGCATTTTCTATCTTGAGTGATTCTTTTTATATGAAACAAATTAAAATTCATCTTAATCCCATATTTAAATCAGATTGTGGATATTAATGTTGACTAAACACCTAAAGATGTTATCTTTGTCTAGCTTCAGGTGGTTTTGTGATGCTTGCATTAAGTTACATATTAAAATTCTAGACCTGTTTTTTGTGTCTTATATAATGAGACAATCCGGTGAACGAGTCTTTGTCCCACAGAAAGCAGATTATCCTCCACAAATTCAATCTATGGGAATATCTCGCTCCTGTTAATTCTGCATTAGATAATCCATATAATGGAGGACACTTCAGGAGAGAGTTAAAAATCCTGTTGGTGTGTGATTAAAGAGTTTAGTTTAGATGTTGAATGAAGTGTGGTTGTGATCATCCTTCTTTTATCGATCCAACTCTAAAACACCAGAAAACTGCCTGAGATATTAGATCATCAATCACTCAGTCTGGATCAACTCCATGCAGAACTTTCTGCAGAGAAACCGATGTTTTCTTTGAGTGGGTCCATCTGCATGAGGACAAAGTTATTATAGCCAATCAGTTGACCTAATTGTTTTACTTTTAAAGACACTTTAAAATGATTTTAACACAATTGGAGAAAGTGTTTGCTGACAAATCCTGAATTTAGATGTAAGAATCTGTAAAACAATGAACCACAAGAAAAGCTTTTTGAACAATATATCACACAACCAAGACCAAACATATCTCTATGGTCACTCAATCTCCCGCTGGATGTCCCAGGAACGCTTTCACACTTCAGTGTGGTCGTTATTTACTCATTCATTCTAACTAATAATTATTAGTTTGTAAGAATCAAGAACTCTTCAGCTTCAAACGATTCTTCAGATTCTCTGTCAGATTTTGCACATTTTAAATCCGGGGAGTCAAACATGAGACCCGTGGACAGGCTCCAATCCGGCCAAAGCACCGAGCAGATTACAAACCATCCCAGAGAACATTGATGGTTTTTTAAACCCATTTCTCCAGAGCAGTGGACACGACACTGAGACTCCAGCTGAGATATTGGAGACGAGTTTTGGCCTCAGAGCCACGCCGTCAGCAAACATGCATGATGCAACAAGTTTGGTTTTTATTTCACTGTATTCTGCACCAGAAGGTTTCAGTGAAACTGACTTCATGTTGAGATTGTTGTAATTTTCAGGAGTAATTGTAACTTTTTCATCACGCAGCCGTCGTCTCCAGTGTGAAGCAACATCATTTATCCTGAGCGGAGAGACCGTGTGTGAAAAAGAGATTATCTATGTATTAAAAAAAAAAAAAGAAGAACCAACAGAGTAGAGCTGATGGAAGTGAAGTATTTTTCAAAATAAAAGTCAGAATAACAGAAAATTAAATGTATATTTTCAAAACAAAGCATTTTACTCTCTATTTACAGCTCAGTACGAAATGAGTCTGGGTATCGGGACCGCTGACGTATATTCCATACAGCATAAAAAAGAAAAACTTTAGATTTAAATCTTATGAATGAAGCGTTTTAGTAGTCCAGCACATTCCAGAAGAAACTGGGCTGTTTCTCACACAGATCCTCCCTCCTTCCCTCCAGGGGCCAGATGCTCCGTTGCTGGGGGTAAGAAGGTCTACCTGGGCGTCCGCGTCAAGATGCCGGTGAAGGAGCTGCTGAAGAACATCCGAGTGGCCAAAGGCGTGGAGGGAGAAGACCTGAAGGTGCAGCCAACACCTCCACTCTCACCACAACACACAAGGAGAACGTCCACACAGTCCAAATACTGTGTTGCACAATGGAACAGCTGTTAAAAGTCCAACTGAGCTGAAGCCAGGATGTTTATTACATCTAGAGTTGGGGATAACCCCAAATTTAAAAAGGGTATTCATCAAGGAAACCAAAACACTTTCTTCAGGTTGTTCTCTTGGAAATGATCTTCAGGTTTGAGAAAAACAAGTGAAGCCGCTGGGAGCAGTCTTCATCGTCTCCACCCTCCTCCTCAGATCAAACAGGGTGCGTCTTACTGACGCTTCATCAGGATATGAGGCTTTAATTATCCTCCAGCTTGTTCAGCCCACAGCTGAGCTTTATGGTCTCTGTGGCCTCGTCTTCATCGTGCTTGACTCCGGTAGACCTTTCCAATGTTTGCAGTGTAGCTGCAGAACATCTTCATTTAAAAATAATTACCAAACTGGAATAACTGCCGGCTCCTGCTTCACACACTGAGACTTAGAAATGAACTGAGGTTTATGTTTTCTTGTTTTAAACAAATGAGAAGAAAAAATGCTCCTTTATGTTCGTATTTGATCTAAATCTGCCTGAGGAACATAAATATACAGATTTGTGGTGCTGGTTTCTATATTATATTATAATCCAGAGCCGGAGGCAGGTTTTAATCCTCATTTGTCTTTGGTGTGTGTTTGGAGGATGAAGTTCACAAATACATCAGAAGATTCCCGTGGAGATGAGGGGTTGCTTCGTAAGAGTAATATATTTCCTTTTCTCATTTCATTTGGGATTTATAGAATTTCTGAGCATCTTGGAAAGGAAATTCCTCCTCTCTGCTTCAGCATTTGAACGTATCAGCATGAGTCAGAAAATGAAGAACCAATCAGAGGCCGCCTTTCAAAACATTTATACCACATGGTATCAATTGACCAATCGACCTGATTGGTCGCTCGTTACTGGGCGTGATAGAAAACCAGAAGTCAGTTGGGCGTTGTGCACACGAGCAGATAATTCACTATATTTCGGCAAAATAAGATAAATTCAGGCTAAATTATCTGGTGACAAACAGTGATAGACATTCTAACTAGGATTCTAGTTGATAATCTACATATTTAATCATCCGTCCTATTTTATCCTAGTTTCTGTCATTTATGTAAATGAAGATGTGAATTAAATTATGATTAAAATTAAATATATGTTTCATATATATAACAAAATATTGTCTCTATAACCAAACGACCAAATTTAGAAAGGCTTCTCAGAAGTTACTCAACATGCAACACAGAAGTAACTTAAAAATTCTGCCTCATCTGTAGTAAAAATATACTTCATTTCAAGTGTTACGAAAACATAAAAACTATGAAATAATATTCAAATTGACTCATTTTGAAAAATGTATCTTTAATACAACAATATCCTGATTTCCTTGGTTTTTTAAAAAGAATATAATAGTGAAACAATAAGATTAATTTAACAGTGATAGTCTCTGTTGCTCAATGTTTAGTTTTAGTGTTCTTATGATACTTGGATTTAATCCCATATATTTAAATGCTCATAACTCTTCATTCGCCTCGAGTGGAGAAGAGCCACAAGCCAACAAATTACCGTAGTATTCTGAGCGATGTACAAGTAAATACATGCTTCATGAGCAGTTGGAGAAACTGGAAAGTGGTTAGCAGTGAGGTCTGAAGGGAAGTGTTGTCCAGCTTTTTGTCTTCTGTCTCCACCTTTCTGTGTGGAGTCTGTAAGTCGTCCCCCCCCCCCCCGTGGACGTCTGTGCTTTTCAACAAGGACCTGGGATTCCTCCAGCAGCCGTCAAACAGGCCGGGGGACTAATTATTCACTCTAAATGTCTTGAATGGCCTAAACTGTGCGTGTGACTGTGCGGTTGTATGTTTGTATTGGCGACCTGTTGAAAGCGTGAATGGATGAATTTTCCTCCGATCAAATATATCGGGGGGGGGTTGGGGGTGCGAATCCCTGATGCAAGTCTTCTCTTCTTTTCACAGGAGATGAGCAGCAGAAAAGCAAAAGGTCAGTGAAACAGTAAAATCTCAGTCTGATGCAGATCTCTGCTCCAACACATGAAGCCCTGAGTTGATCGAAGGCTGGTGTGTCTCCAGCGTACCTTGACTTTTCTTTTTTCTTCCACAGGCGACATGAAACGAGTCAAAACTCGTTTAAAACGTTCAAGTATGAAGGTGAGCGTTGAAACTGGAAGAGAGTCCAGTGAAGGCATGTTTCTGGAAGGCTTCGCGGTGAATCACGTTATCTTGACGAGCGTTTAACATTCCTCTGGCTCCTCTGTCAGGCGCAGCACAACAAAGGCCTGGAGGAGCTGGCAATTATCATCGAGGTGCTGGAGGAGGATCTCCGGACCTCCAGCTCTTACCCCTCCTCGCCACAGTTCCCCCTCCCCTCCGACTCTCCAGCGTCTCCTCAGCTGTCTCCAACCGGTAATTCCCAGGAGAGCCTCTCCTTCTCTTTCAGCTCTGGTCGCTGTTGGCCTCTCCTCATGTGCCGTTTCCTCTCCCAGGAGGATACAACTATGACGAGAACGACGAGATAATTCCAAGTCCCAACTACTACGTGACCTGCTCTCCGGGCGCGGTCATGTGCTACCAGGCGCCGTCGCCTCCCGTCTTCGCCTACCCCGCCTTCCCGCCCCCCGCGGAGGGAAACATGGCGGAAAGCTGCGACGCAGAGGAGGAGTGGTTCGACCCCCACAGCAGCTCGGCCTTCTTCTGGACGCAGCTGCAGAGAGAGGAGAGGCAGCTGGGCGAGGTGTCGGACGCGGCGCTGCTCAGCCCCGACGAGCACAGCAGGATGTGAGTTCAGCCTCAGATCCTCAACTGGAATCGCTCCCATGAATGAAATGTGATTTTAGCGCCACACAACACAAATCCGTGGTCCAGAAAGATTCAGCCACATTTAAGTCCACCTTGGTTCCGTTAGAAGGAAGTTTTTAAGGTTTAAAAAGGTTTGGTTTGGTTTGGGGGCATTATTGGCCTCCACAGCCGAGCGCTACCAGAGAGTAGATTCACCAGTGGGTTCTCTAAAAGAAAACCTCCCTGAACATGAAACGATCTTCTGCTTCAGCGGAGCTTCATATGGATCCTGATGTCTAGAGCAGCTTTGGTAGAGCAGCCAAAGGAAAGACTCGTCAGTTCTCATCAGTACAACGTGACACAGAAAGGCTGGACTAGTCAAAGTTCCTCTCTGTCAATAAAACACTTCCACAGAAACTTTTCACGAGGGTTAGGGTTAGGGTTTAACCAAAGTTAAACTAAGCTTCAGGCTAGGCTGCAAATATGTCTCCATAAATACCGGAGCAGCGAAGTTGTCTGAACAGTTTGTCAGAGTAAACATGTCTGTGCTTCTCTGCTGCAGAGCTCTGCATAAAGTAGCCTGGGTCGGCAAGAGAGCGCTGGGCTACGCCATCGCTAAGAGGATGGCTGCGCTTTACAGCCTGGACCTCAAAGACTCTGATGGGATGGTACGTAAGAACGGACACGAGGCACTCGGGGCCGTTTCCACGGCGACCATTTCAAGTGAAACCCAACGTTTTGAGAAAGGCTGGCGCTCCATTGTCCTGGAGACGCACCACAGCCACAGTAAACGCTTCTTCCTCCAACAACAATGGCGGCTTCCAGAGTGTCGTGACTCCGTCGTTTGTCCGTTCAAACGTCCGTGTAACACTAACGGTACTATTTTATGTGATGACTAAATAATCCCCATCTCTTCTGTGACCCTGCAGACTGCGCTCCTCTACGCTGCAAAGCACAACCACCACCTGATGGTGGCAGATCTGATCTGTCTGGGCGCCAACGTCAACGAGACGAACAACGCCGGGAAGTCCTGCCTGCACCTCAGTGCTGAGAACGGCTACATCCGAGTCCTGGAGGTACCGACTGCTCCGTTCCTTTTACTGCTTAAAGTTAGAAAATAGTTCTCTTCTAATTCTTCTGAAGTATGTTAATTCAGCTTCTTCACCTCCTGGATGGCCTCCAACACTTCACACTCATTGAGGTTTAAATGTTGTGTACCTGGGAAGGCTTGGGCTGCTCTGGTAGAGCGTCTCTCAGTCTCTCGGTTGCAGGTTTGATCTCTTCATGTCAAAATGTCCTTGAGCCTTGAAACCCAAACTGCCTCCACTGGTGTGTGACTGGGTGAACGTGACTAACATTAAAGCACCATGGAGGCTGATGAATCAGTGGAAACACACTATGATACACCGCAGCAGCAGGCAGACCACACACACACACACACACACACACACACACACACACACACACACACACACACACACACACACACACACACACACACACTATGAAAGACAGATTTGCAGGAATTGATGAGAATATGATCAATCCCTGTATTCCCGCACTGAAATTCCTTCAGTTTATAGTGAAGTGCGGCCTACATATGTCCTTGTTTTCTTTTATTTAGAATTTTGCTGGTATATTCTGGTGCGCCCAATAGTCCAGAAAATACGGTAGCTTCGACGAGCAACTGAAATTGCTAAGAAGTTTGGTTTGGGAAAAGAATCTAGTGCAGTCTGGCACAGTTTCATAAATGCTATTGGTTTTTATTCCAAACATGTGAACCACTCAAGACAAAACCACAAACAAACGGAATGGAGAAGAACACAAACCGAACCAAAGGTCCTTTGGACTCGTCACACACCCGACGGTTTGGTCGCTCTTGCTGTTGGTTTCCGTGTCACGTTGTCGCTCTGCAGCTCCAGTTTCTGCTCAAATCAAATGAACTCTTGTGGTTTATTGGCTCCTACACAATGACGTCCTTCTGCTCCCGGCCAAAGCTTCGATCAGATTCTAGGTCAGGATCCTCCACCTGGAATGAAGGTGTTAAATAAAGTCTTGGAAGCAGCGCAGTGAAACGCCCCGGCAGAAACTCACACAGCCAGTTTGGTTCCTGTTGACTTTGGCCACCGTTCCTCCATCAGTTTGCTGGTTTAGATCGTCGACGTTTTTATGGGACGAGTGTTAAAACAGCAGTGAAGTAACTCATTACTTTCCCCTACAAGTCTTCACTGAGGTGATTCAGCTCAGTCCCGCGAGACGGAACGCACTTTCAAACCTTTTGAATATTTTCAGACAGAAATGTGACGGGTAAATCTGTTTCTAAAAAGATGTTTTAAAACAGACAAATTTAATGGTGAATAAATGGATTAGAAAGGCTTAAGGTAAAATAAAAAATAAATAAAATAAAAAAACTGGTCAAAGTCCCATTCTAACATATTCTAACACATTTTTAAGCATTTTGATAAAGATTGACTTTATAATGTTTGATGTTTCCAGTCTTCTTCATGTCTAACATCCAGATTATATATTTTACATCAAAATGTGAATGTTCACAAGATAAACGATATTAAAGCATAAAGATCTCGTCTTTTAATGTTTTTAACGCCTCGTGAGTCAGAGGGACCGGCACTTCTTTAAATCTGTCCATTTAATCTCACATAGTTTTGTGACAAACAAACATTTATTTCCTGACATGTTTTGTTCAGCAAAGAGAAGAAATGAATGCAGAATAAGTGTTGATAAAAATACATGTAGATACATGCCCACTAACATACACAGTATATAAACAAGCCAAACACACATTTAATAAGTTCTGGTATTAGTACACAGTATCTAAAGGTAGCCAGGATAGTTTAAAGTTAGAATTTGTACTCGTCCTTTAAAAAAGTGGTGTCGGAGCTTCCCTGATATTAAGCATGTAAGCAGAACATGCATTGAAAATTGATCTTTATGGGTTTGATGACCTATTTTCTCAGACCTCCTCCCTCCTGTCCTGACTTGAATCTTCAAATGTCTTGAATCTTGACTGGATTCAGATATACTGAAAGTTCCCAGCAGCAGGATGTGAGTGTAATTAAAGTGGCATCAGGTGACAAACTTGGATCCTTTCCTGACCACCAGAAGACGTACAGACTCGCCTCCTGTTAACAAAGCAGAGGTGTGAAGAAAACAAGTTTGATCCAGTTGAAGCATCAACACTTTGTATGGATGAAATCCAGCGTTGGTTCTGCACTTGATTATGAGACGGCGCAGCTTGACCAGTAGGAGAGCAGCCTGGTGGCACATGTGACCTGAGGTTCTCTGAAGGTGTGTGTTGATTCATACCTGAGCCTTTGTTCTACATAAAGTGGGTGTAGCTTAATGAAATCTTGTGCAATGTTTGTGAATCAAAGCCAATGCTGCTGTTCTTTGTGTATATATATATATATATATATGTATGTATGTATATGTGTATGTGTGTATATATATATATATGTATATATATACATAGTGATTTTTCATAACTGATCAAGA
The DNA here is from genome assembly GCF_963383615.2 of Lipophrys pholis. NCBI lineage: Eukaryota > Metazoa > Chordata > Actinopteri > Blenniiformes > Blenniidae > Lipophrys > Lipophrys pholis. Next base: position 573,837 of record NC_137627.1, on the reverse strand, counting down.
CTAAAAAAGGAACAAAACTTTTACCTGAAGAAAGTATTTCCAGATCACCGTTGACGCGTGTCGGCCAGGATCTGTGTTTGATCCTATATTTTCTTGCAGGTTCTTAAGCAGGCCATGATGGATGGGGTGTACGTTGACGTGGAAGCTGCTGATAACGCAGGTGAGTACTGTGACCTTTCCAAACCGGATTCAGCTCAGATCCTCTTCACACCACAACGTTTCATATTTCTAGTAAAGGAAGCATGCCGGGCCACAGGTTGGTTCTGGTGTCTTTTTACCATGGAACCGCACACACATGCAGGCAGAGAAGAAGATTTCAGGATCAACCTGAATTGTGGTGTTTGTCGTGTGGCTTCAGGAATGAGCGTCCTCCAGAGCGTGGCGGTGGCTCTGAAGAACACCGTGTCGGAGCTGGAGGGCAGCACGTCGCCCAGTCACATCCGGGTCCACTCGCTGCGCCAGGAGCAGATGATGGAGACCCTGGAGTGTCTGCTGCAGATGGGCAGCTTCCTTCATTCTGCAAGGTGGGGGGGGGGGGACGCCTCATGACCCTCGGCCGTCTGGGTGTTAAACACAAAACAGCATCTCAATGAAAACCGACTTTTGTTTTAGAAAAGTTCCACGTTCACACGGCAGCATTTTGAAAACAACATTGGTTTCTACAGAAACACTGAGAACAGTGTAGTGAGCATGTGGTTACAGCAAGGTGGCGCTATTGGTTGTTTTTGTAATGAAACCACACACACACACATGCACACAGAGAACAAGACGCTGTAAACATTAACAATGGCGAGGAGAAGATGGACTGGGAGCCCCATTGTTGTTATTGTCCATCTACTCACACCGGTGAAATGACTAAAATCGTCTCGAAGAAATAAAAGAAAAACACTGAAATTGTTAGAAAATGGTAAACGGCTTGAACCGAAGGTAAAAAGAACAAAACCAGTAAGAGTTAACCCCTGAGACAGGCTGAATCCATGAAGACGTGTTTAATTAGATCAGAGGTCTCGGACCCCGGTCCTGGAGGACCCCGGTCCTGCAGGTTTTAGCTCCTCCCTGCTTCAGCATACCTGAATGTAATGATGATGTCATCACCAAGGTTATGAAAAAGCCCAATAATGAGATCCTCATTGCGATCAGGTGTGTTGGAACTGGGAGGAGCTAAAGCCTGCAGGACAGGGGTCCTGGAGGACCAGGGTTGGACACCTCTGGTTTAGATGAATTTAACTTGTTGGGAAGCCGTCATAAATGTGGCACTGTTTATGTGTCGAGGTTCTTCACCCACCTGTTGTGACCCGGATCAGGGAAAGGACAGACGGCTCTCCTTGTCTCTTAATGACTCGAGCCTTTCAAGATGTTTGCTTTTGAGTTTATTTTGGCAGAAGTCCAGCAGTGAGGGTGAACTCTGTCAATAAAGAGTGGCTGCTGTCTGTTCACACACGTACAGATCCACCCTGTCAAGTTCACGTCCCGTCTCGTTGGTAGCTGCTCGTACTATGATGGTTTCTGTCCGTCCATCATCTCCACCGCTTCGTCAAACCTGTCCTCCATGGAGAGACAATCATTCACAGCTTCACCAATTCACCCATTTTGCATCGTGAGAGGAAAATAAAGAAAGTACTTTAGGTATTCTTCACATGTATTTGAGTATAGTAGGTCAGTCGGAGGCTTCCAGGAGACAAATATCTCAGTGACAATGTCGCCTGAAAACTCATAGTTTGGTCCCTTTTGTTTTATTTACACAGCAACGTTCTGAAAACGATTTCTATTTTCATGGCGACGGCAAAACCACTGACAACGATGTCGTTTGTATGAACAGACGACCAAGTTGCATTGTTATTAGTGTGACTCGACGGTAAACCTGGGAGTCTCTGAGGCGCCGTGGTTGTTATTGTCCATCGCTCATGGATTCACACGAGGATCATTCAGCGCCTGAACATTTCCAGAAAGGGACGTTTTTGCCCGAATTGGAAAAGTTCTATTTCAAAAAGTTGCTCGGAGCAGCGTTGCTGTGTAAACAGGACATTGGTCTTCATTCAAGGCTTTTGCTCATTCTTTATTGAATTTCACACCGTCTCTCTACATAAATGTATAACCTGCTGGACGTTTCCACAGAATAACGCTGACGTCTTCCTGTTCTCTCTCCTCAGGGGAGCCGGGATGTGCAGCCTCTGACGGGCCGCCCTGCAGCACCGCCGCCCGGCAGGGCGTTTTGGAGACCCAACAGTAATGTTCTGAGTTGGTCCAGGCCTGATGTTTCCCGGAGGAGACTTTAACCTCCCCGGGAGCACCAGTTCAGGCCGGTCCCGTAAAGCATCCCACGTTCTCTGTGGGGAAAACCCCTGACTTGCACTCAGGTGTTTATCACCCCCCACTCAGAAACGTCGGGTGCCCATAAGCTGGTTTCTATGAAACTTCCATTGTTTGTTACATTCGAGTAACAAGCCGTCCTCAGTGAGTGTGAACCGAGAGGCGCCGCTGTAACTTCTATGGTGATAATAGGAGGCGTGTTGATGCTTTTCTAAGCGGCTGTGAGCTGCAGCTGAACACAAAGGTCCAATGTGGCCTGTTAGTAGCTGCAAAACACACGCTGGTGTATTATATTCATTTAATGGCCCAACCATGAATACTGATTTCCTGTGACAGGTTAATAGGAATACTCTAATTACTGTAATTAGTGTCCAACGTGTTTCTCATCAAAGAGGAATGGATCAAATCCTCCACAGAAAAGCTTTTAACTTCTTATGGAATCAAATTCTTTCGACTTTCTTGGGCAAAGAAAGAATAAAGAAAAACTTATTTTTGAAAAACAATCTTACTATTTTGCACCAACGAGAAGAAAAAGAAAGAACAGCTGAACGGAGCTGCTCTCTTGTTCTCTAAAGAAGTTGTGTTCAAACGGATGCTTGAGACTTATTAAAGATTATATAATGACCCTTAATTATGACACGTCTTGAACAAATCAAAATAGCATATAGTGATCCTAGTTCCTGTTTCCTCAGAACAGTGGGACTGAACAGACGGACTCGTTACTCTTTGTTTATTCTCAAGACAGAAAACACCCAAATCTCTCCCATGATCTCCTCATGACCAACGCTTTCACTGGAGCCCGTTTTTATTGGCTGGATGGGCGCAGCTTTACGTTGGCGAGCAGTACGGCGAGCCAGTCGTAGCCAAGCGTGAAGACGAGGTCGCCACACGGCTGAATCTAGTCTGGGCTTCATTACACGTCTAAAAATGAGAGTAGAGGTAATTAACGGGTATTTTGTTGTTTGTTTTTTAAGAAAAAAGTATCTGCAATTCTTAATCTGTCCACTGGGGGTTGAGTCCTATTTGTAAAAAGAAACCTAAACGCTGCTATAAAAGTGAAATAAAAACAAGTTCGAGTTCAAAAGAAATAGAAACGTAATCATAGATTCATCAACAGGTGGATTAAAGGTGAACATTTACAGAACAGCATTTGTTTGTTTCAGAGTAAAATGAAATGGAAATTTGCAGCTCATCATATTTCTACCTGATCAGTCGTTTGACAACGTGAGTGGTTTTATATCGCCTCCAATTCTTTCATAGAAGAAAGCAAAATTAAATGAAATTGGATTATTATTTTATCCTTTCCTCTTGAAAACCAGTAAATCCAAAACATTAAAATCATAGAAGTTGCATTCAGGATCTTTCTTGGTTTTTTGTACACGAGGACTTTAAGTTTTAGTAAACGTGGTGACGGGAGTAAAAGTTACATTTGATGGGACTTTGGGGAGAAAATGTGTTTTCATGCTTTAATACGGTTTTATTTTTCATCATCTTGGTAAATTGTGATGAAACAGAGTTGAGTGGTGTTCTGCCTTGTGCCATTTGCAGCCGTGAGAGAACTTTGGTCCAGATTGTTAAACTCACAGTGTGTAGCCGGAGATAGGATGCTGTGTGGTAACGACGCAGCAGATCTGTGTTTTACTTTGTTATTAAAGGTTTTGGGACAATGTGCATGTTAAAGTGTATTTCCTCATGACGCAGTGAGAGCAGGTCAGTGTGAGCTTCAGGCCCGAACCCGGTCCCAGAACCATTCCTGTCTGAGCAGAGAGGAACTTCCTCTGACCTGAGAGCTGTTTGTTGTATCGCTCGTGGTCATGTGACGCGAGATTCTCTAACGACTTGTGTTTTATTGACGACTTCAATAAACTTTGGGGTTCTGTATTTATTTTGTCTCAAGTTTATTTTATTGATTAAAGTAGAGCTGGAAAAGTTGGGCTTTATTTTTAGGTTCCATGTACTACATAGTTAAGTTATTAGAAAGAAGAAAAAAATACTGTCAACATTTTGATAAAGTTCCTGAGAATCACTTTTACTTTGCTTCTGGAGCGGCGGCAGAGTTCATGCAGAGTTTACACTCCTGCTGACATTTGACCAGCTTCCTGTGATTTTATTGTGAATAATTCTAACGGTAAATTGACTTCAAGCCTTGATTAAAAAACAAACTTTAGAACCGATGAGACTCCAGCACAGGAGAGGCAAAGCAGAACGGAAAACGAAGTAACCATCTAGTATCTCCTCCTCTGTGAACAACTCCAAATCATGAAAATAAACTCACTCAAGAACCTTTTAATCTGAAAACAGATTTCAGAAAAGAAAAACAACCCAAATTATTATTGATTTTAATAAAGCCTCCAGGATTTTAAAAGATGTTTTATGTGAGGGCGGTGTTGACACGTCAGAAGGCAAGTTGATGCTATAAGAACGTCTTTTAACGCGTCTGAACTTTTGCTGAGACGCTGGACAGTTCACCCACAACCGGCCTTTTACACACAATTCTGTCTGTCTGTCTGTCTGTCTGTCTGTCTGTCTGTCTGTCCGGGCGCCTCCTCCTTTATGGGCAGACAGGTGAGGCAGCACACCTGATTCGCCACAGTTTCCACTTGGATATAGGAAATAAGAAAAAGAGGATTTTATCACTTGAAGAACGAAGCTGAGTCCTCCGGTGTCTCTGGACAGGACGGAGGTACTGATGCTTCTATCTGCAGGTGCTTCGGTGATTGTAATGTCCTGCCTTCAGCTCCTCCGCAGTTTATAGCATTTCAAAGGGATTGAAAGATTAATGTGCAAAGTGCATCCATACATGTGTTTATTGGGATATATGTACGCTATATACTTCTATGATTGTAATGACATTTTTACCTGCTAAACTCTCACAGACTCAAAACAAAATCGAGGTCGAAGCAAAAAATAACTCCATTAATCTTCTTTAACCACCCCAGAGGTGGTTTATTCCAGCTGTTAGTGAGTAAAGGCAGAGACACACTCACATGGGATGGAAAGTCACTATTTAACCTCAAACTCATGTTTGGTCAGTAGGAGGAAACCCAGGAATGCTCAGGGAGAACATGCCAACCATTCCCAGAGAGGACTCGGACCTTCTCACTGTGAGGAAACGGTTCTAACCACCACATTGTTGTGGATCGTAAAAGAGAAATGCTTTTTTGTTTGGTGGAACTTTTCAAAAACGCTCTGTTGTCTTGTCTGAAGCCGCCATGCGCTGTAACGGCCGGAGTAAATAGTTCTTAGATGAAGACTACCAAGGTTTACCTCCAGAGTAACTCCAGGTTCTCCTGAGGCTTGGTGGTTTTATCCAACTTGGTCATTTCTGGCACCCACTAGTGGCCCAACATGCTCACTACATTGTTTTCAGTGTTTCTGCCGTCGCCACGTAAACGGACATTGTTTTCAGAACGTAGCTGTGAAACGTGAAACTTTTCTGAAACAAAAACACACTGGAACTGTTGTGTAAACGGAGCATTCACATATCCAGAGAAGTAGTTTCCATTAATCCCCCGACGGGATTAAAACCACAACATCCACTGGAGTTAATAGCGATTCTCTTTTGTATGGAAGTGGCGAACACCAATAAGCCTCTTGTAGAGTCATTCTGAAGAAGAAACAAAGTGCAGGACGTCTGGGTGGAGCAGCCAGAGCTTCTCCAGCTGTCCCTGCAGGTATGAGCAGGATCGGTCCCAGCATGTTGGCGACTGGCTGCAGTTTCAGGGTTTAGTGACGGGAGCCAGAGCCGGATGGTGAAGACAAGGAGACTCAGGTTCTCATCACACCGAGTCAAAACGACTCGGGGAGACTTTCTCCTCACGTCAGGATGACCACCGCATTGAAATCCACCTGGAACTGACCAGGGATGTACACAACTGTACACACAAGTACGTGTACTACATGTGTACTTGTGTGTACACAACTGTACACACAAGTACACATGTAGCCAGAAAGAGAGAGCTGTTCATGTCAGCTGCTCTTAGAGGCGTTCTCAGGTCGGAGTCACTAGAAAAGAGAAGAGTGGAGGAGATTAAAGAGAAGCGGTGGCAGAACCGGCTGGGCTTGGTGGAGACGCTGCATGTTTGCCTTCATGTTTACCGACAGTGACGGACACTTTACAGTTCCTCCACCTGAGGGGAAAATAGTTTCTGCTGATCGAACCGGTCCAGCTCTCAGTCTGATGAAGCTGCTGCTGTTGTTGGATGTAGATTCTAGCACATGACACGAGTTTTCACTGGGCTGGAACAACATCAGGTAACTGAGCCCGAGGCCATGGAGTGGCTCACGCAAACGTTTCACCTCTCTACTGCTCCGTATTCAGGAAAGTCTAACCCTAACCCTTACTATAACCATTACCCTTACCCTAACCCTTACCCTAACCCTAACCCTTACCCTAACCCTTACCCTAACCCTAACCCTTACCCTAAAGTCTAACCCTAAAGTCTAACCCTTACCCTAACCCTTACCCTAAAGTCTAACCCTAACCCTTACCATAACCATTACCCTTACCGTAACCCTAACCCTAACCCTAACCTTAACCATAACCCTAACCCTAAAGTCTGACCCTGACCCTAACCCTGACCCTAACCCTGACCCTAACCCTAACCCTGACCCTAACCCTGACCCTAACCCTAACCTTAACCCTAACCATAACCCTAACCCTAAAGTCTGACCCTGACCCTAACCCTAACCCTAACCCTTACCCTAAAGTCTAACCCTAACCCTTACCATAACCATTACCCTTACCGTAACCCTTACCCTTACCCTAAAGTCTAACCCTAAAGTCTAACCCTTACCCTAACCCTTACCCTAAAGTCTAACCCTTACCCTAAAGTCTAACCCTTACCCTAAAGTCTAACCCTAACCCTTACCATAACCATTACCCTTACCGTAACCCTAACCCTAACCCTTACCGTAACCCTAACCCTAACCTTAACCCTAACCATAACCCTAACCCTAACCCTAAAGTCTAACCCTGACCCTGACCCTAACCATTACCCTAACCCTGACCCTAACCCTAACCCCAATCCTAACCGTTTAACCACTGATCAGGGCACCCGGTGAAATATCATTACATGTAGTGGTTGTTGTTTGAAGTTTTTTCAAGACTTTTGGTTTTAGTATATTAAACACCATGAAAAGCCATAAACATATAAGTCACTAAAATAATCCAATGGATTATCACCCTGAGGACCTGATAAAGCAGGAGTGATGGAAATGCAAAAAGCACTCGAAGCGTTAATGTCATGTAAACAGGGCCTGAAATATACAGGGCAGGGTTGAATACCACAACTTGAAGTACTCCTGTTTCCTCCCACAGTCCAGAAACATGTGATCCTGCTCATCTGGAGGCTCTGACCTGCTTCTCCATGTTAATCTGTGTATGACTGATTTTATCCTCATGCTTCGGTGCAGCACATCATGATCGATGGATTTCTCTCCATCTGCCCACAAGTTAACCTTCGGTGTTGCTGGTATCTTAATTCAGTGATTCTTCTAGTTAATTACAGCTTCTCATAACGCCTCCCTGAGCCGCAACAATAAAGGAAGGAAGTGGATTTACAGAGATTAGGAGCTTAACTTGTAATTGATGAAAGTTTTGGCTTCGAAGGAAGAAACTAAAGTCCACTCTGATGTTTGAATCACTAAGCAATGAAAAACACTCTGCACCACTCCTCCAGTAATCTGAAGGAGAGCATGTTGTCTCAGTGTGACAGTGCAGGAGCAGACAGCCTGGAGGACCTGTGTCGCCCTCTAGTGGTCACAGAGAATAAAGAGCATTTAGGACCATGTTGCTATTACAACATTACAGAATGAGTTCTGTGTTCAGACGCAGTTCTGAAGGGATCAGCAAGCAGCTGAAGGTTGGTGACATCAGATTCCTGCTGCATCACTTCCTCCACTCACTGACAGGAAACTGAACAAAGCTGGAGTCAGTTTGACTGAATACCTTTTCTCAGCAGGTATTGTTTCTGGGGTTTTTGAAGAAATCACAATTAAGCAGAAAGAAATAAGTCCAGTGTGTATTAGTACTACTACATCTGATCTGTTGTGCACTTTTCATTTAAAATCACAAAGTTTAGATTCAAAGAAAACCAGTGGAAGACTGCTGCCATGTGGTGGTGCTGTCTGTCTGTCTGTCTGTCTGTCTGTCTGTCTGTCTGTCTGTCTGTCTGTCTGTCTGTCTGTCTGTCTGTCTGCCTGCCTGCCTGCCTGCCTGCCTGCCTGCCTGCCTGTCTGTCTGTCTGTCTGTCTGTCTGCCTGCCTGCCTGTCTGTCTGTCTGTCTGTCTGTCTGAATTGTGAGTAAGGTATCAGTGTAATGTGATAAAGACCAGGGTATCTGGCTGGTTCAGGATTAAACTCTGAGTTCAGGACGTCAACCAGAGGTGCAGTTTGAGTAAAGCTGGGAGTTTCTTCTTAATCATCCTAATTTAACTTAATGTGCATTTTGGTGTGAAGTGATGAGGTTCAGTGTGGGGGTGCATGTGGATATGAACACATCTTGTTTGGTTTTGTTAAAATATCTCACAGAAAAAACAATAAGTCAATAAGTCATGATTAAACTCGTTTACCCGTCCTGAGTTTGTCCAACCGCCACTGCTGGGTTTGAATTCCTCGTCCAATAATAGTATGATGGAAAGTGAAAATAAGATTTAACCCCTCGTTCTCATCCAGGAACTCAAACAGCATCGTTACCCTCCTCCTCTTCCTCCTCTTCCTCGTCCTCCCCCTCCTCCTCCTCCTCTCCTCCTCCTCCTCCTCCTCGTCCTCCCCCTCCTCCTCCTCCTCTCCTCCTCCTCCTCCTCCCCCTCCTCCTCCTCCTCTCCTCCTCCTCCTCCTCCTCCTCCTCCTCTTCCTCGTCCTCCCCCTCCTCCTCCTCCTCCTCCTCCTCCTTTTCTACATTCATCTGCTCATAATGAATTTAAAGCTCTCTGGCTGCTGCGCACACACACACACACACACACACACACACACACACACACACACACACACACACACACACACACACACACACACACACACACACACACACACACTCAGGTCTGGAACAGAGCTCCAGGCCATTTTTCCAGCGCTGAAGCTGAAGCTCATCCTCTGCTTGAGTCTCACTATAGTCCCTGTACCCCCCCGCTTCCCCCCGCTTCCCCCCCGCTTCTCCCCCCATCAGACCCTTTTCTCTGCCTCTCTTGCATCACCACCCCCCCCCCCCCCCCCCCCCACTCCCCCCACCCCCACCCCGCCTCCCTTTCCCACATCTTTCTCCCAAACTGGCAGCATCCTGCATCGCCTCGGCTTTCTGCGGCCTGCCTGCGTGTCGATATGACCACCGCCTCACCCTGCATGTAAATCCAGAGCCGCTGATGCAACATGTCATGTTTTTTTAATGTTCATTATTCCCACTGAACGTCCAGGGAGGAACTGCTGATGTTATTCGTTGGTAACTGGAGCCGTACTGTAATTCTGGTTGATTCTGAACTGTAAGGCTGCGCTTACTGGGTCAAAGGTCCACACATGAGAAAAAGTCTTCCATTGCTCTTAATTCTGTTTATTTGTGAGTGCTGCTGCCCTGGAGTGCATCCCCAAGGAGGTGGGGAAGCATCTTTGAATAGCTGAAGAAGAGTCTTGGTGAGCAACAAATGTGCACTACACATGGCCGTTATCACAAGCAGTCACTAGAACCCAGGTATGTGGAGTGAGGCTGTGTGTGTGGGGAGCAATCCCACTTCCAGATTAAGAGAGACACTCTTAGATGTCAGGTCTGATGCTCCTTGTGCTATTGAACCGATCTGGGATGAAGATGTGGAGAGAGGCAGGAAGTGACTGAGGGAAATTATATTAACAGCAAAATGTTCACTGCAAAAACTGTTAAAAATGAACAGAACAAATAATAAGCTTGAATGGCTGAAATGGTTAAAACTGTTAACTCCCTGGAAAATGAATAAAACTGCTTAAAACTGCTAAAATATCACACCTCTAATAAAAAACCTAAAATGCTAAAAGAGGCTAAACAGGGTTAAAATAGCCGAAATTCTTAAAACGTCTAAAAACAGTGATGATTGTTAAAATAGAAGCAAACAGCTGATAATGGCTGTAAATGGGAATTAATTGTTAAAACTGTTTAAAATGCTTAAAAAAATGTAAATGGCTTTAAATATAGCTAAAATAGCTAAACCGACTAAAAACTGTAATTACATCTGAACGGTTCTTAATTTGAGTCGAAAACTTTCACATGGAGTAGCTGCAGTTTGGTAAACAGCTCGTTTACATGTGAGCTTTATTTTGAAGGTTAAGCACATTTTAGTATTCTAAATGTCTGCAGACAGTGAATTAAAAAACCTGTAGTTTATTGTGAAAGGTTGCCCAGTTAGCTGGGAGGCATGCTAACGCGCTGTGAAACTTTTGAGAACTATTTGTTCATAACAAGTTAGAAAAGCGCCTGGAGCCTCACGATGGCCCGCCGACCGTCATTCCGTCCTCCGTCTCTTCAGAGGTGTCAGGAGTGAGACATGGAGGGTTGGAACCTTTTAGTCGTCTGTCCTGCTGCCGCTGCTCTTCTGACCGTTTCAACGCTGAACTGAAGAACTCACCAGGGGCTCCATCAGCGCCAAACACACCAAATGATTGTCTGTGACTGATTTGTGGTTAAAAAGCAGAATTTTCTTCACCTTAACAAGCAGAACAGTGAAAAAACTCAATTCACTGAAAACCAGACGGAACCAGTTAGAAGGTCCAGACGAGGGTTTTTGTTTTCTTCTGATGGGGGTTTACTTTGTGTCTGGTAATGATCTTTGTTGCATGTTTTGCAAAGGTTCTATTTTAATTTTGCTCATTTGGGGTCTATTTCCTGTACAGTCTTGCAGGAGTGTCCAACCCCGGTCCTGGAGGACCCCTGTCCTGGAGGACCTCTGTCCTAGAGGACCCCCGTCCTGGAGGACCCCTGTCCTGCATGCTTTAGCTCCTCCTACCTGACTCTAATGATGATGTCATCACCAAGTTTGTGAAAAAGCCCAATAACGAGCCCCTCATTATGATCAGGTGTGTTGGAACTGGGAGGAGCTAAAGCCTGCAGGACGCCGTCCCTCCAGGACCGAGGTTGGACACCCCTGGTCTCTACAGCTCTGCTGTCTCTCTGAGCCTGCAGGGTCTGGATCCTCACGTTGGGCCTCTGGTCTGAACCTGCAGGCTCTTTTCAGGGATTATCAGATAACGAGCAAAATAAGAGCCTGGTTCTGTAGGGTCGCCTCTGGGTCTGGTTCTGCAGGTTCTCCTCCGAGTCTGGTTCTGGAGGTTCTCCTCTGAGTCTAGTTCTGCAGGTTCCTTCTCCTCTGAGCCTGGTTCTGCAGGTTCTCATCCGAGCCTGGTTCTGCAGGTTTCTCCTCCTCTGAGCCTGGTTCTGCAGGTTCTCCTCTGCGCCTGGTTCTGCACGTTCCTCCTCCTCTGAGCCTGGTACTGCAGGTTCTCCTCTGAGCCTGGTTCTGCAGGTTCTCCTCTGCGCCTGGTTCTGCACGTTCCTCCTCCTCTGCGCCTGGTTCTGCAGGTTCCTCCTCCCTTGAGCCTGGTTCTGCAGGTTCCTCCTCCCTTGAGCCTGGTTCTGCAGGTTCCTCCTCCCTTGAGCCTGGTTCTGCAGGTTTCTCCCTGTTAAAAGGGAGTTTTTCGTCTCTACTTGCTCCTGTGGATTTGCTGGTTTTTCTCTGGAGAAACATTAAAGGCTTCATGTTTTATTTGTTTATTTTAAATTCACTCAGCATTGGGGGTTCCATAATGTCTACCTGATGTTTACTATTACTAGTGATGTTTCTCTGGTTCTGAGCTGAGATGGACGTGACGTTGTCCCTGTCCCTGTCCCTGTCCCTGTCCCTGTCCCTGGTTTAAAAGCTGGTCACGGTTGCTGTGTCTGGGGAGACACCTGCTGGTCAAATACGGTACTGAACTCAATGCTCCACTTCTTTCCTCTTTTTCCTTTAGAGACATACAGTATGTCTTTAAATCACTGACATTTGCAAATAAGAAAAAATGTTTGTTTGGCTGAAAGCAGCATTCAATATCTCTCATCATCTGTGGACGGGGATCCAGGAATTAATGTTTCTGTGATTAATTCAGGATCTGAGTCGAGTCTAAAGTTCCACTACAGATCCCAGCTTTTAGAGGATCTGTCTCAATGTGGTGAAAAAAGCATGAATTTCTCTGAGAACAATGATGGAAGGCCTTTTTAATCTTTAGATTTTTATGTATTTTATTCTGTCTTATTAAATATTTCATCTTAGAATTAAACTAAATATTTTCTTTGAGCGAATAATAATGTAACCTTAACCTTAACCCTGTCCCTTTAAATGTCGCCGCAAGGAATTGTGGGGGAACAAGAGCTGGTCTCCTCTGGTAAAGGAAGCATCAGTGGTTCCTAGGCTAAAGGAGGTTCTAAAGGAACCATCAGTGGTTCCTAGGCTAAAGGAGGTTCTAAAGGAAGCATCAGTGGTTCCTAGGCTAAAGGAGGTTCTAAAGGAAGCATCAGTGGTTCCTAGGCTAAAGGAAGCATCAGTGGTTCCTAGGTTAAAGGAGGTTCTAAAGGAAGCATTGAGCCTCCTTTCCTTTGCTTATTGAGGATTCAGACAGTCCTCATCATGGCCGCCACACTAAAGACTTCCCGGGGTGACGGAGGACGGACAGAGGAGGAGACAGGAGGGACTATTTGGACGGACCCGCTGAATTGGAAAACGGCCACAGACAACGATGTAGTTAGTCTGCTGGGCCACTGGAGGGCGCTGCACAGACGTGTGCAGAAAACAAAACTCTATAAACGGGTCGTACCACCACGGGTCGTACCACTACGGGTCGTACCACTACGGGTCGTACCACTACGGGTCGGCCATGTTGGTTTCGCACTGGATGAGCAGGGGGGGGGGGGGGGGGGGGGAGGAGCAGTAACAGTAACAGGCTCCGCCTCCATCAGTCTCTGCAGGAGGGAACAGAGACCGTGAAAGAATCTTTCCACCTCGGGAGCCGGATTAAAACCTTTGTGGACACATTGGATCAGAACACTGGTGTCGTGGAAACGGACCCCCAAAGGGAAGAAGGTTTTGCAGATACACTCTAATTCGTTGTCGTGGAAACGGGACCTCAGTCACAAGCCACCGTGACAATAATCACTGTTTTTGTGTTTCATATGAAGAAACCCTCAAATCAAAGTCAGAGAAACTTTCCTGTCTCAGATTCTCAACATTACTAATCTTCTTCAGTCGGTTTTTAATTAGTTTCGTTTTTACAGTAAAATTCAGAATCAAACATGTGAAATCAAAGATGTGAGGTTAGTTCCTGAACTCACATCTTTACCAAGCATTTTAAATCAGCCAATCACAGTGAAGCTTCTCAAGGTGGACCTTCATGGGTTCTGGGCCGCCGAGCGAGGAACGTGGATCTGAGGTCAGTCCGTCCAACATTTTAGAACAACCCTGAACGGAATGAAGAAGAAGACAGAATAAGAAGTTATTGAAGTTCCTGGATTGTCCAGATTAGCGGTCCAACACCAAACAAGCCCGGTTCCACCTTCGTGTTCTTCCCTCCGGCGCCCGGATCCGTCAGTGGACCTTAATGAGAACTGCAGTCATGTTGTGTTTCTACTGGAGTCGTTATTAATCCATCAGATTACTGGTAATCTGCAGGTCGTATACAGACACTGATTCAGTACAACAATAGAACCGGTTTCTGGACCACGTGTGTGTTTCCATCAATTTCATGGTAAAATATTCTCATTTATCATTTATTTAGTATTTTTAAATAAACAGGTTAAAGGTTCTTTTGATACTCTAAACCTAATTCCTGCTGATCGTTGTACCTCGTTCTACTTCTAAATGTTTTACTAGTTACTAATTATTAATTACTATTACTAATGTAGTAGAACTGTTCCTGCACTTTAAAGTTCCAATAGAAGCTAAGTACTCTCACACAGGCCAGCTATGGTACCAGCTATGGTACCACCTATGGTACCACCTATGGTACCAGCTATGGTACCAGCTATAGTACCACCTATGGTTTTACTGAGATTGGTTCCCATCCATGGTTCTAAGTGTTTTTGTATCTCAGGGAGAACCGAGCTTTTGTTCTATTGTCTCGTGGTTCTAGGTAATATTGGACTGAAAGGAACCAAAGAGGACGGTCATCTTGTCCAACACTTTTTAAAAGGCAGAGACTTTTTGTTCCAGAGGCACATAGTGCATACTGTACATAGTACCTTAGATCCTGGTTGAAAAGAAACAAAGTATTACTGTACTCTGCTCTGTACTCTGCTGTGTACTGTGTACTGTGTACTCTGCTCTGTACTCTGCTCTATACTGTGTACTCTGCTCTGTACTATCTGCTCTGTACTCTGTACTCTGTACTCTGTGCTCTGTGCTCTGTACTGTGTACGGTGTACGGTGTACGGTGTACGGTGTACTGTGTACTGTGTACTGTGTACTGTGTACTGTGTGTTAGAGAGGTTTTATTTCTACTCTGGATGCAGCTCAAATATTGAGGTTCTCTATAAAACTGAGATTAGTAAGTTATTATGTAGGACTGTGCTCACACTTCTATACAGACTATATGTACTTTATATTAAGGAATATCATGTACTTTTATATGTATTTACACATTCATACATACATCTCTTGAATCATTAACATATATATATATATATTTATATCTCCTCTTCTGCAGAACAACCGACATTGTGACCTTTTCTTTCTTTCTTTCTTTTTCTTTCTTTCTTTCTTTCTTTCTTTCTTTCTTTCTTTCTTTCTTTCCTTCTTTCTTTCTTTCTTTCTTTCTTTCTTTCTTTCCTTCTTTCTTTCTGAGTCAGAATAAAAACCTCTTCAACCTTTGAATACATTATGATATTACTAAATATGATTATTAATACTCATTTTATCCTTTTTAAATACTTACTCCTT
Organism: Lipophrys pholis; assembly: GCF_963383615.2. NCBI lineage: Eukaryota > Metazoa > Chordata > Actinopteri > Blenniiformes > Blenniidae > Lipophrys > Lipophrys pholis. The sequence goes on along the minus strand of NC_137627.1, from coordinate 558,603 downwards.
TACTTATTCTGTTACTTTTTTCAACTATAATTAAATTCTTTAATTAGTTTTTATATTTTAATGGTGCTGTGGCTTTTCTATATTTTTTTTTAACTCTTTCCATTTTCTTTCTTTAAGCGTTCTTCACAGTACTTTACCATCCCTGAGGTGTATTCATGTTCTATTTGAAGCAGATCTTGTATCAGTAATAGTATTTTATGCGTACGGAGCACTGCGTTAGATTATCCCTCCTCCTTTTCAATTCTGTTGTTTTTGAGTTTGACTCCAGAAATCCGTGGCGTTTCCATAAACTGACCCTGATAAAGGTTAATAAATCTGCTTTTTCTCTCTGCGCTGCTCCGTGGATCCGAACAGAAACAAACACGACGGCGCTGAATCGATAGTTTTAATGCCGCTCTGTCGGCCCTCTACTTTCTTATTCTGATAGTTCACTTGCATCTCTCTCCTCCTCCTGCAAGGATTGTGTGATATTGCCTCATGCACTTGAAAGGCCTACGACTGCTAGGAGAGATACCAAGAGATTTCACACACACACACACACACATACACACACACACACACACACACACACACACACACACACACACACACACACACACACACACACACACACACACACACACACACACACACACACACACACACACACACACACACACCCTGTACGGGCTGGGAGATGAGATAGGCTGCTTATGTTGTCTGTTGACTGCTTGATATGGCTCCCTTCAGCCTCGGGGATCAATCATAATGCAGCAACAAAGCTTTAAAATATCGGGGTGAAAAACATTCAATTACACGAGTGGAGCTTCATGACGTCTTCCTCCACCACAGTTCTTCTGCTGGCTGGTTGGAGCCGGCCGACTTTAAAGGAAACAGGTCGTCTTGCATGTGTCCATCACCGCCTGCTGCCGTCCAGAGTTGAATTCTGGGAAACGGCTTTTCTTTTCTTTTGACCGCGATGCAGCCAAACACCCTGGAACCGAGGTGGGGGTAGATGGGGCAGGAAGCAGGGGGTTATGGGGCAGAAAGGGGAGAACAGGTGGGAGGGGCTCTGCACCGCCTAATCCCACCCTGAGCCCTCTGTGTGTGTGTGTGCGTGTGTGTGTGTGTGCGTGTGTGTGTGTGTGTGTGTGTGTGTGTGTGTGTGTGTGTGTGTGTGTGTGTGTGTGGAGCGACATGCAGTGAAAAACAGTCCAAAGGCAGGAGGTGAAGGATTCTACATAAAGTGGTTTTATTTGGCTGTTAGTGACCTGACGGAGGATCTTTGACATCCAGAGAACAAAAAGACCTCGAGTCGGTTTTTTTCATCACATCAGATCGATTGAACACAAAATTCCCACGAAGTCGTACCCAACAACCATTTATTGTTGCGTCAACAGGTGATTGTTTGTTCGCAAAATACAGCCGAGAGGAAAGAAAGAGAAAGAAAGAAAGAAAGAAAGAAGGAAAGAAAGAAAAGGAGGGAGAGAAATGAAAAAGTCAAAACCTAAAGCAAGTGGATGTTTCTGTTTGTCAGAGCGAGAAAAAGAAGAAAAGCTGAGCGTGAATCCGAGCAGGAAGAAGGAGGGAAAGGAGCAGCGGATGGAGGTTGATGGAGGTTGACGGAGGTTGACGGAGGTTGATGGAGGTTGATGGAGGTTGATGGAGGTTGATGGAGGTTGATGGAGGTTGACGGAGGTTGAACTGACGCCATGCAGGGTAACAGAATATTGCCTTCAAACGACACTCGCACATGCTTTTTTTTTTTCTTTTTAAAATCCAAAATCAAACATGCATCGGGTATTTCAGTCGGGGGGGGGGGGGGGGGGGGGTAAAGAGGCGTTAATACTCACATTTCTTTTTTTCTTTTTTTTGTTTTTCTTTAAAAGCAATACAAATTCTCTGAACTGCTCCTCAGAATGAATATTTTGTTACACAGATCTTTTTCTGGAGCAATCCCTTTTATTCAGTCGACTCGTTCTCGAAGCGAAAATAAAATAAAATAAAATAAAAAACGATAAATGTGCAGCAAAAATAATATATTAAACAAATCAAATAGAGATTTCGTAATGAATCGTGCGCTCCGACGCCGAAGTGTCACAAACAAACAAACAAAGAAAGAAAGAACCACAAGCGACTGGATCACTACTGGAGTCCAGAGAGTTTTTTTTTTCTTTCTTCTTTTTCTGTAAACGGTCGGTCGTTGCAAGCGGCAAACTGGGTCATCACAAGGCTGTGAGTGCAGTTCGGATCACAGTGGTCACGGACAAAGTTCGGCCTCTCCTCGGGAAGCCGCCTCGCTAAGGCTACAAGAGTTTCTCTGTTTCTTTCATCACGTCTCCTCGGTCTTTGCTTTTCAGGAAGGAACAACAAAACGTGTGTGTTTGGTGGCGTTGGCTCATCCTCTGGGATCGATCGCTTTCCTTTTTCTTGGTTTTTCTTCTTAGGGGAAAAAAAAAACGACCAAACAAACCCAAACCATGCAGCTTCAAACCTTCAGATTTGTTGAGAGACAAAAAGACAAAAAGGAAAAAAAACCCAGTCGGTGTTTTTCTCTGGATGGTTTCGTTTCTCGGTGCTGGTTGGAAGGATTTCAGAGGTGAGGTCGGCGTGTGTGTGTGTGTGTGTGTGTGTGTGTGTGTGTGTGTGTGTGTGTGTGTGTGTGTGTGTGTGTGTGTGTGTGTGTGTGTGTGTGTGTGTGTGTGTGTGTGTGTGTGGTAATCTTTAGGCACTGCCATCCTGTTTGAGCCGCTGACTGCGAGCCTTGTAGACCTCGATCAGTAGGTCCTTGACGTACTGGATCTCTCGCTCCACCGACTCTGCCTTGTCACGAAGCTCCCGGTTCTGCCCCTCCAGGCCGTGAAGCTCCTCCTCCAGAGAGTCCAGCTCCGCCCTCTTACGCAGCCTGTACCTGCAACCAAGGATGCGTTTCATTTTGTGTTGTTGCTGCTGAGTTTGCAATTTTCATAACAGACTGACGCCAGCGTGACCTTTGTCCCCGTGACCTCACGGAGGGCCGGGTCCAGAGCCTCAGCTGACGTCTCAACATTAAAGTTTGATTTATTTATTTCCTCCCTTCTTGGTGCATCTCACTTTACACTGCCTGAATGCAGCACACACACTTATAGAATTGGTTAGGTGTGGCTGGATTTGGCAGGCAGAGCGGGACTTTCCACTTCCCTCCTCCAGCTCTGCAGGACATTTAAAGAAGCGGGGAGCTGCTGTCATACAACACTTTGTGCCGTGTTGAGGTTTCAAAAGCCAAACAGAGCGTCCCTGAAGCTCTGCATGCAGAGTGGAGTGGAGGTCTGTCTTACCTGTGAGCAGCAGTCTTGTTCTGGTCTCTCTTCTTCTGCTTCCTCTCTCCAGTGTTGCCTTCCAGAGAGGCGCCGCCCATCACCAGGGACTGCTTGACCGAGCAGGGCTCGTCCTTTAGCCTCTGTGTGGGGCGGTGGATGGGGGCCCCCAGCAGCGGGCCCCCCTCGCCCTCCCCTCGGGACAGACATTCGTAGCTTTGGTCTGCAAGGCATTCCGGGTAGAGGTAGTGGCCGTGTTGGGGCTCTACAGCCTGAGCTTGTGCCGGCTGGTCCAGCTCACCTATAAAGCTATGGTAAGGCTCCGTGCCGGCCATGGACTGGTGGAAGTAGCCGTCGCCGGCCACCATTGTCTCTTGGGGAATACTCCCAGAAAGTCCTGCGTCCTTGCCGCAGTGCAGGACCTCCAGCCCCGCGCTGTCATAACTTACATTGACCTTCACATTGTGCATCAACTGTCCGTCTCGCTTGTGGTGGCCGTCGTACGAGCCACCCAGACAAAACCCTCGAGCAATCTCTTCACTGCAAAACATTCCTTCGGAAAAACAGTAACTCTCCTCTTCCTTCAACGATAAAGCACATTCTCTCACCTTCTTGACGCTGCCCAGGCTGTTCTTGCTGACCGTCTTCAGCGTGGAGTAGTGGTTGACCGACAGCTCTGTGCTTCCTGAGTAACATCCCCTGGAGCCCCACGTATCCAGTCCAACCTCCTCCCCGACTTTCACCGCCTCGCTGATCAGCCTCCGCCCGTTGTTGTGGTGGTGGTAGCGGTGGTGGTAGTTGTACGGAGCGGGTCGCGCGATTTTGGTTCTGCTGATGGGACTGCCACAGAAGCTGGCCAGGTCCAGTTCCCCTGTTGCCAAGGTAACAACCACAGGGCTGGTTTCTGATTGGCTGGTCCCATACGAGCCATAGGGTAACTGGTAATAAGACTGGGAGCCCATGGCTTGGGCGCCCTTGTCACATTTTGAAGATTTCTCCAACTTGTTAGTGGCAGATGTGGACTCGGAGCGGAAGTAGTCCTCCAGCTGAGCCAGCTCCTCCTGCAGTAGAGAGGTCATGACCTCCAGATCCGAGGGCACCTTGACATCCTGTTCTAACGGCGAGGGGGGAAGAGATGAGCTCGGAGAGGACTCGGTCGTCGACACAAACGAAGACAAATCAACTTTTTCCGTCATCCAATCAGAGTGACCATCACCTATGAAAAGCGAGACGAGGAATCACAACAATGTAAAAACAACATCACTGCAGAAATCCATTTTTTTCTTTCAGATCTTGATCAGATAGAATACGTGAAATAAAAACTTCAAAATCTGAAAAAAAATCAAATGAAGCAAGGCTGAAAGCAAAGAAATGGAAAAAAAAGCAGAAAACGGAAGTAAAATCGAGCAAAGCGTCCAAAACATCCAAGTGAACCACTAACCGATCATCTGAAAATGATTGAACAGCATCGTCTGCATTCGATAAATATCCACTTAGCTGTACTCACTGTACGACATTAGCCCCGTGCTGCACTGCGGCTCCGACCTCGGGATGTGGAAAAATAAAAAAGCGTCTTGGCAAAACTCACCAATTAAGTGCTGCCTCTCCACTGGCTCCGCCCCCGTCCCGGGCCGTGATTGGCTGCGGCTAGCCTGTCGGAGAGGGGGAGCGCCGAGCTCGCCCGTGGAAATGGGAGGAATTTTCCTGCGAAGGATCGATGCCGCCATCGTGTCGTCTGCTCCGATCGGATTGTTGAAAAGCACAAGCCGTGCGCTGCGTGGATGCCAGGAATGACGAGACACCTGAAGACCTGCGGGAGGAAATTAAATCAAAGTTAAATAAAAAAAAAATAATTCATTTAATTAATTATTTTAGTTATTATTTCTTTATTATTTATTAATATTCAAAGTAAAAATCTATTTTATTAACCTAATTTAATTTTAAATTACATTTTTTTATATATATTATAAGGATTAATTGAGTACAAATAACTTCTCCATCCACCTGTTAAATCAATCTGTAACTATGGATTAATGTTGTAATTTGATTCAATTAATCTGAAAACTCACCTTTAACACACTTTAATAATAAAACTTGACCATTAACTACTACAAACATTATAAATAATAAGTGTAATAACCTAACAAACCATAGAAAATGTATCCAAGCAGCAGAAATCTAAACTGCACTTTAAGATTTATTTATAAAGAGAAATTAAAAAGTCTTTATTTGTACACTTTATAAAGAAAAGTGAGTTAGTTATCATTTAAAAACCAGTAATAATGAAAGGTAAGAGCTGATAATGAGGATTTAAATCCTAATTGTAGAGCGAGTTGAGTTAAAAAGTGTAAAAGCAGAAAGTTTGCTGTGCGTCTCTTCCACTCACCCCATAGTTCCGAATAGTGTGAGAAGAAAACAGTGCGCTGCAGGGGCGAAGCACACGGAGGCTTTCTGTCGGAGAGGAAGACGGTCGCCGCTTAAAAAGCCATATTTTCCCCCTTTTGGAAAAATCAGGGAGTCTTCATGAAGCGCTATATTTCCACCAACACACTTGCAGGGAGAAAGTTTTTAAATCCGCTACTTCTGCAACTCCTAATGCCCGGACCGCATCACCGCGCTGCGGATCAATGCGCAGTTTACAGAGTTCAGCCGGCCGTTACGTCATGAGGCTTTGGGACTTTCCCACTTTACGCACACAGCGTGTTTAAACCTCATTTTCATCCTCTGCTCTTCACCTTAAAGCCACTAAACTATCAACTACGTTCTCTTCTCTTGACTCTGAGTGTTTTTATGAGAGGTTCGTGGGGAGAAAGTGTCTCAAAGTCCTGCAGAAAGTACCAAATACCGTCGTTATCTCTTGAAATATAAACGTCTCCACCTGCTTGTTCCTCATCTCTTTAAATAAAACTCCAACTGACAGATAGGAACTAATTACCAAACAAAAACTGCGCAAAAAGTCTTCAAACTCACTCAGACCTGTCAAAATGTTGACCTTAGGCAGGTAAAGGTGTTATTAAGAATTCCAGACACGCTGGAAAAAGGAGGAAAGGTGTTATGTGGAGCAGACGGCTCAGCGGGCGCACTATATTCCGGTGCGCCGCGGCGGAGGGACACGGCGTTGCAGTTGGAAGGTGTAACTTTAGTTGCAGCCCTGTTGCATCAGATCCGCAGGGGATTCGCTGAGCGCTGGAACAATGTGGCCGCACCATTGGTTCATCCGGGGGAACTTTTCTACTTCTATTGGCCTTCATCGCTCCTCACTGATCGCTCATCATCACGCATTAGGACCAACCTGGGACCTGCGCGCACGGGAGCGCGCACGGGGGCGCGCACGGCAGCTTTCCCGGCTAGTAGTGAGGGGAAACTCTCACCTGGGAGACTAACAACCAATTCATTTAAATATATATATCTAGATATTTACCCCCAAATACACGTCAGTTCCTACAGAAGTACATGAAAGACAAACCCCACAATTTAACTGTAATTGTTCCGGGGGGGGGGGGGGGGGGGGGGGGTCTCAATTCAAAGTTTAATCTGACTAGAAGAACATTTTAACTCTGAGGAAAGTTAGAATAGTTTACAGCAAATGTCGTAACCTTGGATATTAAATCAGGGGTTGTTTTGGAAAAAAAGTCTTAATCCTGGAGGAAAACTTCATCTTTCTAATCTAAGAGAAAAAGTCATAAATCAGACGTTAATCTGACGAAAAGAAAAACCTTCATCTTGAAAGAAAGATTAATACTGTAAAAGTCTTAATTCTCAGAGAAACTGTGAACTTCAGACGTCAATCTGAGGAGAAGAACGTTTAACTCTGAGCAAAAAGTTTATTTCTACTTTAATGTCCCAAATTAGAGAGAAATGGTTTCTGGTTTTAATCTGACTGGAAAAAAGAATTTGACTTTAATCCTGAAAATCAAAGAAGGAAGTCAGAATTCTAAAAACATCTGAGGAAAAAAGTGAGAATGACAACTTTATTCTCATAATTTAGAGTAAATGTCATCTTTTTTTAATTAAAATCTCTGAAGATTTGAATTAAAAAAATATTTAATTCAAAGAGGAAAAGTCAGATTTTTGACTTTTAATCAGGATTCTTCTTTTTTTTAAGTCATAAATTAGACTTATGTAAAAAAAATCAACAGGAAAAAAGATAGAATCCTCAGAATAAAGAAAACCTCCTGAGAAGGAAGAAATCATTTCAACTTTAAACTTTAAATAAAGTCCAGAGGTCCAGTTTGTTCTCCTGTGTTCTCTTTGTGTCCGACCTCATATCCAGACAGAAGATCATATTAACAATATCTACGTTCTGTTTGAAGAATCACATCATTTCTACTGTTGGTGAGATTCTGAACAGGGAAGCAAAGAAAAGCTCTTTTAAAAAAAATTCAGTTAAAATCTAATTCTACATTGAAAGATGTTTTCTAATGTTAACAAACAAGAAACATTAGAAACAAGAAACATTAGAAACATTAGAAACAAGAAACAATAGAAACAAGAAACATTAGAAACATTAGAAACATTAGAAACAAGAAACATTAGAAACATTAGAAACAAGAAACAATAGAAACAAGAAACATTAGAAACATTAGAAACAAGAAACATTAGAAACATTAGAAACATTAGAAACAAGAAACAATAGAAACATTAGAAACAAGAAACATTAGAAACATTAGAAACAAGAAACATTAGAAACATTAGAAACATTAGAAACATTAGAAACATTAGAAACAAGAAACATTAGAAACAAGAAACATTAGAAACATTAGAATCATTAGAAACATTAGAAACATTAGAAACATTAGAAACATTAGAATCATTAGAAACATTAGAAACATTAGAAACATTAGAAACATTAGAAACATTAGAAACAAGAAACATTAGAAACAAGAAACATTAGAAACATTAGAAACAAGAAACATTAGAAACAAGAAACATTAGAAACAAGAAACATTAGAAACATTAGAAACATTAGAAACATTAGAAACATTAGAATCATTAGAAACATTAGAAACATTAGAAACATTAGAATCATTAGAAACATTAGAAACATTGGAAACATTAGAATCATTAGAAACATTAGAAACATTAGAAACATTAGAAACAAGAAACATTAGAAACAAGAAACATTAGAAACATTAGAAACAAGAAACATTAGAAACAAGAAACATTAGAAACATTAGAAACAAGAAACAATAGAAACATTAGAAACAAGAAACATTAGAAACATTAGAAACAAGAAACATTAGAAACATTAGAAACATTAGAAACAAGAAACATTAGAAACAAGAAACATTAGAAACAAGAAACATTAGAAACATTAGAATCATTAGAAACATTAGAAACATTAGAATCATTAGAATCATTAGAAACATTAGAAACATTAGAAACATTAGAAACAAGAAACATTAGAAACATTAGAAACAAGAAACATTAGAAACATTAGAATCATTAGAATCATTAGAATCATTAGAAACATTAGAATCATTAGAAACATTAGAAACATTAGAAACATTAGAATCATTAGAAACATTAGAAACATTAGAAACATTAGAATCATTAGAAACATTAGAAACATTAGAAACATTAGAATCATTAGAATCATTAGAATCATTAGAAACATTAGAAACATTAGAAACAAGAAACATTAGAAACATTAGAAACATTAGAAACATTAGAAACAAGAAACATTAGAAACATTAGAAACATTAGAAACATTAGAAACAAGAAACATTAGAAACATTAGAATCATTAGAAACATTAGAAACATTAGAAACATTAGAAACATTAGAATCATTAGAAACATTAGAAACATTAGAAACATTAGAAACATTAGAATCATTAGAAACATTAGAAACATTAGAATCATTAGAAACATTAGAAACAAGAAACATTAGAATCATTAGAAACATTAGAAACATTAGAAACATTAGAAACATTAGAATCATTAGAAACATTAGAAACATTAGAAACATTAGAAACAAGTCCCAGGAGGTGAATAGTTTAATAATTTAATAGTTTAATAGTTTAATAGTTTATTAGTTTATTAGTTTATTAGTTTAATAGTTTAATAATTTAATAGTTTAATAGTTTAATAGTTTAATAGTTTATTAGTTTATTAGTTTATTAGTTTAATAGTTTAATAATTTAATAGTTTATTAGTTTAATAGTTTAATAATTTAATAGTTTATTAGTTTATTAGTTCAATAGTTTAATAGTTAAATAATTTAATAGTTTAATAGTTTAATAGTTTAATAGTTTAATAGTTTATTAGTTTAATAGTTTAATAATTTAATAGTTTATTAGTTTATTAGTTCAATAGTTTAATAGTTAAATAATTTAATAGTTTAATAGTTTATTAGTTTAATAGTTTAATAATTTAATAGTTTATTAGTTTATTAGTTTATTAGTTTAATAGTTTAATAGTTTATTAGTTTAATAGTTTAATAATTTAATAGTTTATTAGTTTATTCGATTATTAGTTTAATAGTTTAATAGTTTAAGAGTTTAATAGTTTAATAGTTTAATAGTTTATTAGTTTAAGAGTTTAATAATTTAATAGTTAACATCAGACCTCTTGAATGAGATCAAAACTTTATGAACTTTATTAAGATGGAAAGATTGTTAAGACTGTGTGTGTGTGTGTGTGTGTGTGTGTGTGTGTGTGTGTGTGTGTGTGTGTGTGTGTGTGTGTGTGTGTGTGTGTGTGTGTGTGTGTGTGTGTGTGTGTGTGTGTGTGCGTTGCATTCCGTTGTTTTAGGAATATACACCATTAACTCATTCACTAATACAATCAAGTTCACTTATGCGTCAAACTGTCAGAACTTGTCATAAGGAAGGTTGCAAGTTCGATTCCCCTCTCTGCCTGTCCACATGTCAGAGTGTCCTTGAGCAAGGCACTGAACCCCAATGAATGGGTGAATGTGGACCACAGTGTAAAACACTCGAGCAGTTTGAAAAGCAGCATGTTAGTGAAATTGATGGACCAATGAAGTGACAGGACATCAGTCATACCGGCTCTGTACTGCCACCATGTGGTGAGGAGGACTTTCTCTATCGGCTTTAGATTTGAACGGGTCCATTCAGAAAGTTCTGCTCCATGTTCCCTGCTGGTTCTGCTCCTCATCACACCCAACCAGGAGACAGTTTCTCTGTCAGCGACCAGCAATGCATTGTGGGATTGATCCTCCGACTGGGTTCAGATAAACCAGAGTTCAACCAGACAAGCTGAGCTCTCACTCATTCCTCTGTTTAGTCTCATTCCATAGTTCCAACCTGAGAGAGTTCAAGGTTTCTCCTCCTACGATTGTTTTAGATGATTCAAGCAACGATCCCACTTTGTTTGCAGAAGCTAATTCCACTGTTAATATTCAGAACCGCAGCATGACCTTCAGTGTGATGTTTCTGTTTGTTAGGCCCGGCAGTGAAGAAAGGTACCATTTCTTTATCTGGTTATTGTTTCTTTTGTCTCCACCATCAGAGATCCTCTCCACCATCAGAGATCCTCTCCACCATCAGAGATCCTCTCCACCATCAGAGATCCTCTCCAACGTCTTCCTTCATTCCTGTATTCCCACAGTTCTCTGAATAATGAACATTTCTATAGATTCCCGTTGCAGCCAGAGGAGGAAGCAGCAGCCATGTTGTTGGTGTTGATCTGAGAGAATCTGCTGAGCTGAGGTTCTTCCATCAGTTAGAACCGTGGAACCACGGACCTGCAGTCATCAGATTAAACACTTTGGCCCTAATTTCACCTGAAAACTCAAACCGTTGCTGGATTCTAGTGATTCGCACCGCAGCAGTGTTGAAAATGCAACTTTTTGAAAATAGCACTAAACATTTTGGTGCAAAGCATCATGGGATTGGACCTCCGACTGGATTCTGTGTCTGTAAACCTGAACATCACTTTATTCCGGGTTCATGTAATCTGGACAGTCTGCTCTCTGTCGATGGAAGTCGCCTGTGAGTCTGGAGGGATTAAAGATAAATAATCCCTGAGACACTGGGTGAAGTACGGGACCGTGGAACAGCCGGATCCCTGCCAGAGACCCACTCAGAATCGGTGATTCTCATTCATTCATGTCTGTCACTGGATTACTGAGTCGTTCCTTCAGGTTCCGTCCAAACGAACTCACTACATCTAGTTTTCTCATGTTCTCCTCTGCTGGTTCTTGGGGGTTCTTGTGGTGTGCTCTCGGTGCTCCTCGGATCAAACAGGATTGTGTGACGGTGGAATTCCTCAGTATTTGAACCAAACGTCGCCACCAAGTCCAAACCTTCATGTTCAGCAGTTTATTAACCTGTAAAGCAGCTCGATCAATAATCTGATCATCACTCAAAGAAGAGAAAACCACCAGGAGCGAATTCTACAAAGGGCCTTGATGTTCTCTCTTCTGATTGGATGTTTGGAGGCTGGGTGTTTCCACCAGTCTGTCATGTGTCTGACCTTCAGTCCACCGGCTGTTAATCCATCCTGATGTGATAAGGGCTCATTAGAGCTGCTCCTCAGGCTGTGGACTGATTAGAGCTTCACACTCTGACTGAACACGTCTCCACCCGTCACAACAGCATTATTCATCCCAGCAGATCTCCATCTGACCATGTCATCGACTGGAGCTGTGAGCATCAGGACACGTCAGTGAGATGGATTAGATAATCTGTATCAGTCCACAAGTCAGAAGAAACAAAAGGCAGCAGCAAAAAGAAAAACAAGAGAATTTAAAAAAGAAGCTAAAATACATTTGTGCAGTTTATATAAAGTAAAACTCCGAGATGAAACCCACTCTATTGGACCAGGTGTGTGTGTGTGTGTGTGTGTGTGTGTGTGTGTGTGTGTGTGTGTGTGTGTGTTGTGTGTGTGTGTGTGTGTGTGTGTGTGTGTGTGTGTGTGTGTGTGTGTGTGTGTGTGTGTGTGTGTGTGTGGTTTCATTACAAAAGCAAACAGCGCCCACTAGTGGCCCAACAAAATAAACTCCATCATGTTCAGTGTCTCTGCCACGACGACTTTGAACGAGTTCAGATCTTCTTCTTCTTCTTCTTCTTCTTCTTCTTCTTCTTCTTCTTCTTCTTCTTCTTCTTCAGCAAGATTCAGGATATATTCTCCTGGCCGTCACTCCTCCACCCTTCTACTCCTCCACCCTTCTACTCCTCCACCCCTCTACTCCTCCACCCATCCACTCATCCACTCCTCTACTCCTCCACCCCTCTACTCTTCACCCCTCTACTCCTCCACCCCTCTACTCCTCCACCCCTCCACTCCTCCACCCATCCACCCATCCACTCATCCACTCCTCTACTCCTCCACCCCTCTACTCTTCACCCCTCTACTCCTCCACCCCTCTACTCTCCTCCACCCCTCCACTCCTCCACCCATCCACCCATCCACTCATCCACTCCTCTACTCCTCCACTCCTCCACTCCTCCACTCCTCGGCTGAGACTCCAGCCTGACAGACTCTTGTGACAGGACATGACAGCCGGGGGTCAGCCCCCCCCCCCCCCCCCCCCCCCCCCCCCCCCCCCCACGTCCTGCTGCTCTCACTAGTAAACCCGGGGTCCCCCCCCCCCCCCCCCCCCCCCCCTTCCCATCCTCTCCCTCCACAAGCTGATTGAAGCAGCAGGTCTTCCTGTTGCTATAGTAACAGCAGGTTCCCCCCTCCTGCAGGAGAAACATGGTTTGTTTCTGTTGGCACCCCCCGTACCCGTGGGGGGATGGTTTTTTCACGGCCTCCCCCATCCCTCCATTGTTTACCTCCTCACTCTGTTTTATTTGTATTTATTGTTTTTGTCGACGCTGCAGTTTTTTTAATTAGACGATGTTCCTCTTTAGCGGAGCTGAAGGTGTGATGATGGGAGGTCGGGGGATCAAGGAGTCCAGGAGACCAGTGGACGTCCCTCCCTGCACCACCTGCTGCACCACCTGCTGCACCACCTGCTGCACCACCTCTCACATTCAATTAGAAAAGGACAGGTTTGACTTTAAACACGACATTTATTATTTTTCACTGTTTTTAAGTGATTAACACAGAATGAACCTCCATGAAAGGCAGAGAGCTGCTCTGTGTACATCTTTATCATTATTATTACTGTGGATATTACTATGGATATTACTGTGGATATTACTATGGATATTACTGTGGATATTACTATGGATATTACAGTGGATATTACTGTGGATATTACTGTGGATATTACTGTGGATATTACTATGGATATTACTATGGATATTACTGTGGATATAACTGTGGATATTACTATGGATATTACTGTGGATATTACTGTGGATATTACTGTGGATATTACTATGGATATTACTGTGGATATTACTGTGGATATTACTATGGATATTACTGTGGATATTACTGTGGATATTACTGTGGATATTACTATGGATATTACTATGGATATTACTGTGGATATTACTGTGGATATTACTATGGATATTACTGTGGATATTACTATGGATATTAATGTGGATATTACTGTGGATATTACTGTGGATATTACTATGGATATTACTGTGATATTACTGTGGATATTACTGTGGATATTACCTATGGATATTACTCTGTGGATATTACTATGGATATTACTATGGATATTACTGTGGATATTACTATGGATATTACTATGGATATTACTATGGATATTACTGTGGATATTACTATGGATATTACTGTGGATATTACTGTGGATATTACTATGGATATTACTGTGGATATTACAGTATGAGCTGCTGGACTGTTAGAATTCCCGACTGGGGGATAAATAAATTATTTTATTTTCTAAGACATACTAATAGTATCGGCAGTGAATTAACCTTTAGTCCCACAGGAGTTAGTATTTAGATTTCTTTATTATAGATTTAATGAGTCTGTTTCCTCCTGCACTCTATTTTTATTATCTTCCTCTACTTTGTTATATTTCAGTTTACTTTACTTTATTTAATGTTTCATTTCCTGAAAATATTCTCTTTTAAATGATCAGTGAACATAAATTCCAGTGACGTGAGGAAAGAACTCCCTGCTAAGAAAGACATGAGGGAGAAACAGGATGAAATAAATCCAAACATTTGGTGTTCAACCTGCAGCTCTGGAGCCACATGTGGCTCTCCAGCTCCTTTGCAGCGGCTCCTGAATCCTGACAGAATTCTGTGTAAATCAACAATCAGTTTTTTATGAGCATCTCAGCCTGTTTTCAAAAACGGTCTGAACTCCAAAAACTGGAAAAGAACTAAAGGTTCTAAAGAAAATAGGGAAAGAGTTAAACTGGCTCCACATAAAGAGTTAAACTGGTTCCAGCTCCACATAAAGAGTTAAACTGGCTCCACATAAAGAGTTAAACTGGTTCCAGCTGTTCAAATTCACTCCAAAAGTAAAGAAATGTAATGGACCTGATCAGGACTGCAGTTCTGACACTTCATCAATACGTCACTCTTCATATGGAAAATACATTTTGATTATCTTCTTCATTCAGATAATTAACATGTTTTGCAGTTTATTTTCTGAACTGAACTGAACTGAACTGAACTGAACTGAACTGAACTGAACTGAACTGAACTGAACTGAACTGAACTGAACTGAACTGAACTGAACTGAACTGAACTGAACTGAGGTGTGAATCTGTTCAATGTGTTGCTGCTTTAAAAGCATTAAAAAGGTTCACTTGTTCAGAAGAAGAGGAGAAATTAATGTTTAATCAAATGATGTAGAGGAGAAACTCTTCTTCTGTGTCCCCCCCCCCCCCATCCCCCGCACCACCCCCATCCCCCGCACCCCCTTCCCTGAGTGGTTTAAAATAATAATTTCACCCATTTTAAATGTAATAAAGACCATTTAATAACTTGCTAATAGTCAATAAGACATTTCAGCCGTCGTTGCATTTTATATTATATGTTATAATATAATGTAACAGGTTATTACATTAATGAGCAGCATCAGCAGTACTTCCTTTCTAAAGGTAATACATGCTTCCAGTTGTAGTACCCCATCATGAGGACGTCTTTCTGACATATTAAAGCTTTTTTGTAGATTTTGTGTCGTTTTCTTATCAGAAATAGATCAAGTGGATTCAGCAACTCTCAATCATGTGTGAAAAATCGTTTCCTACTTTATTACATTACTGGCTTCATTACTTCAAACTGTCCAAATGTCCAGTGTTTCTACTACATTACTGGCTTCATTACTTCAAATTGTCCAAATGTCCAGTGTTTCTACTACATTACTGGCTTCATTACTTCAAACTGTCCAACTGTCCAGTGTTTCTACTACATTACTGGCTTCATTACTTCAAACTGTCCAACTGTCCAGTGTTTCTACTACATTACTGGCTTCATTACTTCAAACTGTCCAACTGTCCAGTGTTTCTACTACATTACTGGCTTCATTACTTCAAACTGTCCAACTGTCCAGTGTTTCTACTACATTACTGGCTTCATTACTTCAAACTGTCCAACTGTCCAGTGTTTCTACTACATTACTGGCTTCATTACTTCAAACTGTCCAAATGTCCAGTGTTTCTACTACATTACTGGCTTCATTACTTCAAACTGTCCAGTGTTTCTACTACATTACTGGCTTCATTACTTCAAACTGTCCAGTGTTTCTACTACATTACTGGCTTCATTACTTCAAACTGTCCAAATGTCCAGTGTTTCTACTACATTACTGGCTTCATTACTTCAAACTGTCCAAATGTCCAGTGTTTCTACTACATTACTGGCTTCATTACTTCAAACTGTCCAGTGTTTCTCTCCGTCTGCGTCACACTGGAGGCTCACGCTCATCGTCAGTATTTTAAGGAGCTTTATCGTTTATTTAAAACTATCTCTTCTGATTTCTTCACAAACTATAATAAAGTGTGTGTTTCCACAA
>NC_137627.1:484963-539963 GCF_963383615.2 Lipophrys pholis | reverse complement strand
GTCTGCGCTCTGCCGAGTGTAGTTCTAGTTCTAGTTCTAGTTCTAGTTCTTTCTTTCTATATAAAGACACAGAAAGTGAAGTTCTGACCTGTAAAATCCTCAAACAGCAAGAAACACCCCCTAGAAGCTGAACCTGCTGAGTGTAAACCCCCCAAATAATCCCCCTCAAGAATGAACACGTACTCCATGTGTATCCCAGCCCCGACCAATCAAATCAAGCAATAAATATAAACCAACATCCACATAAGCCATTGATAAACTCTACCTGACACCCACCAATAGACACAAAGCATCCACATACCTGGAGGTATTGTATAAACCCACACCCACCACCTATTATCATGATTGGTCCACATCCAGCGAGCTGCTGCAGATTAACGGAGACACACCACACATAGAAAAGTGGATTATCTCTTTATTTGCTGACGCTCGGCCTCCTGGACGATCTGCAGGTCCAGCAGCTCCGTGTCAACGTGGGACTTCCTCGTCTCCTCCGATACAAATGACCATAAATTTCTCATGTGTCCCTGTGATGAGTTAAGGACAACCAGAGAAGGACGGAGACGTCCCTGCTCCTGTGGACTTTATGTGAAGAACCACAGAACCTGCTGCTTCTGCTTTCAGCTTCTCATATTTACAGTTTTGATTTTTCACCCTGGAACTAATCATAACAATTTAAATGATGCTACATATACGACAGGGACGCGTCCGTACCGACATTTAAAACTGAATTTTGATCAATATTAACTCAAATTTGTGCAAGAAAGCATGTCTGTCAAAAAAGAATCAGAAAAGCTCTCAACAGACAAACTCAGAATAAATCAGGAATAATTCAAGTTTGTATGAAAAATCTTCTGTTTCAAGGTAAAACTTCAAACAACTTCTCGCCAGCAATATTACTATGCCTGAGTAAAAAGTGATCAAACAAAGAGAAATGAATTTTTTAAAAGTAAATTCCGATTTTGACGGAAATCCCACTAAACTCATTCATCACCTTCTTCAGTGGATTTGAACATATAGATTTTTATAAAGGTTGAATTAAGTTGGACGAAGCAGGATTATGGTTCAAAATTCATCAAAGCTGCATTAAATGTGGTTTTTGTACAAAAAAGATGTGATTTCTAGGTTTGGTTTCACAATATAACCTCTGACCTCAATATTTACCATGTGCACTGTCAGAAGGTTCCGTTCTGTCAGGTTCTGTCAGGTTCTGACGTCAGGGAGTGACGGAGGGTTCCTCACTCAGACCGGATGTGAACCCAGCTGGTCGTCCAGCTCTGTGTCGGGTCCTGTTGTCCCGGGACCTGGACTGGACCTCATGGGGGTTTGGCCTCCAGTCGACCGCGACGCTGCCCTGAGCTGCTGCTGACTTGTGTCTGCAGCTCTTGGTGGGCTCACACACACACACACACACACACACACACACACACACACACACACACACACACACACACACACACACACATACACACACACACACACACACACACACACACACACACACACACACACACACACACACACACACACACACGCCGATGTGAGCTGAGCCGAGGAGAAACACCCAGAGAAATCCATATTTCTCGATTACTGTTGTTTTTCTCAGGGTGTTTCTCCAAACGATGCTGCGGCGTGTGTGTGTGTGTGTGTGTGTGTGTGTGTGTGTGTGTGTGTGTGTGTGTGTGTGTGTGTGTGTGTGTGTGTGTGTGTGTGTGTGTGTGTGTGTGTGTGTGTGTGTGTGTGTGATCTGCAGTGGTTGTGGTCTCATTACAGCAGGCTGTTGGTTAATCCTCAGCCTTTGATGTGAGCAGCTGAAGGCTGCTGTGTTTTACTGCCGTTCACACGATGTTCCCTCAGCACCTCCACCAGGAGCCTCCTGGTAGCTCAGGACCTCCACCAGGAGCCTCCTGGTAGCTCAGCACCTCCACCAGGAGCCTCCTGGTAGCTCAGGACCCCCACCCGGAGCCTCCTGGTAGCTCAGGACCTCCACCAGGAGCCTCCTGGTAGCTCAGCACCTCCACCAGGAGCCTCCTGGTAGCTCAGCACCTCCACCAGGAGCCTCCTGGTAGCTCAGGACCTCCACCAGGAGCCTCCTGGTAGCTCAGCACCTCCACCAGGAGCCTCCTGGTAGCTCAGGACCCCCACCAGGAGCCTCCTGGTAGCTCAGGACCTCGCCATGGTGTGTTCCACCCCTCCCCTGCAGGCCAGGTGGGGGAGATGCAGGGGGAGGCTTCGCTGGTGGGGTGTGAGTCGATCTGAGGTCAACAGGAGGAGACTGGCCCCGGGGGGAGGGGGGGGGGGGGGGGGGGGGGGGGGGATTCAATCTATTAAATAGATTGAATCCCATTTATTCATATTATCTGAACAACATGTATTAGAATGAACCATTTAACAACAAGAAACCCAATATGCTCATATTCATCAAATATATTTCTGATATATAAACTGAAAAACTTTCTCACACTGAGAATAATCTCTGTTTTTATAGAACTTTGTTTGTGAGTCTGTTTTTGGATCCACCACAATTCCTGACACTTTGCATATTCTTTCAGTATGAAGTATGAACTAGACTTTAGGGCATTTATTAAGTACTCGTATTGATACTCAGTATTGGCAAGTAGATAAAGTTTAGTATTTGTACTTGTCATTGATAAAAAGTGGTATTGTTCCATTCCAATAAACTAGTTACCTATTTGTAAAGTCGATCTGCAAACTTAAAAAAGTACTACAGTAGGCATGTTGTACAACATTATTCTACAGTGATTACTTTTTGCAGTTCAGCTCATTAGAGTTGATCTAGTTTCTGGATTTTCACGCTGTGGCTCCTGCTTCTGTTTGACTTGGTGACGTGACTGACACGTTACCAGAGAACAGTTTGGTGGTTTGTTGTGCGAGTCGGAGATAAGAAGCTGTACTTCAGCGTGCAGCAGCAGCTCTTTGCATCATGGCAGCGTTCCTATAAGCTCCGCTGGGTTTTCTGTGTCGTCGGCGCTGACAGGCCCACCAATGAGGAACAAGCAGCTGCAACCACAAACAAAGATTGCAGCATGAAATATGAGAGTGTCTTTTTCCTGCAGGAAAGCACTGTAATGTTTCTGCTGTGCGACTCGGGGACGATTCAGCCTCTCACCACCAGTGACTGTGAACGCTGGCCAGAGACATTATGTGTTTGTCATTTGTACAAGTTATCGTATATTTCTGAATATTCTTGTGGTGATCTGTCGTTAAAAAATGACACATCATGAACCTTAGTGATTGTCGACTTTTTGGCTTTTGTTGGAAATTAAATATTCAAATCAAAATGTGAAGAAAAGAGTCAGAATATTTAAGGGAATCAAAATGCAGAGGATGAATAGACCCAGTTTTATCAGGAGGCAGTTTTTAAAATCCACACCTGAAAGGTGAGTTCACTCCTGTTTATCTTTGTGTTTTGATGGTGCAGCGTGATAAAAGTTCAATATCAGTTTATCTGTAGAAACATTTCAGAATTAATAGCAAACATGATGACTGATGCCATGAAGCCGTCAAATCATAAATGCAAACTTGTAAATATAATCAGATATGTCAGCTCATTTCGTTTGCATAATTACGTAACCTGACCTGCTCCTGTTAGCATTTCGCTCCTGTTAGCTTTTAGCTCCTGTTAGCATTTAGCTCCTGTTAGCCCCACCAGGCCGAGCCTTGCGACAGCCTCACACAGCTAACGGGACTAATTGGAAAGTTCTAGATGACATCTGACAGCAGAAAGATCTGTGGCGGAGTCACACTAAGCACACTGAAGCTGCTGGTTCCATTCCCTCCACCCACAGGGGGGAGCTTAGCAGACCTCCAGATAGAACAAGTGAGCGAAGCGAAGGCAGCCTCCTCTGTTACGTCCTCCACCTGGAGCCCGACTCAGCACCATCACACACACACTCACACACACTCACACACACACACACACACACACACACACACACTCACACACACTCACACACACTCACACACACACACACACACTCACACACACACACACTCACACACACACACACACACTCACACACACACACACACACACACACACACTCACACACACTCACACTCACACACACACACACACACACACACACTCACACACACACACACACACACACACACACTCACACACACTCACACTCACACACACACACACACACACACACTCACACACACACACACACACACACACACACACACACTCACACACACACACACACACACACACACACACACACACACACACACACACACACTCACACACACACACACTCACACACACACACACACACTCACACACACTGTGGACTTTGTTAGTGCGATACGGGGAATCATACACTCTGCTGGCATGGCCTCGCTGGCAAAAATTCTGCTCATCGCCGGCTCATGTTTTGCCGCTGTGGGCTTCTGTTTGTCCCTGATCTTCAACATTTTGGGAGATGTGTGGATTCCAATAAAGGCTTGTTAAACAACAGATTTCATTCTCCGACTCAAGAGGGCCCTGCATGGCCCAGAGGCGTAAGCCGCTCCTTTGAACATCTAAATCCCCACGCAGCGTCTGACTTCCCTTTGTTATTCACTGGTGGACGGCTGTTTTCCACTGCTCTGGCTGAGAACGGCTCCAGCAGGCCGAGCACAGGGAGCTTTTAGCTCCACAACATCATCTCCTTGAGATCATCAAGCCCCAGTTAATTGAACCTTTATATGATATCTTTGTAGGAGCGCGGGGAGAACATATTGTTTTAATGAAGAATTCATCACACAGAGATTGGGGAGGCAGATTTAATGAGCCCCTCCCTGGATGGAAGAGCAAACAGAGGCAGCTCATGTAGTGTCTGCTGCCCTCTCCTGCCTGCCGCTGTAAGCACACACACACACACACACACACACACACACACACACACACACACACACACACACACACACACACACACACACACACACACACACACACACACACACACACTGCAGGAGAGTCTACAGTTGGAAAAGTTTAACATTTACACAGCGACTTTCTGAGAATGATTCCCTGTCGACACAGAAACACTAGAAACGCTGCAGTGAGCACGTTGGACGACCAGTTGGTGCTGTTGGTGGTTTAAGGCATGAACCCACACACACAGACAACAATACACTTTAAACATTAACAATGGCAGTACTCTGACAGTCGTATGGAGAGACAGCTCTCAACTAACCACCAAGTCTGGGGAGAATGTGGGAGTCATGTTCTACTCACACATATGCAGAAGAACTATTTACTACAGCCTTGGCTCACATGCACAGTAGAAATATTTCCTCCGTCTACAAAGACACGGAGCCCAAGCCTTTCCAGAAAGTGTCGTTTTCACCCATTTACATAAAGACGGAGTCGGAGAGTTAAAAAAAAAAGTGTATTCAGTGACTCACATGCATAAAATAAAAAAACAACAACAAAACAAACCCAGCAGGTTACGACCTTTTTAACCTGAGCCCGGTTCAACATGTCTGTGTCCTTTTGACTGATGCTGCCTGGAACGACTGGGATTTCCCCAGTAGCTCACCAGGTAAAGTTCACTAGGTAAAGCTCACTAGGTAAAGTTCACCAGGTAAAGTTCACTAGGTAAAGCTCACCAGGTAAAGTTCACCAGGTAAAGTTTACCAGGTAAAGTTCACCAGGTAAAGTTCACCAGGTAAAGCTCACTAGGTAAAGTTCACCAGGTAAAGTTCACCAGGTAAAGCTCAGCAGGTAAAGTTCACCAGGTAAAGTTTACCAGGTAAAGTTTACCAGGTAAAGTTCACCAGGTAAAGCTCACCGGGTAAAGTTCACTAGGTAAAGTTCACTAGGTAAAGCTCACCAGGTAAAGCTCACCAGGTAAAGTTCACCAGGTAAAGTTTACCAGGTAAATTTCACCAGGTAAAGCTCACTAGGTAAAGTTTACTAGGTAAAGTTCACTAGGTAAAGCTCAGAATCACTGTGACCAAATAACTTCCTCATTTGTTTACTAGCTCCAAACGAACAAGGCTGAGTTGAGTGTAACCACAAAATACATGAAAAATAAGTAGAAATGTATTTGTTTAGATTTCTAGGACTTAATGTCAAAGCTGAATAATTGTTTTTTAATGTTCTCACATATTAACTGATGAGTGATTTATAAAGTTTGAATCTAAATATCTTTGTAACGCATCACTCTTTTGTCTTACTTCACCTTTTCCTGATGGAGTCGATAAGAACCGCTGTGACGCAGGTGGATGTTTGTGAAACTGTCAGAAATCTGCCCTCAGTGACCTCGTCTGTCAAAACCACAGACGGCCTTTCAATTTATTTGTCTTTGAAAAAAAATAGAAGTTTGGTCAGTGAGAGAAAATATTCAGCTGAGGTACACTTTGATTTATCTCGGCCTGTCGAGCGGCATTCTGGGAAACGTGTGGATCTATAATGTTATTATCAAGTTTCAAAATGTAAACTATGTGTGTTTTGTTCTTCTAAACTGTATAATCAAAGGTACGTGGATAATAGTTCTGACAACTAGAACTCTGGGCACCAGGAAAGCTGTGATAACAGACCCCATGACTCTTCGGGTCATTTTAGGTCACGGGCCTAAAACAGTCCAGTTTCCCCTCGAGTGTGACGGACTGGTAAAATAATACCATAATAACCTTTAGATATACCGTTTAAAGCCTTTCTGTGGTGCAGAGTATACATGATGAAAATGTCTTTTTTCCTTTCAAATCCGAACACTTAATCCCAAATATGACAGCCGTCCCAACCTAAGCTTCTTCTAATGATGCTAAATACAGTGAAACATCTAAACAGATAAAAACAGAAAAGTCTCCTGTCGCTGTTTCATTAGGTTTGTTTTTACAGACTCACCCTGACAGCACGACTTGGAGCGTAATCTGATTACAGCTAACTCACATGGCAGCATCACATCTCGCCTCGGGTCTCTGGTCGTGTTTAAATACTGTCTGTTTGTTCAGTGGTTTGGTGGAACCGGACTGGAGAGTCTTGAGGGTGGATGTGGCCCACGGGCCTAATCTACTACACCCTGATTTAAGTCCGGGTGTAGAAGTCCGGGTTATTTCTGCATCTTCAGATGCTTTACTGTGTGGACTTGGAGGTAATTTATCACCTTCTTCATGTTCTTAAAGGATCATTAAACCGTTTCGCCGTCTGCCAGGGCTCGTCATCCGGCTGAAAGAGGTCGGTGACATCAGGCTTGTTGGGATCTTGAAGAGTTTCACACACGTCAGAACTCAAAGTTTCCAAACATGATATTGTCCAGAGCATCAGGGACTCCACCATCCAAACATCTTCCGTCGTGTCCTGCTGCCATCTCTCTGCAGGTTAATTATGTTCATGAATGAACCCCACCCGCCTCTCCTGCTGCAGCTCCAGCAGCTGTTCAGAGTGACGGAGGAAACCAGTCGGTCTCTGCTCCACCTGAGCACCCGGTCCACCTCCAAGCTGAAGGTCTTCTTCCTGGTACTCTAAGACCCCGTTTGCACAACCTTTCAGCTGAAAACACACGGTTTGGGTTAGGGTTTGGGTTTTTGTTTCAGAAACTGCACATTTTCAACCGAACAGAAGGTCCACCGAGGAACTTTTCAAAAAGTTGCGTTCTCAGTGGCTCCGAGCACTTTTCATGCAAATGGTCGCTGAAAACAACCAAACCTTTACGTTTTCACTTGGTGACTTGGTGACTTGGTAACTTGGTGACTTGGTGACTTGGTAACTTGGTAACTTGGTGACTTGGTGACTTGGTGACTTGGTGACTTGGTAACTTGGTAACTTGGTGACTTGGTGACTTGGTAACTTGGTGACTTGGTGACTTGGTGACTTGGTAACTTGGTGACTTGGTGACTTGGTAACTTGGTGACTTGGTGACTTGGTGACTTGGTGACTTGGTGACTTGGTGACTTGGTAACTTGGTGACTTGGTAACTTGGTAACTTGGTGACTTGGTGACTTGGTAACTTGGTGACTTGGTAACTTGGTGACTTGGTGACTTGGTGACTTGGTGACTTGGTAACTTGGTGACTTGGTGACTTGGTGACTTGGTAACTTGGGGGTGTAAATGGGGCCTTATTGTCCATTTTTGGGCGACTTGTGACTTTTCAAACATGGAAAACAGAAACACGATTCAGAACCCGTTGAGTTAAAGTGTCAGCTCTCATTTCGTGGGTTGGTATGGTTGGTTCCCTTTTCTTCTGTCTCTGACCACAGAGGTGATGAAGTAACTTACCTTGTAAAGTAATGTGGTTTACTTTGTGTGATTGTGGTTTGAATGTTGTGGCTGAGCTCTCCGGCAGTCACTGAAATAAAAGATGTTCATTCTAAATGTAATAATCTTTTTGTCTCATTGAGACACATTAATGACAATATGTTAAGACTGTAATAGAGATAGGTTATAGTGCAGTATTTAAATAGTACTACAACTTCTCAGCTATTTATTTTTAATTGCTTACTCGTCTGAAGTGCTAAAGGACTTTAAACTGATTGTGGGAGTAAAAAGTGAGGTGTTTTCCCCTGCAGGTAAACCCGGTCCTGTCACTGTGTCAGAAGACCTTGAATCTTGTTGTCAAGCTTCAAATTGTTTTAGAACAAAAGAAATAAACAGGAAAGACGTCATGAAAGTTTCCAGCCATCCACCTTTTGAACTACTTAACCTCAAAGAGCAGCAGCAGGGAAAGTCCAGAAGAGGCTGTGAAAATACCCATTTCAATAATAACCTCAAGCACATACTGCAAACTAACTAAAGGAGTTTCTGCTGACCACTTTTAATTCTCTAAATGACTGTGATAAAGACATAAACACTCTAATCCACCCTAATCAACCAACACTGAAGGAGAATATAAAGAGTATCTGTCTCATATCGCAGTCAGCAGCTTCAGGAAACAGAAGAACATCAGCTGAAGTGTTGGAGGAAAGAAGGTTTCCAAACTGGCTCGGACATTAAAAAGACCATTGGATTGGAATGTGTGTGAGAAAGAAGAACCAAGTGAAGGTCTGCAAGAGAACAGAGGCTGGCCCTCAAGGAACCGCTGGATTTCCCATTGTGTACGAAAGGATGTACATTAGCTGGGCATTAATGTGGAATTTGGACAATAAAGGGAGAAATACTGTTGCTAGCTCAGTTGGTAGAGCATGAGACTCACAATCTCAGGGTAGAGGGTTCGTGTCCCACGCCGGGTGTCACCTTCCCGTGGGCTCACCACCTGCAGGAAGGTTCTTAAATGGTGCGATGTGATCTGGGTGACGGTGCTCAGACTGTCACCCCCGCGACCCGGAAACGGATAAGCAGAAGAAAATGAATGAATGAATGAATGAATACTGTGTCAAAGTAATGTTCTGATGGTCACACTTCTCAGATTAAGCTCAGATTGAAGAGTTCCATCCTGAAAGTGGAACAACCAACCAGCTTCTGATGCTTCTTCCAAATCCTTAAAGGAGCACGAGAGGGTCCAGTCCACATGTTGAAGATGTTTGGGAAGTACTGGATACTTCCTGAGTACTTTGGGTGGGAGCGTCGTGTCTGTGTATTCAGCATCAAGCCGAACCTGCTCAAAGTGGTGTTGAGGTTTGATCGGTCAGTTTGGGCCTCCAGCTTCAGCTGAGTGTCTGAGTCGGAGTCCTTCATTGGCTAAAAGAAAAACATGTGACACCACCTGAAGGTGGCGAGAAACGTCCCACGCTCTGGGACTTTATACACTGCTACCGCTTCTACTTTTACACTCAATGACGCTCTGAGCCACAGAAATACCAGCAATGTTTACCTCCAGAGTGTCACGACTCCATCTTCTGTTTGGACTGGGGTCACAGGAAGAACCATCCAGTTGGCTCCTCGGGCCTTTCCAACGTCGGTGTACTTCCTTTGTTCATGTTTGTAGTGTTTTCTTCTCTGCATCCATGTGTGTGTGGTTTCATTTCAAAAACAAACACAGCAGTAACCTGTGGCGTGGTACGCTCACTACTTCATCGTTTTCAGTGTTTCTGCCAAACAGACCTAGTTTTCAGAACGTTGCCGTGGAAACCGGTTCCTCAGTCTATTGGGGTGTTATTGATGAATGATCGGAGATGGAACATGAGATGAGCCTTGGTAGGATGGCGCCTCACTCTTCATGATGGATGGATGGATGATGGATGATGGATGGATGATGGATGATGGATGGATGGATGGATGGATGGATGGATGGATGGATGGATGGATGGATGGATGGATGGATGGATGGATGATGGATGATGGATGATGGATGATGGATGGATGATGATGGATGATGGATGGATGATGATGGATGATGGATGATGGATGATGGATGATGGATGATGGATGATGGATGGATGGATGATGGATGATGGATGATGGATGGATGGATGATGGATGATGGATGATGGATGATGGATGATGGATGATGATGGATGATGGATGGATGGTGATGGACTGTGAGCATCCAGACGATCCCAGTGCTTCTGAATGCAGCGATCCAGATCCACTATTGTTGGTTTTGTTTGTGTTTTTTAGGTTTTCCCCTTCAGCTTCCTGCCTCATGTTATGTTGACTATTTTCTATTCAAAAGATTTTGAATTCTCATTAACAAAACAATATCTTACTTCCATTAACACGGGGGCGCATTGTGGAGGTGACATCCGATCGATCATGTTGATCCAGATCCATCTTGGTATCTTGGCTCAACACACCTTAACTAACTTGAGGAATTCTTCTGACCCTCCTGAGGTGAACCAGGTGAAACAAAGAGGGGAGCTCTCGGCTCAAATAGAATAAAGACCGCCTCGCACTCAGACTCCAAACTGGGACATACTTTGGTACAGTTTCTGTTCCGTTCAGAGGAGCATCTGATTGATTTCGGTAGAGCACAGATCAAAAGAAAGACGAGACAAAAGATAAAAGAAGATAAAAGAAAAGCTGGAGGAAAGGCATCTCGGTGATTGTCACCACGTCGCCTCCAGTCAAGCAGCAAACAGGCTCTGAACCAAATTAAAATCTCACATCTGACAAGATATTCATGCAGGAGGCCTCACCTTGTTGAAAGGACAGGCTGTGCTGATCGGTCGTCTCCCTTCTGTTCCCATTCAGCGACAGAACGGTCGACTGTGTGTCATCAGGGGATGAGTTTTAATACCCCGGGAGAAATTCTCCTCATGTTTGCCCTTTCCCTCCATGTCAGAGGATGACAGGCCTCGTCTGCTGGTGCCCTTGATACAGGATCTCTTGTTCCAGATCGACTCACCTGAGTGTCGGTTATTCTTCCCTTATGAGTGAAGAGACATGCTGAACTTAGCTACTCGCATTGAGGGAAACTTCTCAGAGATCGATGTCAAACGAGACACTTTGACACTCTGATGAGCTCAACAAAGCTAATTTGACGTCACTCGTCGTGGCAGCGTTTAATTGAGAGGCGGTATGTTCCCGTCCTTCATTGGAAGCTTCTCCATGATTTACAAGCAAAACAGAAAGTGCAGAGAAATGCTTCAGTACCATTTGACCCTCAGGGTTGCAGGCAGACTTTCCTCCAGACGATATGTGTAGAGGACCGTGTCCCTTCCTACCAGGTTCTGCCCAGAAAACGTCTGAATGACTTGGGGGGTTTGCTGGGTTCTCTCTGGATTGGAAACTTGACAGTGATTTGGTCACATCTCTGCTTTGTACTGACCCAAATCAAACGTATGTCACATTGGGTGGTGGCGTGAACGGGACCTAATGAACTCCACCTTTAGCTCAAGTAGTAATTTCATTAATCCTAACCCTAACCCTTAATTCCATATGGGTGGGATGTGGATGAAAAGTGTCCCGGAATGCCTCCGATGTTTCCTGGTGGAGGAATGTGAAGCCCATCATGGCGCTCTGTACCGGGATCTCACGTTAGTTTTGTAAACTTATTTTCCCCTGCTGATGTCATCGGGGATATTTCTTCTTCCAGATTAGGAGACTGAGATTTGAAAGAGAAAAAAGACCAAAATGCCACCTCAAGGCATGCGCTGGAAGCCAGTGGGTGTACTGACTGTCTAATGAAGACACCCGAACCAATTGCATTATGGGATTTCAATGTGATTTTGGAGCCTGACCCACATTGAAGGTGCCCTGTGGATTTTTTTTTCTCTTTGTAAACAAGCATATGTGTGTTTCCCTTCAGAACAGATCCTGTGCATGTGTGGGAATATAAACATTATCCTTTCAACTGAGCCGTCGCTGTTGCAGTTTATGCATCTGGGTTGTGTTGGAAATCGCTTTCACTGATCTGGTGGCTTATAGCGTCGATGATGGTGAACTGTACCCGTGAATCACAGAAACCTTAAAGGAAGATTTTCAGTCCAATACATCCATTTTATTCAGATTATATGGCGGAAAGAGCCAGAACCACAGAGATTGTTCTTTGTGCACATGTAAGCAAGGTTTCCTTACAAAACAAACAGGGCCCACTAGTGGCCGCACACACTCACTACATCATTTTCAGCATTTCTGACATTTCTGTGTGAACAGACATTGTTTATAGAACGCAAAACTGTTCTGAGACTAAAATGCAGAAACAAGTGTTTTCTCTAAGAACATGTGTAAACGAAGCTTAAATCAATGTTATTCTTTGGTATATTTTAAGTCAAGTTCTGTTGACATGACTCTGCATTCGTTCACAAGCTCAACTAAAACCCACTTTTTTACCCGGTGAATCCAGTGTCTTGAGCTTTTCTCTTTTTTCTATAAAATTGGGTAAAAACTAAAATATAAAATTACTAAAAACAGCAAAAAAAAAAAAAAAAACATAAAAAGGAAAACCACTCAAAGTTGTTTATAGAAGGGTAAAACACCTAAAGACAGCAAAAAGGCTGAAACTGTCAAGAATTGGTTTAAAAAAAGGGAAAGGTCAGATTACCATAAGAGTTAATAAGCTAAATCTGCTGAAATACCTAAATATCGTAGTAGGTGATAAAGAAGCCACAAGCATAATGGCTAAAAGAGCCCAAACGGCAAATTAGCTTTAAAGAGCCCGAGTGGCTGACGTGACTAAAAGAGCTTAAAATAAACTAAAACCTCCACGATTCCAAACTTCACCGACGCAAATGAAGATCCAGTTGTTGGTTTTTGAATCCATACTACAAATGTATGTCGAAGTTTGCGAGCTGAATCATCCTCATGTTGAAGGTGAAACATGTTTTGGAACATCCCTTTTAGTTAAAGTGATTTATTTTAAATGTGGTGAGGACCATCTCTTTGTCATGCCACTTTAAAAATAACTTCCATGGTTTTGAAGACCAGCGGGAAGTCCACCTTTTCCAATGAGCCTCAGAAACCTCAATTCATAAATGTTTTGGAATTGATTTGACTCTAAATGGTTTTCATAGTCGTGACTATGAAGTACATGACGCCGTGATGGAACTCCTCTAAACCAAAGAAACAACAACACGCCAATCAGCTGGTTATGAAATCCATCTTGGACTCAAACTGAGTGGGAAACAAACCAAAAGAGGTTTTATTGATGTGAGGTGAAGTCATCATGCTTCCCAGAAGGGACCGGTTCTGTTTGGCAGCAGGACTTTTTTCAAAACCTCCACAAACATCAATTATGCACTTTTTAGAAGAACTGCCAACCCATGAGACGCCTCGCTGCCAATTCTCCCAAAGACAGACCCATCATCCATCCATCCATCCATCCATCCATCCATCCATCCATCCATCCATCCATCCATCCATCTATCTATCATCCATCCATCCATCCATCCATCCATCCATCCATCCATCCATCCATCCATCCATCCATCCATCTATCTATCATCCATCATCCATCATCCATCATCCATCATCCATCATCCATCCATCCATCCATCCATCTATCATCCATCATCCATCATCCATCATCCATCATCCATCATCCATCCATCCATCTATCTATCATCCATCATCCATCATCCATCATCCATCCATCCATCCATCCATCCATCCATCTATCATCCATCATCCATCCATCCATCCATCCATCTATCATCCATCCATCCATCCATCCATCCATCTATCTATCATCCATCCATCCATCCATCCATCCATCTATCTATCATCCATCATCCATCATCCATCCATCCATCTATCATCCATCCATCCATCCATCCATCCATCTATCATCCATCATCCATCCATCATCCATCCATCTATCATCCATCCATCCATCCATCCATCCATCCATCTATCTATCATCCATCATCCATCATCCATCATCCATCATCCATCATCCATCATCCATCCATCCATCTATCATCCATCATCCATCCATCCATCTATCATCCATCCATCCATCCATCCATCATCCATCATCTATCATCCATCCATCCATCCATCCATCCATCCATCCATCCATCTATCATCTGTCGATCCATCCATCCATCCATCATCCATCCATCCATCCATCCATCCATCATCCATCATCCATCCATCTATCATCCATCCATCCATCCATCCATCCATCCATCCATCTATCATCTGTCGATCCATCCATCCATCCATCATCCATCCATCCATCCATCCATCCATCCATCCATCCATCCATCATCCATCCATCTATCATCCATCCATCCATCCATCCATCCATTCATCCATCCATCTATCATCCATCCATCCATCCATCCATCCATCCATCCATCCATCCATCCATCCATCCATCCATCCATCCATCCATCCATCCCTTCATCCAGTGCAGGGTGGTGGATCCCAGCTGACTGGCTGAGGAGAACCACCCTGACGTGTCTCCAGTCCATCACAGGACAAACAACCAGACCCTCACATTCACACGTCGGGGCGTCACCAGTTCACCTCACATGCTTGTGTTTGGAGGAGACTGGAGCTCCAGGAGGAATCCCTCACACACATGAGCAGAACATGCAAAGGCCTGGTTGGGATTTGACGTTGGACCTTCTGGCTGTGAGGTGAGAGGGCAAACCACTGTTCCCTGGTTGTGACCCGGGAGCATTCCTCTAGTGTTCGACCTGCTTTTTCTGTTATTGACTTATTACATAACATGTTTTTTTTTTTTTGAGGTTGCAGAGAGAGAGAGAGAGAGAGAGAGAGAGAGAGAGAGAGAGAGAGAGAGAGAGAGAGAGAGAGAGATGAATCTGGCTGATGTTCCTCCATCCACCACAAACTCCATGAAACGGTTCCAAACCCCAGAGGAGCCATTCAGACTCCTGTCCTCACAAGCAGTTCATGTCAGTTCCAGTCCGGCCTGTTGTTGCTCAACAGGAGTCTGGACTGATATTGCGCGGTCATCCTGCCTGAGGCAGACCCCCCCCCCCCCCCCCCCCCCCCTTCACCCCCCCCCCCCCCCCCCCCACCCCCCTTCCACCCCCGTTGTTGTGGACATTAGTGAAATTCTTCAGAAACCGGAGCTGAGCGCAGCATTTGGCAAAGCGCGTCTCTTTGGAGAATAGGGAGGTGGCTGCAAACTTTCCAACTAACTTTGAGGGGAGTGACGGTGGGGGCGGTGGGGGAGGTGGGGGCGGTGGTTCGGGGGTTATAAGCCGCGAGCAGCGGGGGTTTGGGAGAGTGCGTCCTCCTGCGCTCAGACACGTCCACCGACTCGGTTCTGCAGCCATGGCACCGCTCCTGCAAATGCTCGCTGTCTTCCTGGTACCGGCTCTCCTACCTGCTCACACCTCGGCCCACCTCAATGACACGTGAGTGCGACGTTTTGCATGCGAGGAGAAAACTGTTGCGTTTCACGTTTGTTTGTGTGCAGAAGTTTGCGTCGTGCGTCACAGCAGCTGCGCCACAAACGCGCCGCTGTGCGCATCAAGTGTGATAAGAAAAGAAAAGACAGAATGAAATCCTGCAAAGTGCTGGTGAGATGGTGCACGTCGTGTGACTGTGGCGGCGTTTGGCCTGAGGACCGTGTTATGCAATCAGGACAGAGAGCGTGTGTGCGCCATCTGGTACCACTTTGCACCATTTGATGAATAACCTGCTCACCAATAAACCAATCTGCTGAATATTCCCAGCGGAGCTGTGAGTGCTTCTCTGCAGGCTTTAAAGCCAAACACCATCATGGGAATTGTGGGTTCTGAAGGCGGAGCCAGCCTGGTTGTCACCTTCTGTTTTGTTGCTGCAGTTTGTTTTCATTGTGACTCTGGTTGCTTTCATAGTTTGGGATCAGAGTCATCAATATTCTCTGCAGCACCACTAAAACTCAATTAAATGTGTCCTTTATTTCTCATTGGCAGCAGCAGCGAGCTCCTGTGTGCCAAGCAGCCTCTAACTGCCCCAGTGGTGGGCAGAATCCAGATCCTCAACATGCCCTTGTGGGCAATTTACATTAAAAACACATTTGTAGTAAAGCTGCGTTTCCAATTTTAATCTGCATGTGTCATTTTGGAAAGAAATACTCTGATCTCTTACTTAAAGGACCACTAATATATGCTCTATATATCTTTTTTATGCTTTACCCCTTTATTAAATCTGCTGGAGAGGCTTTTTAAAGAGTCACAGTTAGAATACAAATTCCTCAAACACAAACTGATTCAGCCTCTTCAGGGAGGTTTTTCTCATCAATGCAGTCAGACAAACATTTTCTGACCCATGAGCAAGGCACTTTGAGTGCTTTTGATCGTTCTGTTTCTGCTTCGGTCTGAAAACGAGTCCTATAACTAGTTGCTATGATAATAGATATAAAAACAAAATCAGCATCACAGTAAAGCTTTATTCTAGAAGAAATGTACACATCTCCAATCCAACGGTTCTTTTGTTTCCACTTATTTCTCGTTTTGGGTTCATATGGCACCACGTCCCTGTAATTTGACACTAGCCTCATCCTCTTGCTTCAGCTGCTGGGCGAAGCAGATGAATTCATGTACAAGGATTGAACACCAACTTTAAACGACACAGACAAACACTGTAGTTGCTCTTTATATGGCAGTACATGTAAAAGTACTCATTATAAATCCTAATATTGAATTACAAACAAAACAACACTAGTTTTGTTTTGAGTAAATGTGAAAGTAACGTCTGAGGCTTTTAAACAATAACTAAAAACTTTTCTTTTTAAAAAGCCTTTTTAAAATAGTGTTTTATGTGTCCTTTTAAACTTTAACAGACGTTTCACAATTTTTATTTATTTATTTATTGTTTTATTTATTTATTAATTTATGTATTGTAGTACTTTGAGATTGTTTAAATGTAAAGTGCACTGGTTTTGCAGAAGTATTTCATCCACTGTGAAAACGACTCATTCAAATTTTGTCTGTTATCAAGTGTTTCTGTTGGTTTCTGCAGTTTATCTATCTATCTATCTATCTATCTATCTATCTATCTATCTATCTATCTATCTATCTATCCATCCATCCATCCATCCATCCATCCATCCATCCATCCATCCATCCATCCATCCATCCATCCATCCATCCATCCATCCATCCATCCATCCATCCATCCATCCATCCATCATCCATCCCCTCTCTCTCTCTCTCTCTCTCTCTCTCTCTCTCTCTCTCTCTCTCTCTCTCTCTCTCTCTCTCTCTCTCTCTCTCTCTCTCTCTCTCTCTCTCTCTCTCTCTCTCTCTCTCTCTCTCTCTCTCTCTCTCTCTCTCTCTCTCTCTCTCTCTCTCTCTCTCTCTCTCTCTCTCTCTCTCTCTCTATATATAAATGTATAAAGCCAAGCAATTAAAAAAATAGAAAAAAAGATAATTGGTTGATTTTGAACTGAACCATTTTAAAGAAACAGGTTTGTTCTTCCACATCAGTGTTGGAGTTTAGAAGTAAAGATGGAAGGATTAGATGAAGAGAGAACTGTTTGTGTTTCTTCTTCCTGCAGTATATATTTGGTGACGGTGAGCTCCCGCGTGACGGCGGGGAAACAGGAGCCGCTGTGTGTTCAGATCCACGGGCCCTCGGAGCCGCTGGTCGTCACCGTCACCCTGGACCTGACCTCGGAGAAGCTGGTTCTGCTGGACCAGCCCGTCAAGCAGGACTTCTACCGCTGCATCAACTTCCAGGTCCGATTCAGATCGCAGGTCATGAGCTTTCACTGAGAGCTGGTGGGGATTAAATATGGTCTCTAAGCACAGTGTACCCCACCCCCACCCCACCCCACCCCACCCCCCACCTCACCTCACCCCACCCCCCACCCCACCCCACCCCCCACCTCACCTCACCCCACCACACCCCCCTTCCCACCTCACCCCCCACCCCCCACCTCACCTCACCTCACCTCACCCCACCACACCCCCTTTCCCACCCCACCCCCCTTCCCACCTCACCCCCCACCCCCCACCCCATCACCACCTCCTCACCTACCTAATTAATCAGCCAACACTGAGGCTGCCAACACCAGCGGTGTTTAACCCCCCCACCCCCTGCTGACTGTTATGCAACCCTCCGTATTGACCGTCACCCCCCCACCCCCACCCCCACCCCCCACCCAACCCTCCGTATTGACCGTCACCCCCCACCCCCACCCCCACCCCCCACCCAACCCTCCGTATTGACCGTCACCCCCCACCCCCCACCCAACCCTCCGACCGGCTCTGTGGCCAAAGCGGTGAGTTTCACCCGGTTCCTCACAGTTTTACTTGGACACCCAACAAAGATCGCTTTCTCCAAGAGACGAGACCTTCTACCTGAACCCCCCCCCCCCCCAAACGGCCCCCCGCCCCGCCCACCTCGGCCCTGTTATGCAACAGCAGCTCCATTAGCAAGTGAAAACATATGTAATGTGAGAATGACGCACCCTGCAGGGAGCAGAGCTGCAGTTACTCAATATCAGCTTGATGAATTGACTCTTTTTTTTTTATCCATCATCAATAACAGATGCTTCAGAGGAAAAACAACCTAGAAAGTAAAACATCTTCAGACTGTGGGAAGCTAAACTTACACCAAGTGTCTAAAAATGGATGTTTGTTCATCAAAAATAGACTTTTACAGGAAAAAGTGCTTTTCCTTTGAACAGAGAGACATTTCTGAAACTATTCAACCAGCATGAATGTCAGATTGCTGGATATTAAACTTTAATGTCTCCTCTCAACTGTTGACATTGCTGATTGATTTCAGTTACAGATACTTCGATACCTGTACCTGGTCCGATACTGCACAGAGTATTCGTACTCATGAAATCTGGCCAGTACTGAATCAGAAGAGAAGTGACAGAGTTAATAATCAGGGACTCACCACTGGTTGTCTTCATCTCAACATCTGGTAGAAACACCAGAACAAACCACAAGTGATTTTCAGCCAATCACAGAGCCAGGAGACTTAAAAGTCTCAGTCATCAAATGAAGCTGATTGGTTTAATCTCACACACACTACTATAGAGAGAAATGAAGAAATCCTCTCTTTTATTGAAGATTTTCTGTAGAAAATGAAGTAAACACAGTTCAGGACTCATTGTTAGTTTCTTGGCATAAACATATTTTGACAGAATTTCAGTTTATTCATATATTTTATATTAAAAAAAGCAACATTCCTCTTGCTTCCACCAGGGGGCGCAGCTCCAGCCGCCACTGGACTGCGACGCTCATTAAGAGTGAGCTGGAGCGTGTGGCGGCACACAGCAATGCTTAGCCTTCATATCGTTTACGTATGAATTAAGCTTTATATATTGAGTCAACATCGGTATCAGCAAGTAGCTATAGGTGAGTACTTGTACTTGTACTTGCACATGTACTCGTCCTTTGGAACCCTGGAATCGGTGCATCTCAGAATAACGACCTTGAGCAGCAGTTCTGTGAATTGAAGTCAAACCTTTGACCAACATGAAATAAAATATTGCGATGAAACAGATAAAATAGGTGAAAAACCAGTTAAAACAGATATGAAGCAATAACGTGATCAAACATGAGAAATCATGAGTTGTTTGTACAATTTGTGTCTGTAGATGAAAGATTCATGTCACATTCCAAAATAATGTCGTTTGGTTTAATCTAATAAAGCTGTTATGAATATTCACGTTAAACTAGAGCTCTTCAAGCATTTTTGTATCATTTTGCATTAATCTCAAATAGTATGGAGTATTAATAAAACATTCAAGAAAATAAAAACAAATATTGTGGTGGAATTATTGAGTTTATCCATCAATTCTTTCTGTTTCTCAGGATTCTCTTTCTTTTTTCTTTTGTTAGGAATCAATATTGGGACCAGGCTTCTCCTTTATTTCTCCCCGTGACGCTCTCGGCACAAGTAGCTTTAAATTAAGTTTGAATTTATTTGTAATAAATTTAAATTTATATCATAATGAAAACCTTAAATCATTAAAACATTTCAACATTTTTACTACAGGAGAAATCAATGAGAACAATTTGCAAATGTAATTATTTTGATGACATGGTTGAAAACATTCTTTAGTGTGTTTTAAGATATAAAAAGTTTTAGTTTTTCCATAACTGGGATCAATATTAACCTGGTAGGGTGTGTCTTTCTTTTGTTTTTTACGACTTCAAGAGAAAATGAATTCCAACATATTGCAGATTCAAATTAAAATGAAGACAAACCCTTAAATAATAATGATTAACACCCCCCCCCCCCCCCCCCCCCCACCCTGTCTATATCTTATATCTCGGCTTCTTCAAGGGTAAAAACAGGAAGTCGCTCCTTCCACCACGGTAGAAATGAGTCTGTGTCTTATTGTGGCGGGAACAGAGCTGCAGCTTGAATATTGCAGGAGTTTAAGTACTTTTAATAGAGTTAAACCGTGGCGTATACACAGTGACGAAGTATAAATAGGTTCTGGATTATATTGCTGAGTAAACAGATTGTGACCGACGCTCTCAGGAACGCCAATAAAGACTTTGAACGGCGTGTTTCCTCCCTGAAGCTTCTCTGTTTGTTTCAGGTTCCCTCAGTGAGCAGAAACACCGTGGCCACCGTCCAGATCGACGTGAAGGGCGAGCGCGACACCATGAGGGAGACGACCCGGATCCTCATGGTGCCGCCCGCCTTCATCCACGTGGTGCAGACGGATAAACCCATCTACAAGCCGGGGCAGACCGGTGAGCTGCAGACGCACAATGATCAACTACTTCTCATTTCTGCATAATGCTGAGGCGGCACTTTGCTGCCGGAGGAATCGTGTATTTAATGTTCTAAAATGGTAATTTCCTCAAGAGCCTGTGTGTGCTGACTCTGCAGGAAGATCTCAGGTCCAAATGAGGCGGATTCATATTTTATTACTCATTTTCAATCAGTCAGACTTTATTTCTACTGTTTAGTAGACTTTGCATAAAATTCTCAGAGATTGAATTTCATATAGAAAATGAGTTAAATCTCTTCCTTTGTTATAATCTGATTATTTGAGGCTTTAATCTGCAGTGTGGAAACAGCAAATCTCATTTTTGTCTTCCAGCAGGGAGACGTGTGCAAAAAAAGCCAATTTTGTCACTTTTCAAAAATATATTTAACTTTTAAACTGAGGATCGACTACTGACTAAGTTTAATCCTTAATACTTAATACTTAATACTTGATACTTAATACTTGATTCCAGTATCGGTTCCCTGAATCCCGCAATTATTACACTTTCCTTTCTGGGTCAGAAATCATTCCCCGGAATGCTGCCAGACATCTGGAAGTTTTCCTTCCATTTGGTTGGTTTCTAATCTCAGTTCTTCCTCCTCCTTCCTCCAGTGAGGTTCCGGATCGTCTCCATGGACACGGGCTTCATCCCGGTGTCTCGCGTGGTGAGTCTGAGTGACTGGCTGGATCCCCTCGTCCTCCAGGTCTATTTTGGTTCAGGAGAGTGGGAGGTGTGTTTGGAGGCTGTTTGTTGATTCTGAAGACGGCGTGGGAGTGAAGCGCAGTGTGGAGTAGCGTGATAAACACGCTGTCAGAGTTCATTTGGCGCACACTGCGTTTGACCCAAACATCTGAATCAATAGTGTCTCAGGGCTGGAATGGAGACGTCTCATTGTCCCCATCGTCTGCCCGGTTCAGCACTTTGCAGCTTCTTTAAGACGAGAATTGCTTTATTTTATTTTATTCATATTCGATCTCTGCATGGAGGGGAGAAGGGTTCGGTACCGATGTACATGCAGAGGCCTTTTAGATTTCACTGAATGCCAGATGGAGATCATCCAGTGTTTGACTGAGTGAAGACAGACAATTCCAGGGACACCACCAGTCTTCACTTAGCATGTCCTCTGAAATCAATACAAACTAAAGAGTCCAGGAGTGTCAGACGTACAAGCTTTAGTTCTATATACTATAATATTACACTAACTCTCCATGTTTCCGTTTGTTTTACTGGAAACACATCGTGAAACTCTGCCTCAAGAGTTTCGTCAAATCCTCCACCAGTGGACATGTTTTAAGAAAGATAAATAAAAGTTTGACATTATCTGGTTCTGAATGATGTGCTATCTGCGACATACATATAGATTCCATAATCTATGTCCGTTTGCACTTCGGCTTTTCTCTTTGGGTTTCATTCAACATGAAGCATGTTCACTAATTCACCCTCCCCGTTTAGCTTTGAAGCTAATGCTATGCTAAAGGCTAACTCTCATTCTCACTACATTTACTAAAACCGTTTAATTCCTGATAAATACGTGAAACTGCAGCCACATTTATTGAAAATATATGAATTGAATCTTTGAAGTTTTATACTTAGCGAGGACTAAGCTTAGCGGCTGAAATGTTGATCCACTGGTCTCTAGTTAACTGTTAGTTAACTGTTAGTTAACTTCACATGTAGCGTGTTCGTTCTGCACATTCAACATGCTATAATCAGCTGTTCCTTTTCTTTTCAGTACCAGGATGTGGCGCTCAAGGTAAGAACATTTCAGTCCTTAAATGTTCCAGAGAGAAATTGATTGAAGAGCTTTTTAATTATTATGAGCAGTAGTAGAGGATTGTTCTTTTCTAAAGCACATTAGGAATGCATTAATCACTTAACAAGGGATTCTAACCAAAAGAATTAATAGTTGCTCTTCATAATTACAGTTTATTCCTGTCCCTCTCAAGATACCACCTAGTGATACAAATTGGTATTGCGGCAAGAATCTTTTTATGACTGGTTATTGCTAAATTCAGTGTTGTATCTGTATCTATATATATATATAAAAAACACAATTTATATTTGTGTGAGATGATGGTAGGTTTCATATCTTGTTGATTTTCTGCTAAATGTGGTTGTTTGTAAGTATCACAAGCTGTTAAGTGATAAAAGTGACAGAAGCAATAATGACCATTATATATCGAGCAACTTTAAGAAAGAAAGGTGTGAACTTCAGGAAATGTGTATCTGTGTTTGTCACATGGAGGATCCCAATTCGAACCGCATTGCCCAGTGGTTGGACCAGGCCATCAGCGGAGGCATCCTGGACCTGTCCCACCCCGTCATCCCCGAGGCCGTCCAAGGAACCTACACCATCACCGCCACCACCGACAAGGGAGAGCAAGTCTCCCACAACTTCGAGATCAAAGAATACGGTGCGATCCAGTCACAGCACGCAGAGAGCCACGTCTTATCTAACGACAGAATGAACTTCAGCTCAGTCCTTCCTTCCTTTTTTGTGGCTTTAGTTTTGCCGAAGTATGAAGTGACGGTCCAGCCGCCCGGTGTGATCAGCATCCTGGATCAGGAGGCAAACCTGAAGATTTGTGGAAAGTGAGTGTTGAACCTCAGGTGTTTGATAAAGAATTACAAACAATGACATTGCAGCTATAAAGAAGCTTTTTCTACGTGGTAACCGATTAGTGAGGAATGTTTCTGTGCAGTAGTGACGGGTTTCATGTAAACTTCTTAGTCGGGGATTTTGGACTTTTTTTTTCTGTTTAGTTTTGTTGTCATCGTTTTATCGTGAGCTGTTTTAGTGATTTTGATCAATCTTACAGTCGTAGACAGTTTTTTCCCTTTTACCCTCTTTGATGTTTGTTTAGACTTTTTTCTGTCTTTAGCATTATTAGTGGCTTTAACGCTTTAGACTGTGAGCAGCCTTAGCAATGTTAGCTGTCGTGTACATTTGAGATGTTTTAGCCTTTTTGATTTGTTTTAAAAACATTTTCATCACGTGAGCTATTTTATCTATTTTGTTTGTCCTTTTCTATTAGTAGTTGTTAAATTGATTGAACCCATTAAAGTGTCTTAACCTTTATTCTGCCTTTGTGGTTTTAGCAGCCATTGTTCAGGTTTCCTCTGCTGAGAGTTCCAGCAGTTTCCCATGTTTTCTCTCCATATATGAACGTTAAGATTAGGCCGGCGTCATTACCACTTGAAGGAAATGAGTCTGTCTCTCTTTTCTTGATTTAAACCTTGAAGCCTTCTCACCTGACGTGCTCTTGTGCGCTCACCTCCAGATACACCTATGGGAAGCCGGTTATCGGTTCAGTCAAAGCGGAGTTCTGTCGAGGTGGTACCCGTTTCTACTGGTCCACACACTCCAGGGTAAAGGACATCTGCAGTACTTATGAACTCCAGGTGAGTATTCACAAAGCAGAACTTGTACTTCATCCACCCACTGTTTCCAGTTCTTCTACTTGACTTGTGTTGTTTCTCCTCCAGACGGATAAAAGTGGATGCGTCACACAGACTGTGAACTTGACCGCGTTCGCCCTGGACAACGACATGTATTCTGACACTTTCACAGTGAAAGCTGAGATGGAGGAGTACGGCACAGGTGAGAGGACCCATCCACAGGTGAGGTGTTTAGTCTGTGGGGCTGCTGTCTAACCAGGTCTGATCTTTACTGCCCCCTAGGGGTCATTCTGAAAGGAAGCGGACGGAGCAGCTTCAGCAGCGACATCCGGACCGTCACCTTTGAAGACGTGTCTGATTCCTACAAGTCTGGCATCCCCTTTGAGGGAAAGGTAACCACTCTCCTTTACCTTTACCATACAGTGGTATGGAACTTCTTCTAAAGATCACCTTGATCAAAGTTTCATGTGTTGGTTTGCTAAGTTAGGGCGTGTTCACATCCCC
Organism: Lipophrys pholis; assembly: GCF_963383615.2. Taxonomy (NCBI): domain Eukaryota; kingdom Metazoa; phylum Chordata; class Actinopteri; order Blenniiformes; family Blenniidae; genus Lipophrys; species Lipophrys pholis. Next base: position 515,075 of record NC_137627.1, on the reverse strand, counting down.
TCTTTGATCTGGACCAGAAACAAAACCTTTCGTTTGGGCGAAGTGAAATCTCCCATGAACTCTGAACAGGATCGAACAAGCCGTCTGTGTTGGTCTCGCTTCAGGTGCAAGCGATCTTTCTAGCAGGTGGGGAGAGAGGATGTGACGTAGAGCACAATGCATTCTGGGAATGTAAACAAACAACATTCAGAAAGAACAAGTTCCAGAATATCTCGTGGGCAGACGTGGAGTGGAGAGGAAGAAGTAGTGAAAAAGGCAATCAATCTAATCTGGTCTGAAGACTGGGTGCTTCCTCATAGTCCCTCCTATCTCCTTTCCTATCCACTTCTCCTTAACCCCCTGGATGATGTCACGAGGTTAAGGAAAGGTGTTAGGATGCTTCCTAAAGGAGTTAGTAAAAGGTGTTAGGATGCTTCCTAAAGGAGTTAGTAAAGGTGTTAGGAGGCTTCCTAAAGGAGTTAGGAAAGGTGTTAGGAGGCTTCCTAAAGGAGCTAGTGAAAGGTGTTAGGAGGCTTCCTAAAGGAGTTAAGGAAAAGTGTTAGGAGGCTTCCTAAAGGAGTTAAGGAAAAGTGTTAGGAGGCTTCCTAAAGGAGTTAAGGAAAAGTGTTAGGAGGCTTCCTAAAGGAGTTAAGGAAAGGTGTTAGGAGGCTTCCTAAAGGAGTTAGTGAAAGGTGTTAGGAGGCTTCCTAAAGGAGTTAAGGAAAGGTGTTAGGAGGTAGTATCGGCACTCTGTATCAGCGAGTATATAAAGGCTGGTGCTCAGGGGGCCTCCCTGGAGTTGGTGTCACTGCCTGTTGAAAGAAGCTTGTTGACTTGAATGCAGGTCAAAGTGGTCGGTCCGGATAACAAACCCGTGGCTGCTGAGCTGGTCTACCTGAGCACACATAACGAGCAGAAGCTTACGCTCGTCACGGACTCGAGAGGCATGGCGCCATTCTCTCTGGACACTTCCACATGGAAGAACTCGGTGCATCTGACAGTGAGTTCACCAAATGATCTCCGGGCTTGTTTCCCTTCCCAGTGCAGCCGGCTCATACGGACCTGTCCTTGATGGGACTGGGACTCGTTTCAGAGGATGAACCTTTGCTTTTCATCAACAGGCAACATCGAGAAACTCCACTGACAACGATCAGTACGTTCCCAATCTGCGACGGCCGGAATACAGATTGGCACACCACAACGTCGAGGCCTTCTACTCCAAGAGCAGCAGCTTCCTGAAGCTGAAGCAAATCAACCGCAGATTCTCCTGTGACAAAGAGGCGGCGGTGCGCGCTCAGTACATCGTCCAAGGAAACGAGCTGAAGACAGGACAGGAGGTCCTCGACTTCTTCTACCTGGTACGTCCCGATGGACCTTCAGTCACTACTTTCACCTCCATCGTCCATATCCTCCTGCTTTCCTCACTTTCTGAGACGCACATGACGTCTTAGTTTGAAAATGCTGCTGTTGGTTAGTTAAAGTCTCCAACTGCTTCTTTGAAATGTTCTTGGCAAAAGTTTTTTCCAAAAGTATTCTGTTGTGCTTTTTGTGTTTCTTCCAATAGGTGCTGTCTAAAGGCACGGTTGTACAGCATGGCCAGATCCCGGTGGCTGTTAAAGCAGGAAGCGGTAAACTGATGTTATATGACTGAACAGCTGGAGCTGCACAGCTGGAACACAGACAGAAACAGACGTCTGATGTTTTTAATCGTTTTCCTTCGTTGCTTTGTGACATTTTCTTTGCCTCTCTCTGCCTCATGTCCCAGTCAACAACGGAGAGTTGAATATCCCGCTGGCACAGGTGGCAAACCTGGCTCCGTTCGCCCAGGTGGTGGTCTACACGGTGATGCCCAGTGGGGAGGGTGTAGCCGACAGCCAGAACTTCCCCGTCCAGATGTGCCTCAACAACAAGGTGGAGCTCGTCTCTGCATCAGAACACCTGACGGCAGCTCACCTGTGCAGCAAACGGGATTTCAAAGCGTTCCAGCTCTAATGACTCCTTCTCCGTCTCCGTGTTTCCCTGAGCAGGTTTCTCTGAAGTTCTCGTCTGTCCAGGAGCTCCCGGCGGAGAAGACCACCATGACCCTGCAGGCCCACCCAGGATCCCTGTGCTCCGTCAGAGCCATCGACCAGAGCGTGCTGCTGCTGAAGAAAGAGCAGGAAGTCACTGTGGACTACGTATGACCCGTCTTCTGTTCTGTTCTGCTCAACGTAACCAACACCATGGCTTAGTGCACTTGCTTTGAATTACAAGTATCTGGAAGAACCAGGCATAGTATTTAATGTATTTCCCCTGAAACCACATTGGCTCTGTAGTTGAAGTCCTGCTGCAGTGAGAGCAGAGCGGAGCTTCAGTGTCATTCAGGCTCTGGCCTGGTTCTCAGGCCCACTTCAAGTGAAAAGGCAAAACCTTGGTTGCGCTTTGGGTGTCCGTTTACACCACAGCGCTCAGAGCCACTGGAAGTGCAACTTTTTGGAAGCGGCTCCCAAGGTGGCTCTTTTTGAAAATGCTTGGGCTCCATCGCAGTGTCGACACGCTGAAGCAACTTATTCTGGGAAAACTCAGGACCCGTCTCCCCGTTGCCAGGGGAAACGCTGCCGCTACACCACAGCCATAGTCCATAGCTCATCTGCACACGTGCGTGTAGATGGACGATGACAACAATGGCGGCCGCCTGTCCGTCCTCTCTTTGGACCTTTTTATAGTCGAGTCACCCGGAAAAGAACAACAACTTGGTTGTCTGTCCATACGAATCCCACTGAGATTGTTTATAGTTTATTGTTCTCTGCTTACATGTGTGTGTGTGGCTTAATTACAAAAACAATGAACAGCACCCACTAGTGGCCCAACATGAAAACTACATCGTTTTCAGCATTCCTACCGTGTAAATAGACATCGTTTTTCAAAACACTGCCGTGGAGACGTGAAACTTTTCTAGAACAAAAACACCAAAACTGTGTTTTCAATTCGAAACGACAAGAGCAACAAACACAAATACTTTAAAGTGATATAAAGAGGTTAAAGGCAGCAGGAGCAACAACATTTAAATGACTTTACGTATTCAGACCATTGGAGTCAAAACAAGTAGATTTTGGACGGATGAGAAACAGTCGTAGTTTTTTTGTTTTTTAACGAGTACTGTAATGACTCGTTGCTCATTACATGATTCAAGTGTTCAGTTGTCTTAAACTTGGTTAACTTTAAAGGCTGATCAATGAAGGATAAAGCTGGATGACAGAAAAGAAAATGCTTGACTTTCCAAAAACAGGCATAGAATTTGTGATCCGTACCAATAATAGACCTTTTGGAGGATTAACCCTTTATTACCTTGCTTAGCTGCTTAGTGGAGAAAATATGAAATCATTTTTCCTTAAAGTTCACTCAGACTGATTCAACCATTTCATCCTGCAAGTTGGGAAACAAGTTTTGCATTTAAAAAAAACTCTACTTTTTTCTTTCTTTGCAAGTTTTAAAATGTATCACAAGAATATATATTTCTTTGTATAATATGTAATTTGTGGATGTAAATTAGGGTCTTGCTCACATGAAAGCTTAAAAGGTTGCATGAGTGAAAAATGAGGTACAAAACCTTCGATTTGTAAAAAATGAAAATCAATGTTGGTTTTGAGGTTTTGCATTATGTTTATGTAAATTAAGAAATTAGAGATTATGAAGTTTTCCTTCAGTCGTTTATAATAATGCAAGAATGGTATTGAGGCTTTTTTTAAGAACCCAAATAAAGTAGATGTTATTTAGATTCTTGGAAGGTCCCTGAGCCTCGTGAGATTTGGCACCATCAACCTTTGGGTGTTTGTCCTTCAGGTTTTCAGCCAGCTGCCCATCGAGAAGCTGTCTGGCTACCCCGGTGAGGTGTCCGACTTTGAGCCCTACCCCTGCTTGCCCTTTCCGGTTCCCTGGCCTGGACTGGAAGACCGGGCCAAGCGCTCCATCGCACCCTTTGGACCGGTCGATAACAAGCACGACGTTTACGGCGTCTTTAAGGTAGAAAATCTGCAATTCTTTCTCTATTTCCACCATTTTTGTGATTCAGATCGACGCTTCTCTCACTGATTTCTGTGTTTTCACTGTCTACGTACCCGTTTGTCTGAACGAGAAGTCGCATCTGAGTATAAGTTGCTACTGTCAAGAAATACATCATAAAGATTTACAAATACATATAGAAGTTGCACTGAACGTACAGGAACAATGTTTTTGCCAAGTACAGACACGATGTCATCCCCCTCCCAAACTAATAGTATTACCGTATTCTCCAGATTATAAGTTACACCAAAGCATAAGTCATAAATGGGTTTTTGTTTTTTCTAAGTATATTTCTTTGGAGATGGAAGTGCAGTGATGATGACTCTTGTGCATCAGTTTCTGTTCCAGAACCATCTTTGAATTTGTTCATTGGCTTTTCCACACGATCAGCCTTCTTTCTTTTTCATCACGGTAACAGTTTCTCTCACTCTGAACTCTCCCTGCTGCTCTTTTTCTGTTTTTCTTTTTTACCTTTAATTCTGATTTGGAGATATTTTACTTTACTACTGAAATACAGTAGTAATGGAGGGGTTTCTCAGTGTTACTGTAGCAGTGTTCTAATGTCATACAACGACCTCCAGTGGTCCCAGATGATGTGTGCTGTGATATCTACATAAATAAATCCTCTCTTAATATGAGTCTCATGACCAGCTAAACCAGGATCAAGAAAAAGCTCCTTATAGTTTGGAAAATGCAGTATTTGGTAGTTTTTGCCCTGTATGTTCAGTAATAATCAAACGGTGTTCTTTAAGTAACTTGAGAGGTACTTTTTTCCATAGTTGTCTTTCTCTTTGTTTGTCCACTTCAAGGTAATTGGTGTCAAACTCATGACGAACTCGGATGTGAAAAGACCTCAAAACTGCCATGAAATGTTCTTCGATTACGGTATGTTCTGGAGCCCCTGGTACTCTCTCACTCTCCATTCATATCGACGTACTTCAGGCATGCTTTGACATTGTAAACTTTGTTTAGTTGACTACTACTCAGACTTAGAAGTCGGGTTTGTTTTGAAAGCCGATGCCATGCCTGTTGGGGACCCAGTTAAAAGGACCAAGAAGACTTTTAGAACATACTTCCCTGAGACATGGATCTGGGAGCTGGTTTCTGTTGGGTAAGTAAAGTAATGTAATGACTCTTTGTTTGTTTGCGTTTCTTTATCCACGTATTCCTAGATGCTGTAGACTCTCATCTTATGCCCATGGCTAACATGATGCCACAGGGCGCAGCCGGTGTGCTGAAAGGTAAAGACGAGGAGAAAAAGGAGACCGTCAGAACATTCTTCCCGGAGACCTGGATCTGGGACATAGTTACTGTGGGGTAATAATTACTTGTCATATAAAGGATTTAGACCATGTGTCTGAGTAGTTGAGTAGTGTGTGTTACCTAATGAGATGAATTTGAGTCGTTGAAAGTCTTCTAGTATTAACCTCTTTACTAAACGTCCACAGAGCGATGAGCAAATAGTCCTGGTCTTCAAATGAGTTTGGTTTATTCTGACATATAACATCTATATATATATATATATATATAACATCATATCTCTGCCACTTTTCCCCTCAAGTGTGACTTCTAGTCTAGTAACTACAATATCCCATCAACAGTAACCAAACTCTGGTGGCAAAGTTGGGTTCATTTGGGTTTCCTGACATTTATTGTTTCATTCACCAACAAAACAAAAATGATTTGATTATTTTTCCAATAATGTGACATCTTATGATATTATTGACTTCAACCTGATGTTCATTTTTCCAATAATCGAATTCAGACTTTTTTCCACACCGAAACATTTCAGCTTTTTTTTGTTGGATTCTGTGTAGTTTTGTTGATTGATTCAACTTTTTATTGCCAATATCGGCGATCATTTTCTCAATCTAAGATAACGAGAAGCTTTTTAGTTTGCAGGCAGTGTGGAATCAACTTATAGCTTGAAATTGTTGAAACAATTTGCACATTAGCTCATTTCATCATTTAAGCGTACATTCATTTCTAAAGCTTTAAAGTATTGTTCCTTTTGTACACTTTTTTAAAAATCGTGATACAATTAAAAGGTCAATTCACACCATCTGAAGACAACAACTACCAGTTACTGGTTCTAGAAGGTGATGGAGCTCTGGTGTTCTGTGTGAACAGAGACGACGGTTCTGCCACTCTGGAGAAAACCGTCCCGGACACCATCACTAAATGGGCCGCCGGCGCCTTCTGCGTCTCCTCGGCGGGCTTCGGCGTGGCGCCCAACACCGGACTCACCGTCTTCCAGCCGTTCTTCGTCAGCCTCACTTTGCCCTACTCCGTCATCCGAGGGGAAGTGTTCACGCTCAAAGCCACCGTCTTCAATTACCTGTCCAAGTGCATCATGGTAAATTCCTGGGACGGCTCGTTTCAGTGTTTTGGTCTCGGTGTTTCACCTCCAGCATTCCAGGAGGGGCTGCTTTAGCCCTTCTTTAAAGTACGAGTACTCACCTTTAACTGCTTGCAGATATTGAGTACTGATACACGTACTTATTGAATGCCATAGAACCTCATTTATTCCTCTCAGTCCACAGTGAGCCTAGCGCAGCATGTAGCGCCGAGCTGTACGCTGCGCTAGGCTCAGTGTACGTGTCACGTAATACTCGCCAGGTTGTGTCGGGGAACTTTCACGAGTACGAGTACTCCATGCAGTGTCGGACCCCATATCAGTATCCGTGCATCCCTAGTTTCACCTCAATTTCAATTATTTATGATGATGTTGTGTAAAAATAAGACAAAGCTTCCCTGAAGCAGAGTTTGTTTCCACGCAGGTTGAAGTGACTTTGGCCGACTCGGACCAGTTCAGCTTCAGAAAGTGTGACGGCTGCCTCTATAAGATCTGTCTGTGTGCGGAGGAGAGCCGCACCTTCTCCTGGATCGTGACCCCCACCGCCCTCGGTAGGACCACACCCTCTTCACACCAACAAACAAACAACTGTATTAGAGATTATTAGAACAGTTGAGCGGCCGTGGCGGTGGAACTCTAATTAGGTCAGAAGATGAACAATTGAAGATGCAGGATTTGGTTTCTGACTCCCGCGGCCCTCCTGTGTTCATCACGGCACCGGGGGCGCTGCTCGCCGCTGAAACGTTAATGATGAACTACTTCATCAATTCAGCACCGGGAACTTCTTCCAGGAGGTTAATTTTTACTTGCCTAATTAAATAAAAAATATAAATAAATGATTTAAATCATTTTATGGATTTAGATGTTTAATGGATCCATAAATGTAAAAAAGAAGAAAACACTCATTGAAGCTTTGATTTTTTGGTAAAATGTGATTTGTTGTTTGTGCTGTGCTCACTCATACTGAGCGGTGGAACAAACTAGTCCCCGCTCTGCTGTCAGCCCCTCATTACCAGCAGGAAGCGTGATGTTCCACAGTTGTTTTAACACCAACAACATGCTGTAATTCTCACGTCTTCGCAGCAGAATACTGATGCTGTTTGTTTCTGTCTAATCTGAACGGGCTAATTAATCCTTATTAGGGCGGCTGACAGCCGCGGCGTCTGCAGCGCTGCGAGCGAAGCCGCCGCCCGGCCTGAAAGCCGAGCGTTCCCATCAGCCCCCATCAGCCCCCATCAGGCGGGATGGAGTGGAGGCTGTGATGAATGTCAAGTCTGGCTCCTCTTAACTCCCCTTAGAGGAATGCTGACAATCACTTGTACTAACAAGTCAGGTAGCATCTCTGACGAAACCCTCCGAAACCGCTCCCCCGGGGGTGATCTGTCCTCCACGTGAAGGATCGTTGGTGGGGGGGGGATGGGGGTGGGGGGGGGGGGGGGGGGGTATGGTGGTAATAAGCTAACAAACAGGGATTAATGAGGGTGAAGAGGAAGGAAGCTGAGAAGTGTGTGTGTGTGTGTGTGTGTGTGTGTGTGTGTGTGTGTGTGTGTGTGTGTGTGTGTGTAGGTAAAGTGGAGGTGAAGGTGAGTGCCGAGGCCCTGAAGACCGACTCACTGTGTGGAAACGAGGTGGCCACGGTGCCCGATGTGGGCCAGGTGGACACGGTGATCCGGAACCTGCTGGTGGAGGTCAGTGACACAAACACACACACACACACACACACACACACACACAGTCTGTCAGTGGTTATTGTCAGTGTTTGATTTCGTCCACTAGGCTGAAGGAACTCCACAGATGGTCAGTCACAACGCCCTCCTCTGCCCTGCAGGTGAGTGTGCACCTGTACTGGAACACGGGGCGTCTCAGAAGATGCCTGAAGGACCCCCCCGCCCCCGCTTGCTTGTTTTAGGACCTTCTGCAACACCCCCGACTGTAATGACAGACTCTTTATTGGGCTTCCTAGGAGCTCGGTGTAGTGATTACATTCAGTAGCTTGTCCTGTAAAACATGGCGGACGAGGGGGTCTCAGGACACTTTAACGCTCTAAATGAATATTGATGTACCTGTAACTCAGAGTACCATTTAACTCCAAGTTATTCCCACATGACGGGAGACATGTTGTTAAAAGGAGTGGCGCTGACTTGTCTCACTGGTTTGTGGTCAGAGGGTCCGGTGGAGAAGAAGATTTCCCTGCTGATGCCCGAGCTGTTTGTGGAGGGATCAGCCAGAGCCAGCGTCTCCGTCGTGGGTCAGTTCGTCCTCATGGAGTCTCTTCACAGCTTTAATTGATGGCAGTTTCCTGCCAGACCTCCACAACTTTCCATGTTCACTGCTGTGGGAGGACATGGCATCGCCAAGCTGAAGTGAAAGCGACTGACCAGTGACGGCTGCGTTTAAAACATGTTTATATTTTAAGAGCTGTTGTTGTCTTCGTCTCCTAATCACCTCAGTGGGACTTTCCATCTGTTGTTCAGTTCTTAATCAATTCCTGGACAATCTGGTTCTTTTGACTCGGTTCACTAAAAAGAGTCGCTTCTTTCCAATCCCAAGGGGCTCCTCACAATTAGTTTTTACTTTTTATGCCAATCATGAAAATAAAAATTGACTAATAAGAAAGGTACATTCGGAGTGTTAATGGTACAGTCTTCTCTATGTGTTAAAAATATGTCTATTTGTAATTCTAATACAAAAAATGAAATTTAAGTTGAACTTAAATTGACTCTTGGAAGATTAAATATAATACAACAAGACGTAAATATGTAAGGCGGGACATACATCTAAGCATTATGTCCATATAAATATGAAGATGTTTCATCTGATCTTTTTTCTACATTAGAATTTAAAAATAAAAAAACTGGTTCCCATCTTAATTTTACCAAAAGATCCCATCTCTGCCTGCGTGTCCAACACCTTTAGTTATTTATAGTGAAACTATGGAGAAGCTCAGAAGAAGACAGCAGAATATCTGCTCACCTTGAGTCAACCACGTTTTGTTTTGGTGTAAAAGTGTGACTATGAACCTGAACCTTGATCACGTTCCTCAGGCGACCTGATGGGCCGCGCCATGCAGAACCTGGACAAGCTGCTGGCCATGCCGTACGGCTGCGGCGAGCAGAACATGCTGCTCTTCGCACCAAACATCTTCATCCTCAATTACCTGAAGAGCACCGGACAGCTGACCAAGAACATCCTGGACAAGGCCGTGCGCTTCCTGGAGAGCGGTGAGAAGAAAACTACCCTGACACCAACACAGAGGCTCCTCCCCCCTTCGTGATGCCTGGCTTCTTTTACATCGCACTTCTTTTATATCGCACTTCTTTTATATAGCACTTCTTTTATATAGCACTTCTTTTATATAGCACTTTTCTAGACATGTTTTACATTGATGCTTCCATTACATCATCATTCCCTCCATCCTGGGTGGTGGTGAACTACGTCTGTAACCACAGCTGCTCTGGAGCAGACTGACGGAGGAGAGGCTGCTCATCTGCACCATGGACCCTCTGACCACCACCCACCACTCACTCTCTCACTCTCTCACTCTCTCACTACATTCACCCTCTGATCTGACCTTAAAAGCAGTAATCTAATTACAGGAGCAGAGATGATCTAGTTGTTTGTTTGCAGGATATCAGAGGGAGCTCACCTACAAGCACAGCGACGGTTCATACAGCGCTTTTGGGAAGAGCGACAAGTCAGGCAACACCTGGTCAGTGACTGGAGTGACCGAGTGTGTTCACCGGGTTCCTTGCTTGTGTTGCATGTTGATGGGGTTCTGTGTGGTGACGCTGGAGGGCTCCTCCGGGGTCTGCTGTGGTTCTCCAACACGCTCACCTGTTGGTGGCAAAGCTTTTGATGACTTGTAAATGTGGAGATAATAAGAAAGCCATTCGGGGCCAGATAACTGCTGCTGTGCTGCGGTTGCATCATCGCTTTTAGACGCATTTAAAAACATTTATCTGGAGCTTTGCTGTTGAACTAAATCATTTTCAGCTCAGATCTCACACTCTGTGTGACGAGTGAACAAAACTGGCGTGCACACACTCACGTACACTGTGTGTGTGTGTGTGTGTGTGTGTGTGTGTGTGTGTGTGTGTGTGTGTGTGTGTGTGTGTGTGTGTGTGTGTGTGTGTGTGTGTGTGTGTGTGTGTGTGTGTGTGTGTGTGTGTGTGTGTGTGTGTGTGTGTGTGTGTGTGTGTGTGTGTGTGTGTGTGTGTGTGTGTGTGTGTGTGTGTGTGTGTGTGTCCTCTCTGTTTGGCACCAGCGTGCATCCTAATAATTTACTTTATGAGCAACCTGCCAGAAAATCTTAATATTTGGATTTAATGGGCTTAAAGCGCAGTGCCTGGGGGGATTTAACAAACCTTGGGCTGTTTTGAAAGGCTGCTGGGCAGTTTGGCAGTTGGTGAGTGTGTGTGTGGGAGTGTGTTTGTGGTGGGGAGAAAGTGTTCAGTCACATTACACAAGCCTGGATGAAACGTGTCCAAATCATTTAAAATAGCACATCCACTCACTGAGCAGTCGTGTCGAAGTTTCAAACTTTGTGTGTGTGTGTGTGTGTGTGTGTGTGTGTGTGTGTGTGTGTGTGTGTGTGTGTGTGTGTGTGTGTGTGTGTGTGTGTGTGTGTGTGTGTGTGTGTGTGTGTGTGTGTGTGTGTGTGTGTGTGTGTGTGTGTGTGTGTGTGTGTGTGTGTGTGTGTGTGTGTGTGTGTGTGTGTGTGTGTGTGTGTGTGTGTGTGTGTGTGTGTGTGTGTGTGTGTGTGTGTGTGTGTGTGTGTGTGTGTGTGTGTGATCACCTCATTCTAAAAAGCCCTTAAGCTCCTTGAATCTTAGTTTCCAGCCTGGAAATGAAAATGTGCTGCAGACGACCTGCTGACACACTCAGGACCTTTTAACACCACAATTAAAGTAAAATACTTTTCTTTGTTGTTTTTCTTTTACAAAAGTTTCATGTTAGGGAAACACTAACAGGGTGTAAAGTATGTTGTTAGATGCAAGTTATGCAAGACCACTAGTTGGCGCTATATACATTATACAGCTTTAACGTTTTTGACAACATTTTGTAAAGAAGTTATTAATCTTTGTATTTGGTCTTATCTCTGACGATGTATTACATATGAACTAAGATGAACTAATCATCTTTATTCTTTAAAACCAGAGAGCCTGAGACCTTCTGGCCCTCGCCCAGGACACACCAGTAAAATATCTCTGAAGGAACTTTGACTCCAAATGTTTCAGTGTGAAACGGTTGAAGCACCAAACCAAAACGTCTCCATTCAATAGGAAATCCTTCTCATGAAGCAACACTTCAGCGATGTGCATGTTTGTGGGAACGCCCCCGGGTCAACGTGCAGCCGGTTTCCCTGCAGGCTGATATTATCATTCATTGCTGTTAGAAACTTTGATGGAAGGAAACATGTTGTGTAGCTCCAGATGAAGTTTCCTTTTGGTGGAAACCTGCCAGAGAAATCATCTCAAAAACCAGCTGATGATCTTTAACCTGCACAAAACAAACGACTGCTGGATGTTTGAGGCTGAAATGAAACCAAAACCTGCATGTGATGGTTTCTTGTTATGCAACATATTCAAATAATCCAGATTCCTGTTATTAAATGACCCTCGTGTCTCTGAATTCTGCACAAAGCCAGTTTCCTCACATGGTTGGATTCATCCCTTTCCAGGCTCACTGCCTTCGTGATGAAGTCCTTCAGCGGCGCCGCTCCGTACATCTTCGTGGATCTGAAGCACGTTGACCAGGCCAGGGTGTGGTTGGCCAGACAGCAGCGGCCGGACGGCTGCATTCAGTCCGTGGGGAAACTCTTCCACAACGAGATGAAGGTAATCTGACCAGCCTTAAAAACCCCATGAGAAGCGTGAAGGTCCGAGCTCCACCTGCAGGGTGGTGCTGTGGAGCAGCTCAGTGACGGACTGCTGTGCTTCTTCAGGGAGGAGTGAGTGACGACGTGTCTCTGACGGCCTACATCACTGCAGCCTTCCTGGAGCTGGACAATGGCACCACGGTGAGGCTCCGCCCTGCTCCTCACCTCAGCAGCTCCAGCTCACACTTTCACCTTCTTCCTTCTCACATTTTCATTTTATTTAGTTTTCCCAGGATCCCGTCGTGCAAAACTGCCTGAACTGTCTGAAGGCTGCAGCGGCCGCTCAGATGGACAACGTGTACACCACCGCCCTGCTGTCCTACACCTTCACTCTGGCCGGAGACGAGGAGATGAGGAGCAAACTCATCACGCTGCTGCACCACAAGTCCACCACAGACGGTACGAGTCGGAAACTCCTTCCTGGTTCATTCTCAGGTGTGAAATACAAATGAGACGGTAGAAACTAGTGAAGAGTCCAGGGTGAACGGGGTCGTTCACACTCTGAGATCATGAGCTGGAAGTAGAGAAACAGGTTCTAGGAAATGGATCAATTCAATGTTTCTACGCCGTGTCAGGCAGTAGTGACAGCGACAGTCTGAGTGGCGTGTCCAGCCGTCTCCGACTCCACTTCATCCACTCCAAGGTCACCAAACAACCTCAGACGCATAGTTTCCACTTGTGAGAGTGAGGCCTCGTTTATACAACAACGTTTTCATTTGGGCACAGCTTCACGTTTACACGGCAAACCTTCTGTAAACGATGAGTTTATAACGGAAGAAGCAGGAACACTGAAAATGTAGATTTCATATTGGGCCACTAGAGGGTGCTGTTGTTTTTGGACCACACACGCCTTTCTGCCGTCTTCAAGAAGGTGGAGTCAGAGCGTCTTCGAAAACTTCCACCTCTCCAGAAGGTTGTTTTCAGTGGCTCCAACCACTGTTGCCATGGAAACGGACAGTTTTTCACTTGGAAATGTTGCATAAACGGGGCCCGAGTACCTCAGGGAGAACATGCAAACTCCCCAGAGAAAGTGCTGAGCACTGCACTAAACTCATCGGCTCTAATAAAGATAATCAGTCTTTAGTCGTCTGAACGATGGTGAACGGCCATAGTGACGTTAATGTATTTTAGACTGAGGCTGTTAGTAAAGTTGTTTGATCTAATAAGAATGATGTCATGTGGCCACGATGTTCATTAACTGAGCGTATGATCGTTGGAATAAAGGAGGACCGAGGATGGAGCCTTGGGGAACTCCAGACATCTTAAACCAGCTGAAACATTCTTAACTGCATCCAGGTTAAAGCTCTAAGAAAGCAGTGACGGTCGACCGCAGATGAAAACGTTTCAATAGTGAGCTGAAGAGTGAACGTTGGCGTCGTGGCTCTCCCCGTCTCTGTGACGTGTGTGATGGATGTTGCGCTGCCATGAGGCTGCTTCCTGTTGCCGTGCCGATGGCGTGTTGTTCCCTCAGTGACCCTCTGACCTCTGCAGCGTCCGGCGGCCGTCACTGGGAGCGGGCCGGAGCCTCCAGGAAGAAGGTGGACTCCCTGGAGGTGGAGATCACCTCCTACGTGCTGCTGGCTCTGCTGTCCGGACCCGCCATGCCGGACTGGGGTCTGGATTACTCCACCACCATCGTGCGCTGGCTCACTCAGCAGCAGAACCCGTACGGAGGGTTCTCCTCCACACAGGTAGACCCCACGCCGGCTCACTTTGCTCTTCCAGCCACTCTGAACTCGGTTCAAAGACCAGATGGAACCTCGGTGCTTTGCAGGACACGGTGGTGGCCCTCCAGGCCCTGGCCAAGTACGGTGCTGCCACCTACAGTCCGGAGGGAACCACTACAGTGACCGTGACGTCGGCAGGCGGCCTGAACAAGGACTTCACCGTCCAGCAGAAGAACCGGCTGCTGTACCAGGAGGAGAAGCTGAGCGACATCCCCGGAGAGTACACCATCCGGGCCCAGGGCCAGAGCTGCGTCCTGGCTCAGGTACACACACACACACACACACACACACACACACACACACACACACACACACACACACACACACACACACACACACACACACACACACACACACACACACACACACACACACACACACACACACACACACACACACACCAATATCTCATCCAGGGATTTTTTTCTTCTCATAACAGGAATTTTGTTCGTATTAAAATCACTTTCTCTTAATGTGGAACAAGACCGAGGAAGAAACCGTCTTATGAAATGTTAAATAAGAAACGTTTGAAAGTGTTTTAAACAGTGAGGAGCTTTAAAATGTCAAAACAGGAATAAAGAGGCCACATTAGTGAAGCTTTTAATGTAATCCAGATTAATCCAGATTAATCCATCCAGGTGAATATTACAGTCGTAACATGAAGGAAACGTCAGTTACTTTGGTTTTAGTTCCTAAAGTTGCTTCATTTTTCTTGTTTCTGGTTACGAGAAGCCAAATGAGTGGTGAAAGGTTTGTCATTATTCTTAATATAAAGGATTCATATCCAGATGTTTGTATGAAACCTGAACAGGTGTGTGTGTGTGTGTGTGTGTGTGTGTGTGTGTGTGTGTGTGTGTGTGTGTGTGTGTGTGTGTGTGTGTGTGTGTGTGTGTGTGTGTGTGTTCCTGCAGATCTCCGGCCACTACAACATCCCCCCTCCTGCAGACTTCTCCGCCTTCAACATCTCCGTCACCACCAGCCCCAGATGTGACGCCAGCCGACCGCAGCTCAAACTCCTGGTGGCAGTCAGGTATCGTACCGTCGACAGTCTGGTATCGTACCGTCGACAGTCTGGTATCGTACCGTCTATAGTCAGGTATCGTACCGTCGATAGTCTGGTATCGTACTGTCGATAGTCTGGTATCGTACCGTCTATAGTCTGGTATCATACCGTCGACAGTCTGGTATCGTACTGTCTGTAGTCTGGTATCATACCGTCGACAGTCTGGTATCGTACCGTCTGTAGTCTGGTATCGTACCGTCGATAGTCTGGTATCGTACCGTCGATAGTCTGGTATCGTACCGTCTATAGTCTGGTATCGTACCGTCGATAGTCTGGTATCGTACCGTCTATAGTCTGGTATCGTACCGTCTATAGTCTGGTATCGTACCGTCGATAGTCTGGTATCGTACCGTCGACAGTCTGGTATCGTACCGTCTGTAGTCTGGTATCGTACCGTCTATAGTCTGGTATCGTACCGTCTATAGTCTGGTATCGTACCGTCGATAGTCTGGTATCGTACCGTCGACAGTCTGGTATCGTACCGTCTGTAGTCTGGTATCGTACCGTCGATAGTCTGGTATCGTACCGTCGATAGTCTGGTATCGTACTGTCTGTAGTCTGGTATCATACCGTCGACAGTCTGGTATCGTACCGTCTGTAGTCTGGTATCGTACCGTCGATAGTCTGGTATCGTACCGTCGACAGTCTGGTATCGTACCGTCTATAGTCAGGTATCGTACCGTCGATAGTCTGGTATCGTACCGTCGATAGTCTGGTATCGTACTGTCTGTAGTCTGGTATCATACCGTCGACAGTCTGGTATCGTACCGTCTGTAGTCTGGTATCGTACCGTCGATAGTCTGGTATCGTACCGTCGACAGTCTGGTATCGTACCGTCTATAGTCAGGTATCGTACCGTCGATAGTCTGGTATCGTACTGTCGATAGTCTGGTATCGTACTGTCTGTAGTCTGGTATCATACCGTCGACAGTCTGGTATCGTACCGTCTGTAGTCTGGTATCGTACCGTCGATAGTCTGGTATCGTACCGTCGACAGTCAGGTATCGTACCGTCTATAGTCTGGTATCGTACCGTCTATAGTCTGGTATCGTACCGTCTATAGTCTGGTATCGTACCGTCTATAGTCTGGTATCGTACCGAATATAGTCTGGTATCGTACCGTCGATAGTCTGGTATCGTACCGTCGACAGTCAGGTATCGTACCGTCGACAGTCAGGTATCGTACCGTCTATAGTCTGGTATCGTACCGTCTATAGTCTGGTATCGTACCGTCTATAGTCTGGTATCGTACCGTCGACAGTCTGGTATCGTACCGTCTATAGTCAGGTATCGTACCGTCGACAGTCTGGTATCGTACCGTCTATAGTCTGATATCGTACCGTCGACAGTCTGGTATCGTACCGTCGACAGTCTGGTATCGTACCGTCTATAGTCTGGTATCGTACCGTCTATAGTCTGGTATCGTACCGTCGATAGTCTGGTATCGTACCGTCGATAGTCTGGTATCGTACCGTCTATAGTCTGGTATCGTACCGTCGATAGTCTGGTATCGTACCGTCTATAGTCTGGTATCGTACCGTCTATAGTCTGGTATCGTACCGTCGATAGTCTGGAGTTTAATAGTTTTTAAGACGGGTGGAGACTCTGGTTCAGCTGGACGGAGGAAAGGTTCTGTAAATAACGACTTTGAAGCAGGAAGCAGCCTTCAGACTTTATTCATGAGTTTTCTATTCTTAGTTTTTTTTCTCTACAACGTTTCATCTTAGTTCTTTTTCATTTTCTTATTTAATTTCGGACGTCAGGATCCGTCCAGAGCAGGACAGAGAACCACAGAGGGAATAGAACCACAGAGGGAACAGTTCCATCAGAACCATAGAACCAGACAGCGTGTCTGAAGAGGAGTGGCAAGAAGTAGAACTAATGAATAATATCTCGTTTTCTTTAGCTTCCACTTATTAACTATTAGAACCAGACGTTATGTGATTAAAAAGTTCTCAGAGAACTTCTGATGAAGATCTAAACTTTAACATTCAAGGTTATTTAAATAAAATCATTTAATTAAAATCATCAAGGAAGTTTGAATTTGGTCCAAAGTTTCACATTGTCGGTTCATAAACTTCCAGTTTGTCGCCGTGTTGCAATGATACTCTTGATGTTTAAAATCCAGGAGAGCAGAAGAACCATGTTGAAGTACCGAATGACTGGACTCAGAGAGAAGGTGGGTCCGATGGTGGTTCTGATCAGGTGTGTTGGTTCTGCAGGTATCAGGGCAGGAGGGAGGAAACCAACATGGTGATCATCAACATCAAACTGCTGTCTGGATACGTGGTGGACCAACACGCCCTCCTAGTGGTCAGTTCTTCTTCTTCTGCTGCTCTGCTGCTGCTCTGTTGCTGCTCTGCTACTGCTCTGCTGCTGCTCTGCTACTACTGCTCTGCTACTACTGCTGCTGCTCTGTTGCTGCTCTGCTACTGCTCTGCTGCTGCTCTGCTACTACTGCTCTGCTACTGCTGCTCTGCTGCTGCTCTGTTGCTGCTCTGCTACTCTGCTGCTGCTCTGTTGCTGCTCTGTTGCTGCTCTGCTGCTGCTCTGTTGCTGCTCTGTTGCTCTGCTGCTACTCTGCTGCTGCTCTGCTACTACTGCTCTGTTGCTGCTCTGTTGCTGCTCTGCTACTCTGCTGCTGCTCTGTTGCTCTGCTGCTACTCTGCTGCTGCTCTGCTACTACTGCTCTGCTGCTCTGCTGCTGCTCTGTTGCTGCTCTGCTACTCTGCTGCTGCTCTGCTACTCTGCTGCTGCTCTGCTGCTGCTCTGCTGCTGAGAGGCTCTGTCAGACGTCTCAAGGTGTGTGTGTGTGTCTCAGCTGCAGAACGACCGCACAGTGAAACGTGTGGAAATGGAGGACGGCTACATCAACATCTACTTAGACGGGGTAAGAACACCTCTGGGGGGGGGGGGGGGGGGGGGGGGCGGTCTGTTCAACGTTAACGTGTGCCACTAATGTCCGTTCCTGCAGGATGTTAAACTCATTTTAATCTTTTTTTGTTTTTTGGTCTCATGATGAGAAAAACAATCCCGTCTCTTTAAATGCTTTAAAGAATTTAATAAACCAACCAAAGTTATTCTAATTTTAACATTTCCTTTATTACAGTTTGGATGTGATGCTAATGCTAATGCTAATGCTAAGTGTGATCCCAGTCAAGAAATAACATATAAAAGTAACTTCTGTTTCAGATTGACATTACTCTCAGACGCTCTATACTTTAGGGCATTAAACATAAATAAAATGGAAGATAACAATTTAAATGTGAAAGAAATGGTCATAAAGCAAATTCTGAAAAAAATGGTTCCAGTTAGCAATTTTTGTTATGAATTCACCATAAACATTAATATTCCAAGTTCCTAGCTGGTACATATGACCATGTTACTCATCTTAAGGCTCATTTATAATCTAGATTAGGAAGAAAATCTGAATATTTGCTTCAAACAAGCCTCACTGATTTTAGAATTAGAATTGTTTAGCATCCAGTCCACCAGAGGGCGCCACTCTGAATCGATCAACATGGATGAACATGTTGAGAAAGTCACATTTCTCCGACATTTCTAATGTCAACACTGCCCCCTGAGGCCACCGGCGGTACTGCAACAATTTGCTCTGGATCTGGAAACATTGGATGGAAGTTTTAAATCTAAAATGGAGCATTAATGAGCTTTTATTCTGATTTGACTTTAACAAGGTGGTTTTTCTTTCAGCTGAAGAAGGACGAGACGTCCAGCTACCCGGTGACTCTGGAGGAGGACCAGCCCGTCAGGAACCTCAAACCTGCCGTGGTCAAGGTCTACGACTACTACCAGACAAGTGAGACACACTGTGTGTGTGTGTGTGTGTGTGTGTGTGTGTGTGTGTGTGTGTGTTCTCACACTGATCTGCTGTCTGTTCCAGGTGACGAGGCCGTGACCGAGTACACGAGCTCCTGTGCAGAGAGTAGGTTTAGTGACGTTTCTTTATTTCACATCAGTGGAGATTTTAATTTGTACTTCTGGTTAAATTTCAAACTTCCTGATGTTTTTCACGTTAGAAGATATTTGGGCCAAACTGGCAGTAAAAAGCTGGTTTGAACGTGTTCCTACAGATTAATCTAGATTTAATCCGGCTTTTTTTCTTTAGTCTGCTGAATGAAAAGTTTCACTTCACTTTAATTAACAAACAGATTTATCATCATTATTGAGTGAAATCTTTGGATTCTTTAATACGGATTAAAACTTTAATACATTTAAATATATATTAACAGAAATGCCTTCATTTTCAGAATAAAGCTGCAGTTTTGACTCATAAATGTTAATTTTCTTCTTCATGACTGCTTCTTGTGCCACGAAAAATAAAATGACTAAGATTTGAGTTTCATAAGAAGCCGCAGCAAATAGTTTCCAACAATCAGTTTAAAATTGAAGTGCATTAGCAGAAATGCCTTTTCACTCCCAGGTTATGGCTGCAGGATTTCACTCATTTCATTCAGAATAAATCCTCCAAACTGCATTTTCATTCTTCAGGTTTCACTTTTTATGACGCAACTAAAATGAAAAGGTATTTTTCTCTGAACACATTTCAAATAGATTTATTGGCTTCCGGAGCGACCGAGAGGAAAATGTGATCGTATAGTGATGAACTAGATGATTTGACATGAATACAAAGACTTATGCAGATGATGTTAATGTGTTTGGAGGCAGTGCTCTTTCTCTCGACCCTCATTTTCACCTGCTGACGTTTGTTGTTTTTGCAAAATTTTCATAAAAAAAACTTTGTATTGTTCTTTATTCCAGTTTCCTCCCTGTGGCTCGTCGTGGACTGTATTTAAAAGAGAAACACTATTTTAATTCGGAACAAAAATCAATTCATAAAAATGGTTTTGACTTACTAACATGTGACTGGATGGACGTGTTCAGTTATTCCTAAAGGAACAAAAACCAAGAGAGAAATTTACTTTAAGACAAGAAAAGAGTGAAAAGTTTGTATTTATCACTAATACTCCATATTATCAGACTTTACAGAAGCAGGAACACGTTCTAATCCAGCTAATAAAGATGTTAATAAATACCACAATAAAAGAAGAGCGTCACTTTGTATGCAGGACGTAGTAACATATGTTCAGTCTTTTTTAACTGTAAACGATGAAATACAAGGTCAAAATTAAACTTTCTAAAAGATTAAATTACATTCCAATAATGATGCTAAAAGTCAACAAATAAACATTAAAGAAAATTAAGAAAAATGTGCTGAAACTCTTTACTTGGTTTTGATTTGGAGCTTTGAAATATAAAAAGTATATAAAGTAATATGAATCAATACAAAATGTGGATTTTTTTTCTGGTGAAATATTTTGACTTGACGAACCCTAATCCTTCAGATTAAATCAGAAACGAGCAGCAGTTACATATTCAAGGTACAAAATGTGAAATTTAGTTCTAAAAACAATAAATTAACGCTGAAGAGCATCAATTGTTTTTCTTTCCACTCGTTCTAGATCCTCCTACACTGATAGATTCGGGTTGAAATGCTTGTTAAAAGGTTCATTTAATGTCATTTTTTAACTTTAGAACAAATTAGAAAACAATAACAGGATTTAGAAAAAACAAAGTTGCACATTTTGATAGAAGTAATAAGAAGTGTTTCATATAACAGGACGTATGTTGTGTGTTTCCTCTGCAGGCGACAACGTGAACGAGCTGTAGAACCTCGCCGAGGAGGAAAAGAAGCTTTTTAGGTGTTTATTTCTTTCCTGGTTTTCCTTTTTGTTTACTCTGGTTTTTAGACGTCTTTTATTGGGGCTGAATTTCTGGAACTGTGTGTGTGTGTGTGTGTGTGGGGGGGGGGGGGGTGTCATCAGTCAGTCAGTATTGGACCATCAGCACTGGAAGTAAACAAAACGACCTGAAACTGCCAGAATCTTTTATTTTTGTTTTTTTATAGATTTGACAAAAAAAAAAAAAAGATTATTTTTACATGAAAGTGACGCATCAGACATCCAAGGTACCGACAACACAGCATGGTCCGAGTGTGTGACATCTAGTCTCTAGAAATAAAAGTACTGTGTGTGTGTGTGTGTGTGTGTGTGTGTGTGTGTGTGTGTGTGTGTGTGTGTGTGTGTGTGTGTGTTGTACCAGTAAAAAAATGAAAGCTCACTACCGTACGATTCCAAATGTAACTGACTGACAATAAAATTCCTAAAATAAGTAGAAATTGTATTTCTTTTCTTACGATGGTTTTTGCCACAATCGTTCTTTTCAGCCTGGACTCGTTCCACGACAGAATATATTAAGTCTTTTCACTAGTCTTCTACTTTTCAATAACAGTAAACATGTCACCATATCTCAGGCACCACAACCACAAAGGATCATGACACCACGCCGCAGTTCCACACGCCGCCACTGCTCGGGAGAGGAAAACAAAACGAGGTCAAAGAGCGTCATGTGACCTCAGACTGTTAAAGCTGGAGGTTCATTCCAACGGCGCTAAAGCGTCACGTGTTTTAGCTTAAAACGCTAAAAAGAAAATGACGAGCTGACTGATTGAAAGGCGGAACATGTTGGGGTTTCACCGTGTGGGAGGCTGGTGTCAAATTACAAACACGAGACGTCACCCAAAGCAGCGTAGCTAAACGCTAGCAGGTGAAACCAAATGTAAAAGATTAGTTTAATTGCTATTTTGCTAGCCATGGCATGTAATACTCTTTTGTACCACTAGATGATGTAGTGAGTCACGACAAAATCAGTTCTCTGCTTTAAATCAAGACGACCACATCCCCCAGAATGCAATGCAACATCAAACCAAACATTCCAGGCTAGCTAAACACTTAGTTTTGGCGTCACAGTAAAACGTGTCGACAATCAATGACGTTACGTGATGGAGCACGATGTTCACCATGTTCACCATGTTCACCATGTTCACCATGTTCCCCATGTTCCCCGCTGACCCATGGTCAAGGCACAGTTCTGGGTGGGGTTGGTCTGAAGTGTTGATCGGTCAGGGCGCCCCCTGCTGATGACAGGATGAAGGAGCTCCACGGCAACATGGCGGCGAGTCAACACGGCTTCGGTTTGTTAGCATGCATAGCATGTACACGTCTAGCGCAGGGCTCATAGCCACCATGTTTTTAGACGGTCGGTTCCACTCATCTCCTCCGCTAGCGGCTCAAACCGGGACGACGCGACGGTGAGACGAGCTCAAAGCTAAAAGGTCTAAGAAGTCCAGAGAACCAGGATTTCACCAGCGTCTGACAGGAGCTGGACAAGAAGAAAGAGTCCGTCAGCCGCCAACAAGACGCCGCCATCGCGGAGGAACGGAGTCAAGAAAGAATCACTTCAACCTGCGTGAAGCGCGTTAGCATGAACGTGTTTAGCTCCTTGTACTTGTTGGCAGCTTGTTTAGTTTGTTATCCTGCACAGGGACGTGTGCTGTGATTAATAGGTACCAGGTCGAGGGGCTAACATGCTAAAACACCACATTTAAACATATTAACCAGGCTAACTAGCTAACATAGCATACTTAAACACATTAGCCAGGCTAACCTGCTGAAACACAATGTATTTAAAAATTTTAGCCAGAGTAAACGAGGTAAAACACCACGTTTAAGCATGTAAGCCACTAATTGCTGTCAGTCCATATGCTAAGCTAAGCTAACTTGACTAGCTTGTGTGCGCGGCTGCTCAGTGTGACAGAACTCTTCAGCTGTTAGCAGCTTTGGTGTCAGACGTCGTCCTGCTCGCTTTAGTGTTCGATGGGCTAACGAGGCTAATGTGGCTAACGAGGCTAACGTGGCTCACGAGGCTAATGTGGCTAACGAGGCTGACGTGGCTAGTGTGGCTAACGAGGCTGACGTGGCTAGTGTGGCTAACTAGGCTAATGTGGCTATGAGGCTAACATGCCTAACGAGGCTAACGAGGCTAACGAGCAGCGACTCCAGAGCGGGCGGGAGGCGCGGCCTTCTCCAGAGCGTGGCGCCTGCCTGCGCTCGCTTTGGTCAGCCGGCGTGACGGAGCACCAGCTTTCTCCACCCGTGTTGCCGTGGAGCAGCAGCTCTCGTCTCCTCCATCCGTTCCTGATACGATTCCAACCTTTGATTGCAGAATCTGTCAGAACGCCGCAGTGGAACCATCAAAGAAAAACATTGGCTTTGATGTCATTTGGCAAATTTCTGCTCCAAGTAAAAAAAAACAACAAGAAAAAAGTCAAGGAAAGAAATAATACAAAAAGGTTCAAACAGGAACTACAAGATCTCCATTTGGCAAAATAGAAAGGCTTTGTAAAGTCATTTTGGTTTATATACACAGTGTGTGTGTGAGTGTGTTCTGTGAACGCTCCCTTTTTCAATCCGAACACATTAAAATAAAAAACAGTGAGGAGATCCGAACTGAAGAGGTTCAGTTCATGAACTGTGTGTATCCCTCCGCCCCCGTCACGATCACGTCCATCCAGATCCTCATGGCCTCCGCCGAGGGCGCCACCATGAAGTAGAGCCGGTCGTGCGTCTTCACGCAGAACGTCAGCGACGGGTTCGGACTCTGAGGGACGAGAGGAAGAGGGAGGACTTACTCCACAGGAAGTACACAGGAAGTACACAGGAAGTACACAAGAAGTACACAGGAAGTACACAGGAAGTACACAGGAAGTACACAAGAAGTACACAGGAAGTACACAGGAAGTACACAAGAAGTACCGTAGAACTCTGAGGGTTCAGCTGTTTTCAGTGACGCTGAACGTAACAAATACAAATCTTTATTTACTCTTTCTACAACTGTTGCTGGCGTTTGGTGTTTTTTTTAAACTTGTTAGATTATTTTTAATTGTTGGATTTCGGGGTTCTATTGAGATACATTCTAGTAAAAATACGAAATATGAAACCTTCGAAATAAACTTCCAGCTGCACGACACCAGGTTGCATCAAATTGTTTACTGCTGCGATGATGCAGCATGTAGCATGTAGCATGCAGCATGTAGCATGTAGCATGTAGCATGCAGCATGCAGCATGCAGCATGTAGCATGCAGCATGTAGCATGTAGCATGCAGCATGTTGCATCCGCTGACGTCACTGACGTCACGTCTACCTGCTGCAGACGTAAGACATCACATGATACTTTGGTCTCAGTGTGTCCTCACTGTCCCCACTGTCCTCACTGTCCTCACTGTCCTCTCTGTCCTCACTGTCCCCACTGTCCCCACTGTCCTCTCTGTCCTCACTGTCCCCACTGTCCTCACTGTCCTCACTGTCCCCACTTTAAAAAAAACTTCTGCTGATCCAAGAGAAACAAAATCAATCAAAAAGATTTGTATTGTAAAGACAGACAGACAGACAGACAGACAGACAGGCAGGCAGGCAGGCAGGCAGGCAGGCAGGCAGGCAGGCAGACAGACAGACAGACAGACAGACAGACAGACAGACAGGCAGGCAGGCAGGCAGGCAGGCAGGCAGGCAGACAGACAGACAGACAGACAGACAGACAGACAGACAGACAGACAGACAGACAGACAGTACCTTGGAGGCGCTGCGCAGGTGATCGTAGTAAACCTCCTCGATGGCCTGGAAGTAGATGACCCCCTTCAGCTTGGTCTCATGTTTGTCTGCAGGAGGAGAGGGGGGGGGGGGGGGGGGGGGGGGGGGTGGGGGTGGAGGGGGGGTGGGGGTGGAGGGGGGGTGGTGTGGAGGTGGGGGGGGACACAGCGAGAGGGAATCAAACTTTCATCGTGACCAATTTGCGGCTTTGTGTTGATGTATGGAGAAAGACAAGCGCAGCACTTTGTGTGTGTGTGTGTGTGTGTGTGTGTGTGTGTGTGTGTGTGTGTGTGTGTGTGTGTGTGTGTGTGTGGGGGGGGGGGGGGGGGGGTTTAGGGGGGTTTTGGAGGAGCCGTGGAGCTCTCATTGTGTTGTCAGACTGGCTGCGTTCTTGCGCTCCTCTGGTACAGGATTGCAGTTTGTTTCATCAGCCACTGCAGAACTGCAGTGAGGAACCGGTGGGGAACTCGGCGCCGCTCTACCTCCAGGCGCAGAACGCTCCAGCAGCCAACTTGAGAGAAGTGAGGTGGAGACGCCGCCTTCATTTCCAGGAATAACACTTTTCCTCTTAATACGCCGCTATTATCTGCTAATGACCTCTTTAGCATTCAAACAGCCCGGCGTCTCCGTCTGCTCACACTCGCCCGGGCGGCGGCGGCCAGATGTTTCGGCGTTCGCTCAAGGTCGGCAGAGAAGAGCGGCGGCGCATCTCAATCAGCACGGCGAGCGGCGGCGCATCCCAACGAGCCCCCCCCCCCCCCCCCCCCCCCCCCCCCCCCACACACACACACACACACCGGACTGCCTTTAACAGAGAACTTCTGAGGCTCCAGCCGGGGTCCCCTGAGCTCCCCGCACCACCACTCCACTGCACACCAGCGCCGCTCTCACCACATTCAAACATGTTTACCACGTTTGTCCTGGAATGTGGGATTCCACAGCAGACTCACCAGGTTTTGCAGACGTTGCAGTGGAGAGGTGGGTTTCACACACTGTGGCTGCCGTTGTCATGGAAACCAACGGCAGAACTGCACCAGAAGTTTCACGTTTTAACTGAATAACCTGACGTAGAAGTGGAGCAGAGTTCTGACTGTCACAATCGAGCAGAAGGATTCTAGTATTAATCTTTCAGGATCTCTAAATCAACTCTCAACTCCCCTTTTCTCTGATTCCTCTGAACAGAGGCCGTGAGGCTGGTGTCAAATTACAAGAGGGGAGTATATATATCCAACTGCACACAGAAGATTGAAATTGTAAAACTAACGACCCTGAATCATAAGATCAATGAATTCAGAGATAAACTCAATTAGAAACTATCAGAATTTTTATTCTTTAAAAAAGAAAGAAGAACTAGATGAATGAGTCGGAGGTGACGAGTAAAGTTCAACTGGATGAGCTGCGTGAGATTAAGATTAAAAAGTGCATAAAGCATAAAGATCGAAGTGTGAGGCTTCCTCTGTGGGAAACGATCCTGAAACTGAAGCAAAATGTGACAAAGGTTTTGGTTTAATGAGTTTTTGTAGGAAACAGCTGAGCAGGCAGAAACAGGAGGGATGAAGGCTGGTCCTCGTCTTCCTCATTAAAAACAGCCACTTCCTCTTTCCAGTGACGAGCCGCCGGCTGAGAGGGCGCGACCTTTGACCTGCTTCCCAGCAGGTCCATGAAAACGGCAGAACCAGTGGAACCGGTGACGTTCCAGGTCCGAGTTCAGGTTCTAATGAGGTTTTTACTTTCTCACTGTGTTTCTATTACAACCTGTTCTCCATCTCCTTCCTTGCTCCTCGTCCTCCCCTCATTTCTAACGTTCTTAATGTTTTATAATGAATTAATATATTTCACTACTTTATTTTGGATCGAGTTACACTGGGCGGGCCCGGTACCACGTGATGGTGATGGAGCGTCTTACCGACGTAGTAGGAGAAGGTCCGTTTGAGGCGGTCGAAGACGAACCAGCGCTTCTTCCAGGACTTGATCTTGCCGCCCATCTTCACCAGGTAGCCTCGACACGTCTTCTCAGTGAGGATGACGCTGTAGCAGGTCTCCACGCTGTGACCCGACGACTCGATGTGGGAGCGCAGGTCAAACTCCTCCCTCCTGATGGGCAGGTACCGGGTCATGGGACGAGCCTGGACCGGACAAGCACAACACTCTGCTTTACTTTTCAACACCACCACACTGACACCAACACACTGACACCATCACACCATCACACTGACACCATCACACTGACACCACCACACTGACACCAACACACTGACACCATCACACTGACACCATCACACCATCACACTGACACCATCACACTGACACCATCACACTGACACCAACACACTGACACCATCACACCATCACACTGACACCATCACACTGACACCATCACACTGACACCATCACACTGACACCAACACACTGACACCATCACACTGACACCATCACACCATCACACTGACACCATCACACTGACACCATCACACCACCACACTGACACCATCACACTGACACCATCACACTGACACCATCACACTGACACCACCACACTGACACCAACACACTGACACCAACACACTGACACCACCACACTGACACCAACACACTGACACCATCACACTGACACCACCACACTGACACCATCACACTGACACCAACACACTGACACCATCACACTGACACCAACACACTGACACCATCACACTGACACCAACACACTGACACCATCACACTGACACCATCACACTGACACCATCACACCATCACACTGACACCATCACACTGACACCATCACACCACCACACTGACACCATCACACTGACACCATCACACTGACACCATCACACTGACACCATCACACTGACACCAACACACTGACACCATCACACTGACACCATCACACTGACACCATCACACTGACACCACCACACTGACACCATCACACTGACACCAACACACTGACACCACCACACCATCACACTGACACCATCACACCAACACACTGACACCAACACACTGACACCATCACACTGACACCATCACACTGACACCACCACACTGACACCATCACACTGACACCAACACACTGACACCACCACACCATCACACTGACACCATCACACCAACACACTGACACCAACACACTGACACCATCACACTGACACCAACACACTGACACCAACACACTGACACCATCACACTGACACCATCACACTGACACCAACACACTGACACCAACACACTGACACCACCACACTGACACCATCACACTGACACCATCACACTGACACCATCACACTGACACCATCACACTGACACCAACACACTGACACCATCACACTGACACCAACACACTGACACCATCACACTGACACCATCACACTGACACCAACACACCTTCACCACCACACTGACACCATCACACTGACACCAACACACTGACACCATCACACTGACACCATCACACTGACACCAACACACCTTCACCACCACACTGACACCAACACACTGACACCATCACACTGACACCATCACACTGACACCAACACACTGACACCACCACACTGACACCATCACACTGACACCAACACACTGACACCATCACACTGACACCAACACACCTTCACCATCACACTGACACCAACACACTGACACCATCACACTGACACCATCACACTGACACCATCACACTGACACCATCATCACACTGACACCATCACACCGACACCAACACACTGACACCATCACACTGACACCAACACACTGACACCACCACACTGACACCATCACACTGACACCATCACACTGACACCAACACACTGACACCACCACACTGACACCATCACACTGACACCATCATCACACTGACACCAACACACTGACACCATCACACTGACACCATCATCACACTGACACCATCATCACACTGACACCAACACACTGACACCATCACACTGACACCATCACACCACCACACTGACACCACCACACTGACACCATCACACCACCACACTGACACCAACACACTGACACCATCACACTGACACCATCACACCACCACACTGACACCATCACACTGACACCATCACACCACCACACTGACACCACCACACTGACACCATCACACCATCACACTGACACCATCACACTGACACCAACACACTG
Source organism: Lipophrys pholis (assembly GCF_963383615.2). Lineage (NCBI taxonomy): Eukaryota > Metazoa > Chordata > Actinopteri > Blenniiformes > Blenniidae > Lipophrys > Lipophrys pholis. The sequence goes on along the minus strand of NC_137627.1, from coordinate 486,372 downwards.
ACACCATCACACTGACACCATCACACTGACACCATCACACCATCACACTGACACCATCACACCATCACACTGACACCAACACACTGACACCATCACACTGACACCATCACACCGACACCATCACACTGACACCAACACACTGACACCATCACACTGACACCATCACACCCTGATATCATGGAAGGAACGTTTAAACAATCTAGTGACGGAGGATTCATCACATGTTCCCTCGGTTACTGACAGCAGAATATTTCTTTAATATGATTCAACAAAATCGATTCATCACAGAATCAAGTTGTTCAGATTTTACAGAAGTCGGAGTTAAAACCTTTTCAGGATGAAAACATCGAGAGTCATTTCATTAACGAGGACTTTACTGTAAATAACTACAGAAAAAGTAAATGTTTGTTCTCCAACTACATACAGGAAGGAGAGCTGCAGTGACTCACTGCACCATCTTGTGGTACAATGTGGTATTACACCACAGGCTGGCTGGTTCGTTTGTTATAACTTCAGGATGTTTCAATGAAAAATGTTCGAGAATTTTCAGGTTAATTGTGAAAAATACTGTTGATAGAAATAGAGAGACGGGAAACAACCACTGTTTTAATTATGTAACACACAACATTTCTGAGTGCACCTGGGAAAGTTCTCTTCAGTTCATAGATCAAACTATGGAGGATCCTCAGTAGTAAATATTTAGGTTATAGCTTCGCCCACTAGGGGGCAGTAGTGCGTCGCTGTTTATCAATGTTCAAGCAGTTTGTTATGATCAAAAAACTTCCCTTGTCGGGTTCCTGTCCTTCGTTGTTTTATTACTACATGTAGGAAGAAAGATGCAGTGACCCACTGCACCACCGTGTGGTACAATGTGGTATTACACCACAGAGCAGGCTAACTGGTTAGCTCGATAGTTTTAGGGGATTTTTACCAAAAGATCATCTTTAGTCTGACTTTGACTGTTTAAAAATGTATTTAAAGACGTTGGCAGGGTATTGTACGTAAATGAAGATGTGAATATTGATCTTACATTGAAATAGTATAAATAAAAACATGTTGTTTTGTTAGAGATGGCTAAAGCTACAGGATACATATTGAAAATCCAAATCAGAGCTGCCTCCTTCATATGATTTATGGAAATATGGAAACATGCAGGTGGATTCTGCACGGCTGAGAATTCTCCGATTTGGTGGATTTGACCGTGACGGGAGTCAAAGTGAACGTAGCCGAAGCAAACTGCTTTTAGCGTTTCACGTTTCCCAGCATGCAGAGTGGAAGCGACTGACCTGAGAGAAGTTCCTGGCCCTCAGCTTGACCTCCTTCTCCACCAGCTGCTGTCGGTGGAACGTTTCGTCCTGCAGCCTCTTCTCGGCCTCCTCCCTCCTCCTCCTCTCCTCCTCCAGCATCTG
>NC_137627.1:476670-484763 GCF_963383615.2 Lipophrys pholis | reverse complement strand
CAATGGCTGGAAGCACCAGACTGTTTAATACACGGAAATCGCTGAAGCGCGGGCCAATAAAGAAAGGGGGGGGGGGGGGGGGGTATTTAGAAATGGGGAGGCAGGGCCTATAATCCTGGAGTGAAGGGTTCTGTGGGTTCTGTGGGTTCTGACCAAACGATTGTCCCCGTTACCTTTCTGCTGCAGAGCCAGCTGGCGCTTCATCTCAATGTCCTGCAGGGTGGCAGCCAGATTCCTGGGCAGACTGCCAGTACTGCCCACGGCCAGCAGGGGGCTCTGGGGGGGGGGGGGGGGGGCAAACACACAAAACGTCACGACACGTTCCAGTCTTCATTTCATTAAAGAGTTCAACATCTAGTCACACTCAGAAATTCCAGTTCTTTTATGATGCATGTGTTTATGTTTGTTTACGTTTGTTTGTTTGTTTGTTTAGGAACATGTTTGTTTGTTTATGTTTGTTTAGGAACATGTTTGTTTGTTTATGTTTGTTTAGGAACATGTTTGTTTGTTTGTTTAGGAACATGTTTGTTTATGTTTGTTTAGGAACCTGTTTGTTTGTTTGTTTAGGATCATGTTTGTTTATGGACTCATTTACACAACGATTCAAGTGAAAAACAATAATTTTTGTATTCTAGTTTCTGGTTTGTTCGATTTATGAGTGATGAGTGAGGGAGAGGGAGAGGGAGAGGGTGAGGGTGAGGAGAGGGAGAGGGTGAGGGTGAGGGTGAGGGAGAGGGAGAGGGAGAGGGAGAGGGAGAGGGTGAGGGTGAGGGAGAGGGAGAGGGAGAGGGAGAGGGAGAGGGAGAGGGAGAGGGTGAGGGAGAGGGAGAGGGAGAGGGAGAGGGTGAGGGTGAGGGTGAGGGTGAGGGTGAGGGTGAGGGTGAGGGTGAGGGTGAGGGAGAGGGAGAGGGTGAGGGTGAGGGTGAGGGTGAGGGAGAGGGAGAGGGTGAGGGTGAGGGTGAGGGTGAGGGTGAGGGTGAGGGTGAGGGAGAGGGTGAGGGTGAGGGTGAGGGTGAGGGTGAGGGAGAGGGTGAGGGTGAGGGAGAGGGAGAGGGAGAGGGAGAGGGAGAGGGAGAGGGTGAGGGTGAGGGTGAGGGAGAGGGAGAGGGAGAGGGAGAGGGTGAGGGTGAGGGTGAGGGTGAGGGAGAGGGTGAGGGTTAGGGTGAGGGTGAGAAAGCCACCTTGGCGCTGCTGTTGCGTCCCAGTGTGGCGGCGCCGTGCAGCAGAGGAGGTGCGGCGCCGGGATCACTGTCCAGTTTGGAGCGGAACACCTGAGGGAGCCGACACAGAACCGACAGGTCAGATCTGGAGTTTCTCCTCGAGAAAACCAGCTGATTCAGAAAAGTTTCACGTTTACCAACATTCTGAATACGACGTCGGTTCAAACACAGAAAACAATGTAGTTAGCCCGGCAGGCCACTAGTGGGTGCTGTTTGTTCTTGTAATGAAACCACACACACATAGAACAACAGGTTCTAAACATTGACAGTGGGAGAACACCAATCTCCTTATGGACCGAGGACCATCAGGACCATCAGGACCATCAGGACCATCAGGACCATCAGGACCATCAGGACCATCAGGACCATCAGGACCATCAGGACCATCAGGACATCAGGACCATCAGGACCATCAGGACATCAGGACCATCAGGACCATCAGGACATCAGGACCATGAGGACCATGAGGACCATCAGGACCATCAGGACCATCAGGACCATCAGGACATCAGGACATCAGGACCATCAGGACATCAGGACCATCAGGACCATCAGGACCATCAGGACCATCAGGACCATCAGGACATCAGGACCATCAGGACCATCAGGACATCAGGACCATCAGGACCATCAGGACATCAGGACATCAGGACCATCAGGACCATCAGGACCATCAGGACATCAGGACGGGGACACTGCTCTCATTGGGCAGCAGAACTGTTCACTATGACTGCAGTAAACATGTGCAGTAGCAACACTTTCAAAAAGTTCCACTTTCCAGAACCTTTTTCTTTTCACTTGAGCTCGTCGTGGCGTGACGAGTGGCAGACGTGATCAGGCTCATTTCAGTTCATCACTCTGAAGAGAAGCGACGACTTAATGTTCAATTTAACGACTTTGCAGCCATGATGGCGTCAGGTGGTGATTGAAGTGTTGGGTGGTGTCTCGCTACGGGCGGAGATTTGAGGAACATAAACGGCCTTCATGTAGAACAGCAGACATAAGAGAAGATCTGCAGCCTGCAGCGCAGAGCTTCTCTCACTAAAAGCTTTTCATTCAGACTTCATTAGGAGCCAATTAAGACCTGGAGTCTGGATCTAATGGAGCTTTCTAATCCAAACATCCAACATGGCCGACGTTTCATCATCTGCTGACGGAGGAGCGTCAAAATTCTGATTTACTGTCCAAAATCACCTTTTCCATCATTTTCTTTCATGTATGAAAATATGAATGTACAGAATTCATGAAAACACAATATATGTATATTGTACATGCTGATATTTGAATGTTTGAGATACACTATTTTGCCAAAAGTATTTGCTCAGCTCTCGAAATCGTTGAATTCAGGTGTTCCAGTCACGTCCGGCTCCACCGGAGGATCAAATCAAGCAGCTGGACTATTTCTACCCACGATAGTGAGAGAATGTGGTGAAGCGATAGGAGGCCAGGAACCTGGGAGGTCCTTCAAGGTCAGATACCAGCGAGTACTTCTGGTAATGTAGAATATTAATATGTGAATATTGTGCCTGATGATGTTTGAGTGGTTTGTTGGTTCTAACCATTAATGTCATCAAATAGAACGAGATGGTTTCATCAAAGAATGAATTTACTGAACAAAACTGCAAAAAAAGAGTTTTATTACAATTTTGGTTTCATTTATTACTTTCTGGAAGGATTTTATTATCCTTCATGTAGTGATTCGTTTCAAATGAGGTTCGCCCCCCCCCCCCACACACACACACACACACACACACACACACACACACACACACACACACACACACACACACACACACACACACACACACACACACACACACACACACACACACACACACACACACACACACACACACACACACACACACACACACACACACCCTCCTCCTTCCAGAAATGAGAGCAGAAGCATGAAGGAGGAAGTAGAAAGTAGAGAAGAAGCGCTTCTACCTGCAGCAGAGGCCGGTGGGCCGACAGAGGCTTGGCAGTCAGAGGGGGGGGGGCGAGGAGGCCGGAGCCGGCCATCAGCTCCTGGTACCACTGCTCTAAATCTAACCTGGGGAGGCCGGAGGGAAGCTGCAGGGCGCCAGCAGAGGAACCAGTACAAGAGGTTAGAAAGCATTCAAAGACAGCAGGAAGGCCACAGAAACGCCCCCAAAAGCTTTAATTACCCCCCCCCCCATTGTTACTGTGGATATTATTCCTGACGGTACTGGGCTTTAGAGTTGTGAGCTGCATTGAGCCTGCAGCGCGTTCTATCCGTTCTAATTCCAGGCTGCTGCTGCTGCAGTGACCCAGTTCTACACTAGAGAACATAGAAGTTCCTCTTCCTTCATCTCACACTTTCCTTCACACCACCATGTTCTACACACACAGGTGGAGAAAGTCACCAGGATTGACGCCGCCTTTCCACGACAACGTTCCAAGTGTCAACGCAACTTTTAATGTCAAAGTTTCACATTTATACTGAAAACTACGTCCATCTACAAGGAAATGTAAGAAACTGTGAAAACGATGTCGTCCCTAGATAGAGGGATGGAGGGATGGAGGGATGGGGGATGGAGGGATAGAGGGATGGGGGGATAAAGGGATGGAGGGATAGGGGATAGAGGGATGGGAGGATAAAGGGATGGAGGGATAGGGGATAGAGGGATGGGAGGATAAGGGATGGGATAGAGGGATGGGGATAGAGGGATGGGGGATAGAGGGATGGAGGGATGGGGGATAGAGGGATGGAGGGATGGAGGGATGGGGGATAGAGGGATGGAGGGATGGGGGATGGGGATAGAGGGATGGAGGGATGGGGGATAGAGGGATAGGGGATAGAGGGATGGGGGATAGAGGGATGGAGGGATAGGGTATAGAGGGATGGGAGGATAAGGGATGGGATAGAGGGATGGGGGGATAGAGGGATGGAGGGATAGAGGGATAGAGGGATGGAAGGGATGGGTGGATGGGGATAGAGGGATGGAGGGATAGAGGGATGGTGATAGAGTGATGGAGGGTTGGGGGGTTTGGGGATAGAGGGATGGGGCTAGAGGGATGGAAGGGATGGAGGGATGGGGATAGAGGGATGGTGGGATAGAGGGATGGAGGGTTGGAGGGATGGGGGATAGAGGGATGGTGGGATGGGGATAGAGGGATGGTGGGATAGAGGGATGGAGGGATGAGGGATAGAGGGATGGTGGGATAGAGGGATGAGGGATGGAGGGATGAGGGATGGTGGGATAGAGGGATGGTGGGATAGAAGGATGGAGGGGCAGCACACACCTCCACTGAGAGAGAGAGGGAGGAGCCGTGAGGAGAGGGGGGGAGGCAGGAGAAGACGGGGTCCACCGCTCCACACTGCAGGGGCTGGGGAAGCGGGGAGGTGGGGGACGACTCCACTCGGGGCATCCCGAACATCTGAGACATCTGAGACATCTGAGACATCTGAGACAACCGGCCCACCGTCACTTTGTCCTTCAGCAGCAGCGGAGGAGAGACGGCGCATCAGCAGGACACACACCTCGATATTCACCCCATTCATACACACCGCGGATTACCGCACTTCCTGGATTATAAGGTCCCGTTTACACCACAACGAATCAGAGTGAATTCACAAAACCTTCTTCCCTTTGGGGGGTCCGTTTCCACGACACCAGTGTTCTGATCCACTGCTTCCTAAAGTTTTTATCTCGGCTCCCAAAGTGGAAAGATTCTTTCACGGTCTCTGTTCCTTCCTGCAGAGACTGATGGAGGCGGAGCCTATTACTGCTCCTCCCCCTCCATTCTGCTCATCCAGTTGTAAACCAACATGGCCGACCCATAGTGGTACGACCCGTAGTGGTACGACCCATAGTGGTACGACCCGTAGTGGTACGACCCGTAGTGGTACGACCCGTAGTGGTACGACCCGTAGTGGTACGACCCGTAGTGGTTTGACCCGTAGTGGTACGACCCGTAGTGGTACGACCCGTAGTGGTCTGAACCGTAGTGGTTTGACCCGTAGTGGTACGACCCGTAGTGGTTTGACCCGTAGTGGTACGACCCGTAGTGGTTTGACCCGTAGTGGTACGACCCGTAGTGGTACGACCCGTAGTGGTTTGACCCGTAGTGGTATGACCCGTAGTGGTACGACCCGTAGTGGTTTGACCCGTAGTGGTACGACCCGTAGTGGTACGACCCGCGGTCCATATTCTAGTTCTATGGTCCAGATCAGTAGTTTAATAGTTGAGACTCTCCCTGATAGAATCCGGTTCCTCATCAGTCCACTAGGATGTCAGGTTCTCTCCTTTTTCTTCATGTTTATAGAGTTTTGTTCTCTGCACACGTCTGTGTAGTTTCATTATAAAATCAAGCAACAGCGCCCTCCAGTGGCCCGGCAGACTAACTACATGGTTGTCTCTGTGTCTTTTTTTAACGGATGAGGTGTTGTCAGGTGAAGCGTTGTGGTGTAAACGGAGCCTAAGTCATCAAACAATGTTAGGAAGAGGATAAAACTTCTTAGAGTTCATATTTATCCTCTATGTCCAGATGTAACTTGATAATCCAGCAGCTGCTGTTCCAGAACTTTCTGTGAATTTGTTCCAGAGCGTTTTAGCACACGATTAAGGTTCCTTCATCCTCCATAAGAAGAAGAAGAAAGTTCAGCACTCCGGGGTCGTGTCGAACTAAATGACGTCATTTCCTTCTTCCAGCTCCTTCTGGCTGAAGAAACTAGTTTGGGCTGTTCCAGCCGTCCTGGCTGTTCTGTGTAGGAGCTGCTCTGCCTAAACTTCTGCTCTGCCGTGTGCTGCTCATGTGTTCCAGCTCGCTAATGAACATCAGTCATATTTTAATCATATTTAGCTTGTAACCTCTCTACTGTAGGAGCGCCGCAGCTCCTTAAAATGTGGGAGTGCAGGCTTACGTGATGCACCTGAACGCATCACGAACAGCTGTCAGCTCCTGGAGTTCAAACCAACCAGCATGGCGCTCTGACAGAGCTCTCTTTATTACTGGAGCAGTTCAGAGGAATGGGGTTCTGAGGGGGCGTGGCCTGTTGTGAGGAGGCGTGGCCTGTTGTGAGGAGGCGTGGCCTGCTGTGAGGAGGCGTGGTCTGCTGTGGGGGGCGTGGTCTGCTGTGAGGAGGCGTGGTCTGATGTGGGGGGCGTGGCCTGCTGTGAGGAGGCGTGGTCTGCTGTGAGGGGCGTGGCCTGTTGTGAGGAGGCGTGGCCTGTTGTGAGGAGGCGTGGCCTGCGAGCTCGACAGCTTCTTATTGGAGTATGAACAGTCCTGCAGACAATCTATTTCCTCAGCAGCTGCTGAGTCACTGCTGAACTTTCTTCTTGTTCTTCTGGCTCCAGGAAGGAGGATGAGGATGCAGGAGGATGAGGATGCAGGAGGATGAGGATGCAGGAGGATGAGGATGCAGGAGGCTTCAGCCTTCTTAGTTTTCTTCATCATGGTAACAGTTTGTTTTCTCCAGGTCCTCAGTTTTCTCACTCTGAACTCTTTCTGAAGTTCTCTCATTTTCTGTTTTTCTTCCTGAAGACATTGGTCTTGCTCTGGAGGGTTTTTCTGCGGTATTGAAGCAGCTTTCTGTCGTCATACAGTGACATCTAGTGGCCACAGATCTTCGTAATGTTCTCAATACAAGCCACATGGGCAACTTAACAAACGAAACTTTGACTTAGAGTCCAGAAAACACAGGTAATATAAACGACGGTACTAGTTATTTATTTCGTTCTGTAGTACTATGAACTGATTTCTATGTGGCTGAAACATGAACCATTGATACACGTTGTTAAAGTAAAACTAGTAACAGACTTTTATCATCAGTTTTACAGATTTTAAATCAAAATTAGACGTTTTAAGGTGAAGACTGAAATGCAAATGAATGTGACACTCAAAAGAAACTCTTCACCTCAGTCTGGATCTCTGGTGAAGAAACCTGATAAAGAAATGATGAACTCAGTCATTTAGTAGTACTAAGTAATTGTGCTCAAGAAACACAAAATGTAATGTTATTTTATATAAATACACATTTCAACTGTTTGAAAGGTGACCAAATGTTTCTGTGGAACCTTTTTAAGAGGCTCTTTTTCCACTGTATTTTCTTATTGTAACATTAAACTATTCAAAAGGAAGTTGGTGTCAGAGATAAAAAACGTCCCGAAATGAAATCTCAGACTCATTCAGTCCAGGTCTACCCTCATAGAGCCCAACCTGACGTACGACCAGCAGGGGGAGCAGCGGGGCAACAGCAGGCAGGAGACACCAAGAGGAGACATGAAGGGGACATGAAGGGGACATCAGGGAGACATGAGGGAGACATGAAGGGGACATGATGGGGACACGAGGGAGACATGAAGACATGAGAGAGAGACATGAAGGAGACATGAAGGGGACACGAAGACATGAGAGAGAGACATGAGGGAGACATGAAGGAGACATGAAGGGGACACGAAGACATGAGAGAGAGACATGAGGGAGACATGAAGGAGACATGAAGGGGACATCAGGGAGACATGATGGAGACATGAAGGGGACATCAGGGACACATGAGGGAGACATGAAGGGGACACGAGGGAGACATGAAGACATGAGAGAGAGAGACACGAGGGAGACATGAAGGAGACATGAAGGGGACACGAAGACATGAGAGAGAGACATGGGGGAGACAGGAAGGAGACATGAAGGGGACATCAGGGAGACATGATGAAGACATGAAGGGGACATGAAGGGGACATCAGGGACACATGAGGGAGACATGAAGGGGACACGAAGGAGACATGAAGACATGAGAGAGAGACATGAGGGAGACATGAAGGAGACATGAAGGGGACATGAAGACATGAATGAGACATGAGGGAGACATGAGGGAGACATGAAGGAGACATGAATGAGACA
>NC_137627.1:419170-471670 GCF_963383615.2 Lipophrys pholis | reverse complement strand
ACCTGACAGTGGTACTCTGAGCAGTGTTTACCTGACAGAGGTACTCTGGGCTGTGTTTACCTGTAGTGGTACTCTGAGCTGTGTTTACCTGACAGTGGTACTCTGGGCTGTGTTTACCTGACAGTGGTACTCTGGTACTCTGGGCTGTGTTTACCTGACAGAGGTACTCTGAGCTGTGTTTACCTGACAGTGGTACTCTGGTACTCTGAGCTGTGTTTAGCTGACAGTGGTACTCTGAGCTGTGTTTACCTGACAGAGGTACTCTGGGCTGTGTTTACCTGTAGTGGTACTCTGGGCTGTGTTTACCTGACAGTGGTACTCTGGTACTCTGAGCTGTGTTTACCTGACAGTGGTACTCTGGGCTGTGTTTACCTGACAGTGGTACTCTGAGCTCTGTTTACCTGACAGTGGTACTCTGAGCAGTGTTTACCTGACAGAGGTACTCTGGGCTGTGTTTACCTGTAGTGGTACTCTGAGCTGTGTTTACCTGACAGAGGTACTCTGAGCTGTGTTTACCTGACAGTGGTACTCTGGTACTCTGAGCTGTGTTTACCTGACAGTGGTACTCTGGTACTCTGAGCTGTGTTTACCTGACAGTGGTACTCTGAGCGGTGTTTACCTGACAGAGGTACTCTGAGCTGTGTTTACCTGACAGAGGCACTCTGGGCTGTGTTTACCTGTAGTGGTACTCTGAGCTGTGTTTACCTGACAGTGGTACTCTGGGCTGTGTTTACCTGACAGTGGTACTCTGGGCTGTGTTTACCTGTAGTGGTACTCTGAGCTGTGTTTACCTGACAGTGGTACTCTGGGCTCTGTTTACCTGACAGTGGTACTCTGAGCTGTGTTTACCTGACAGAGGTACTCTGGGCTCTGTTTACCTGTAGTGGTACTCTGAGCTGTGTTTTACCTGACAGTGGTACTCTGGGCTCTGTTTACCTGACAGTGGTACTCTGAGCTGTGTTTACCTGACAGAGGTACTCTGAGCTGTGTTTACCTGTAGTGGTACTCTGAGCTGTGTTTACCTGACAGTGGTACCCTGGGCTGTGTTTACCTGACAGTGGTACTCTGAGCTCTGTTTACCTGACAGTGGTACTCTGAGCAGTGTTTACCTGACAGAGGTACTCTGGGCTGTGTTTACCTGACAGTGGTACTCTGAGCTGTGTTTACCTGACAGAGGTACTCTGGGCTCTGTTTACCTGTAGTGGTACTCTGAGCTGTGTTTACCTGACAGTGGTACTCTGGGCTGTGTTTACCTGACAGTGGTACTCTGAGCTCTGTTTACCTGACAGTGGTACTCTGAGCAGTGTTTACCTGACAGAGGTACTCTGGGCTGTGTTTACCTGTAGTGGTACTCTGAGCTGTGTTTACCTGACAGTGGTACTCTGGTACTCTGGGCTGTGTTTACCTGACAGTGGTACTCTGGTACTCTGGGCTGTGTTTACCTGACAGAGGTACTCTGAGCTGTGTTTACCTGACAGTGGTACTCTGGTACTCTGAGCTGTGTTTAGCTGACAGAGGTACTCTGGGCTGTGTTTACCTGACAGTGGTACTCTGGTACTCTGAGCTGTGTTTACCTGACAGTGGTACTCTGAGCTGTGTTTACCTGACAGTGGTACTCTGGTACTCTGAGCTGTGTTTACCTGACAGTGGTACTCTGGTACTCTGGGCTGTGTTTACCTGTAGTGGTACTCTGAGCTGTGTTTACCTGACAGTGGTACTCTGAGCTGTGTTTACCTGACAGTGGTACTCTGAGCTGTGTTTACCTGACAGTGGTACTCTGAGCTGTGTTTACCTGACAGTGGTACTCTGGTACTCTGGGCTGTGTTTACCTGACAGTGGTACTCTGAGCTGTGTTTACCTGACAGTGGTACTCTGAGCTGTGTTTACCTGACAGTGGTACTCTGGTACTCTGAGCTGTGTTTACCTGACAGTGGTACTCTGAGCGGTGTTTACCTGACAGTGGTACTCTGGTACTCTGAGCTGTGTTTACCTGACAGTGGTACTCTGAGCTGTGTTTACCTGACAGTGGTACTCTGAGCGGTGTTTACCTGACAGTGGTACTCTGGTACTCTGAGCTGTGTTTACCTGACAGTGGTACTCTGAGCTGTGTTTACCTGACAGTGGTACTCTGGTACTCTGAGCTGTGTTTACCTGACAGAGGTACTCTGAGCTGTGTTTACCTGACAGTGGTACTCTGAGCGGTGTTTACCTGACAGTGGTACTCTGGGCTGTGTTTACCTGACAGTGGTACTCTGAGCTGTGTTTACCTGACAGTGGTACTCTGAGCTGTGTTTACCTGACAGTGGTACTCTGGTACTCTGAGCTGTGTTTACCTGTAGTGGTACTCTGAGCTGTGTTTACCTGACAGTGGTACTCTGAGCTGTGTTTACCTGACAGTGGTACTCTGGTACTCTGAGCTGTGTTTACCTGACAGTGGTACTCTGAGCTGTGTTTACCTGACAGTGGTACTCTGGTACTCTGAGCTGTGTTTACCTGTAGTGGTACTCTGAGCTGTGTTTACCTGACAGTGGTACTCTGAGCTGTGTTTACCTGACAGTGGTACTCTGGTACTCTGAGCTGTGTTTACCTGACAGTGGTACTCTGAGCTGTGTTTACCTGACAGTGGTACTCTGGTACTCTGAGCTGTGTTTACCTGACAGTGGTACTCTGAGCTGTGTTTACCTGACAGTGGTACTCTGGTACTCTGAGCTGTGTTTACCTGTAGTGGTACTCTGAGCTGTGTTTACCTGACAGTGGTACTCTGAGCTGTGTTTACCTGACAGAGGTACTCTGAGCAACTGACAAGTTAACTTTTTGAAAGTTGCCTGGGTACTTTAGAAGAGACGACTCTGACTCACCATCATTAATGTTTAGATATTCTTCACTGTAAAAACCCACTAGTACTACATTGTTGACATTTTTCCTGCTGTTGCAGAGTAAAGAGACAGTTTTCAGAAAGCTGCCATGTTAAAGGCAAAAGTATTTTCATTTGAATTGTAGTACTTTGTGGCGGTGTACCTTCTGGAGCATCTGCAGCGTGAGCGTCCGGTCTTTGGCGAGCCGCTCACACTCCTGAGACGCCTGCAGGCCGAGCTGCTTGGCCTGGCTCTCCAGAGCGCACACCTTCTCCTGAGGAGAGCAGGTGAAGCCGTCGCTGAGACAAAGTCAATGGAGCGTCCACCTTGACATGAGGCGTCTCCGGAGCCGCTCACCTTCCTCTTGGCCACGCTGCTGTGGTACTGGGCTCTCTGCTGGACCAGCTGCTGGCTGAGGGTCTCCCTCTCCTCCTCCAGGCTGCTCTCCCTCTCCAGCTGCTGGAACTCCAGGTCCTCGAACTTCTTGGTGCCCGCCTCCAGGGCCTCTCCGTCCTGATGGAGGCCCACACCAAACCCACATCAAACCTGAGTCAGTCTCAGCAGTTCAAGCAAAGTAAAAATAAAGAACATGCTCCGACAGCATGGCTCATGGGGGGGCTACCTCAGGGGGGTCAAACCAGCCAGACACTTTACAGGCCCCAAACCAGCCCCAAACCAGCACACTGATTCCCCGAGATCTCCTGAAGACTGCGACTTGTGTCACAAGTAGGGGAGGAAATACTGGATACCAACAATAACTTCAAATAACCTTTACTATGAGAACTTCTGCACTTACTTCTACAATTACTTCTACTCAGACAACAATTACTTTGTAAATAACATAATTTAAACAAACGTATACAACAATAGCTAACTTCTAGGAGGATAACAATAACTTCTACAATAACTTCTACAATAACTTCTATAATAACTTCTACAATAACTTCTACAATAACTTCTATAATAACTTCTATAATAACTTCTACAATAACTTCTACAATAACTTCTATAATAACTTCTATAATAACTTCTAGGAGGATAACAATAACTTCTACAATAACTTCTACAATAACTTCTATAATAACTTCTAGGATAACAATAACTTCTAGGAGGATAACAATAACTTCTACAATAACTTCTACAATAACTTCTATAATAACTTCTAGGATAACAATAACTTCTACAATAACTTCTACAATAACTTCTACAATAACTTCTAGGAGGATAACAATAACTTCTACAATAACTTCTATAATAACTTCTATAATAACTTCTAGGAGGATAACAATAACTTCTACAATAACTTCTACAATAACTTCTATAATAACTTCTAGGATAACAATAACTTCTACAATAACTTCTATAACAACTTCTATAATAACTTCTATAATAACTTCTAGGAGGATAACAATAACTTCTACAATAACTTCTACAATAACTTCTATAATAACTTCTATAATAACTTCTAGGAGGATAACAATAACTTCTACAATAACTTCTACAATAACTTCTATAATAACTTCTATAATAACTTCTAGGAGGATAACAATAACTTCTACAATAACTTCTACAATAACTTCTATAATAACTTCTAGGAGGATAACAATAACTTCTACAATAACTTCTATAATAACTTCTACAATAACTTCTAGGAGGATAACAATAACTTCTACAATAACTTCTATAATAACTTCTAGGAGGATAACAATAACTTCTACAATAACTTCTACAATAACTTCTACAATAACTTCTAGGAGGATAACAATAACTTCTACAATAACTTCTATAATAACTTCTATAATAACTTCTATAATAACTTCTAGGAGGATAACAATAACTTCTATAATAACTTCTAGGAGGATAACAATAACTTCTACAATAACTTCTACAATAACTTCTATAATAACTTCTAGGAGGATAACAATAACTTCTACAATAACTTCTATAATAACTTCTAGGAGGATAACAATAACTTCTACAATAACTTCTATAATAACTTCTAGGAGGATAACAATAACTTCTACAATAACTTCTATAATAACTTCTAGGAGGATAACAATAACTTCTATAATAACTTCTATAATAACTTCTATAATAACTTCTAGGAGGATAACAATAACTTCTATAATAACTTCTACAATATTCAGACTAATGTCTATAACAATAAACAGCCTCAATCAGAATAACAACTTTTAAAAGAACATCAAGGACGACAGGATATTTTGACATAAATAAAAAAACTCCTCATCATAAGAAGAAATAACTTCTATGAGCAAAACAAATAACTTCTGCAGGAAAACAGAAGTTGTCCACCGAGAGCTGCAGTCCCTCTTGGTTCCCTGAGTCAGAAATAATGCAGAACATTCCCTTCAATGAGAGCAGCCAGAGTGTGACAGCGAGGGGGGGGGGGGGGGGGGGGGGGGCACGTCAGGGCCGATGTTAATCCATTAGTCAGCAGTTATTCTAACGATGTGAGCCGAGACAAAGACACATCACATTCACACATGCAGGACTGAATGTCCACCGTGTTATAGGAGAGTCCTGCTGGGTGTGTGTGTGTGTGTGTGTGTGTGTGTGTGTGTGTGTGTGTGTGTGTGTGTGTGTGTGTGTGTGTGTGTGTGTGTGTGTGTGTGTGAGCCACATGCAGCCCCCCCCCCCCCCCCCCCGGCTCAGGAGCCAAAGGGTCCAGCAGCACTATGTGGTGGAATGTGGAAACCTTCATGTCTGTAGAACACTAAACTCTTTGTAAGAAACCAGGCTGAGGCCTAAAAACAGAAGTTTGACATTTAGATAAGCGACTGTTAATAATTAATAGTAATAATAACAATAATAATAATAATAATCATAATAATAGTAATAATAATAATAATAATCATAATAATAATCATAACAATAACAATAACAATAATAATAATAATAGTAATAATAATAATGATAATCATAATAATAATAATAGTAATAATAACAATAATAATAATCATAATAATAATAATAATAATAATAGTAATAATAATAATAATCATAATAATAACAATAACAATAACAATAACAATAATAGTAATAATAATGATAATCATAATAATAACAATAACAATAATAATAATAATAATAATAATAATAATAATAGTAATAATAATAATAATAAATAACTTACCAACATCGATTCTTTCATTCTCATTAGTTAAATCTTTTTCTCTGACTGAAGCTTTGCTC
Organism: Lipophrys pholis; assembly: GCF_963383615.2. Taxonomy (NCBI): domain Eukaryota; kingdom Metazoa; phylum Chordata; class Actinopteri; order Blenniiformes; family Blenniidae; genus Lipophrys; species Lipophrys pholis. The sequence continues at coordinate 465,602 of NC_137627.1, read as the reverse complement.
AGGGAAAATCAAATGGATCCTTTATTCAACTGGAAACAGCAGATATTCATGCTTTATATTTAAAATATATATTTAGTTGTTGGGAAAATCTATACAACAGTTTTCATGACAATGTCTCAATGAAAACTCCTCTTTTGTTTATGTCTCCAGCACAACATTCTGAAAACTGTCCGTCTCCACAACAAAGGCAAAAAGACTGAAAATGATGTAGTGAGCATGGCAGGCCAGGAGGTGGCGCTGTTTGGTATTTAATGAAACACAGTCGTCGTGGAGACGGACACATCGAATGTTTTGTATTTTCACTTGAAATCATTGCTGTAAACACCTGAAATATAAACGTCTGACTGCGGATCAGAGTTCAGGATCTTTACTTTTCCTCTGGAACATGAGAACAAAATGTTGTTTACAGATTTTCAGACGTTACTGGAGTTCTGCAAACTTCTGTGAGTGAAACAAGTTGATTTATCAGTTTAAGAAGATTTAAAGGTTAAAAACAAAGAGATTTAGTTTCTATCAGTTTAAATGTTTTCAGATTGACATGAGCAGGAAGTGTTTCTATAACGTGAAGCTTATTTTTATGCAGGAGGTGATGGATGGTGCAGGCTGCAGGTGGAGGAGGAGGAGGAGGAGGAGGAGGAGGAGGAGGAGGAGGAGGAGGAGGAGGAGGAGGAGTGGATGGTGCAGGCTGCAGGTGGAGGAGGAGGAGGAGGAGGAAGAGGAGGAGGAGGAGGAGGAGGAGGAGGAGGAGGAGATGGATGGTGCAGGCTGCAGGTGGAGGAGGAGGAGGAGGAGGAGGTGATGGATGGTGCAGGCTGCAGGTGGAGGAGGAGGAGGAGGAGGAGGAGGTGATGGATGGTGCAGGCTGCAGGTGGAGGAGGAGGAGGAGGAGGAGGAGGAGGAGGAGGAGGAGGAGGAGGAGGTGATGGATGGTGCAGGCTGCAGGGTGGAGGAGGAGGAGGAGGAGGGAGAGGAGGAGGAGGAGGAGGAGGTGATGGATGGTGCAGGCTGCAGGTGGAGGAGGAGGAGGAGGAGGAGGAGGAGGATGATGAGGAGGAGGAGGAGGAGGAAGAGGAGGAGGAGGAGGAGGAGGTGATGGATGGTGCAGGCTGCAGGATGAGGAGGAGGAGGAGGAGGTGATGGATGGTGCAGGCTGCTGAGGTGGAGGAGAGGAAGAGGAGGAGGAGGAGGAGGAGGAGGTGATGGATGGTGCAGGCTGCAGGTGGAGGTGCAGGAGGAGGAGGAGGAGGAAGAGGAGGAGGAGGAGGAGGAGCAGCAGCAGGTTGTCTCGGTGCTCCTGCTCTGACGTGATGACCCACCCTCTTCAGTTGCTCCTGCAGTTGCTCCCGCAGCGACTCGGGGCAGTTATGAAGCTGGTTCTTCAGCTCAGCGTAGCTCTGATGGAGGTTCTGCAGGGCGCGGCGCTCCACCTCCACATTAGACCTCTCCTAGAGACACACACACACACACAGGATGGATGGACCACCACCACCACACACACACACACAGGATGGACCACCACCACCACCACACACACACACACACAGGATGGATGGACCACCACCACCACCACACACACACACAACAGGAGGATGGATGGACCACCACCACCACACACACACACACACACACACACAGGATGGATGGACCACCACCACCACCACACACACACACACAGGATGGATGGACCACCACCACCACACACACACACACACACACACACAGGATGGATGGACCACCACCACCACCACACACACACACACAGGATGGATGGACCACCACCACCACCACACACACACACACAGGATGGATGGACCACCACCACCACACACACACACACACACACACACAGGATGGATGGACCACCACCACCACCACACACACACACACACACACACAGGATGGATGGACCACCACCACCACACACACACACACACACACAGGATGGATGGACCACCACCACCACACACACACACACACACACACACAGGATGGATGGACCACCACCACCACACACACACACACACACACACACACACAGGATGGATGGACCACCACCACCACACACACACACACACACACACACACAGGATGGATGGACCACCACCACCACACACACACACACACACACACACACAGGATGGACGGACCACCACCACCACCACACACACACACACACACACACACAGGATGGACCACCACCACCACACACACACACACACACACACACACACACACACACACACACACACACACACACAGGATGGACCACCACCACCACCACCCCACACACACACACACACACACACACACACACACACACACACACACACACACACACACACACACACACACACACACACACACACACACACACACACACACACACACCTTTCTTTACTTTCTTTGATAACTAAATGGTAAAAGTTATCCTGCCGTCTTCAGACCCTTTTCAAACAACCAAGTATAGGACCAAGTATAGGATCAAGTATAGGACCAAGTATAGGATCAAGTATAGGACCAAGTATAGGACCAAGTATAGGATCAAGTATAGGACCAAGTATAGGACCAAGTCTAGGATCAAGTATAGGACCAAGTATAGGATCAAGTATAGGACCAAGTATAGGATCAAGTATAGGACCAAGTATAGGACCAAGTATAGGATCAAGTATAGGACCAAGTATAGGACCAAGTCTAGGACCAAGTCTAGGACCAAGTCTAGGACCAAGTATAGGACCAAGTATAGGATCAAGTATAGGACCAAGTATAGGACCAAGTCTAGGACCAAGTCTAGGACCAAGTCTAGGATCAAGTATAGGACCAAGTATAGGATCAAGTATAGGACCAAGTCTAGGACCAAGTCTAGGATCAAGTATAGGACCAAGTATAGGACCAAGTCTAGGACCAAGTCTAGGACCAAGTCTAGGATCAAGTATAGGACCAAGTCTAGGATCAAGTATAGGACCAAGTATAGGACCAAAGGACCGGGAGGAACCAGCAGGCTTAAGGCCGGGTTCCAACAGACTCTATCTCCATGGAAACGGGGAAAGTGAGTGTCTGGAAGCTCCCGGGCTTCTTGTATACGACATGAAACTTACAGAACTTTCAGTGTTTCTGCTGTTTCCATATAAACAGACATCATTTCCAGAACGTTGTTGTGTAAACGCAAAACCTTTCTGAACAAAAACATTAAAAATAAAAAGTTTGAACTTGAAATGTGTAAACAGGGCCTAAAGTAACTGTAATAGAAAGCCTCTATGTATCGGGATTCCTCTCTTCCCTTGTACAGAACATAGCTGAGGTCACTGCTGGAAGACCTGAATGAAGGTGAAGACACGTTCAGCAGAGAGGAAGAGCGAGTGCTGAAGAAGCAGGAGGACATTAGTGGTTAATGGATCGTTGTTAGAGGATTTAAAAAGCAGGCCGGGTCCAAGCGAGAGACGTCCTGACGAGATGATTCTCTGACGTGAGCAGAACCCCCCCCCCCCCCCCCCCCCCCCCTCAGGCTGGACGCTCCCCTGTACCTTGTCCTTCTCCCTCTGGATGGCGCTCTCCAGCTCGTCCAGCTTGTGATGCAGCTGAGCAATGATGTCCGTCTCAGACTCCACCTGGTCCAGCTCCGCCTGCCGCTCGCCCTGCAGGAGGGCGCGCTCCATGTCCGCCTGCAGGGGAGGCGGAGTTACGTCAGGTTATGTGATGTCACCACCGAGCTGTTGGCCCTCCGCTGGCTGTCCCCCTGTTACCTCCTGCTTGGACTCCATAACAGTAACTTCTACACTGATTACAGCAACTTGTACACTGATTACAGCAACTTGTACACTGATTACAGTAACTTCTACACTGATAACAGCAACTTCTACACAGTAACTTCTACAGTGATTACAGTAACTTCTACACTGATTACAGTAACGTCTACACTGATAACAGTAATTTCTACACTGATAACAGCAACTTGTACACTGATAACAGTAACTTCTACACTGATTACAGTAACTTCTACACTGATAACAGTAACTTCTACACTAACAGTAACTTCTACACTGATTACAGTAACTTCTACACTGATAACAGTAACTTCTACACTAACAGTAACTTCTACACTGATAACAGCAACTTCTACACAGTAACTTCTACAGTGATTACAGTAACTTGTACACTGATTACAGTAACTTCTACACTGATAACAGTAACTTCTACACTAACAGTAACTTCTACACTGATAACAGCAACTTGTACACTGATTACAGTAACTTCTACACTGATAACAGTAACTTCTACACTGATAACAGCAACTTGTACACTGATAACAGTAACTTCTACACTGATTACAGTAACTTCTACACTGATAACAGCAACTTGTACACTGATAACAGTAACTTCTACACTGATTACAGTAACTTCTACACTAACAGTAACTTCTACACTGATTACAGTAACTTCTACACTGATTACAGTAACTTGTACACTGATTACAGTAACTTCTACACTGATAACAGTAACTTCTACACTGATAACAGCAACTTGTACACTGATTACAGTAACTTCTACACTAACAGTAACTTCTACACTGATTACAGTAACTTCTACACTCATAACAGTAACTTCTACACTGATAACAGCAACTTGTACACTGATTACAGTAACTTCTACACTGATAACAGCAACTTCTACACAGTAACTTCTACAGTGATTACAGTAACTTCTACACTGATTACAGTAACTTCTACACTGATAACAGTAACTTCTACACTGATAACAGTAACTTGTACACTGATAACAGCAACTTCTACACTGATAACAGTAACTTCTACACTGATAACAGCAACTTCTACACTGATAACAGTAACTTCTACACTGATTACAGTAACTTCTACACTAATAACAGTAACTTCTACACTGATAACAGAAACTTCTACACAGTAACTTGTACACTGATTACAGTAACTTCTACACTAATAACAGTAACTTCTACACTGATAACAGCAACTTCTACACAGTAACTTCTACACTGATAACAGTAACTTCTACACAGTAACTTGTACACTGATAACAGTAAGTTCTACACTGATTACAGCAACTTCTACACTGATAACAGTAACTTCTACACTGATAACAGTAACTTCTACACAGTAACTTCTACACTGATAACAGTAACTTCTACACTGATAACAGTAACTTGTACACTGATAACAGTAACTTCTACACTGATAACAGTAACTTCTACACAGTAACTTCTACACTGATAACAGTAACTTCTACACAGTAACTTCTACACTGATAACAGTAACTTGTACACTGATAACAGTAACTTCTACACTGATAACAGTAACTTCTACACAGTAACTTCTACACTGATTACAGTAACTTCTACACTGATTACAGTAACTTCTACAGTGATAACAGTAACTTATACACAGTAACTTCTACACTGATAACAGTAACTTCTGCACAGTAACTTGTACACTGATTACAGTAACTTGTACACTGATTACAGTAACTTCTACACTAATAACAGTAACTTCTACACAGCAACTTCTACACTGATAACAGTAACTTCTACACAGTAACTTGTACACTGATTACAGTAACTTCTACACTGATTACAGTAACTTCTACACTGATAACAGTAACTTCTGCACAGTAACTTGTACACTGATTACAGTAACTTGTACACTGATTACAGTAACTTCTACACTAATAACAGTAACTTCTACACTGATAACAGTTACTTCTACACAGTAACTTGTACACTGATTACAGTAACTTGTACACTGATAACAGTAAGTTCTACACAGCAACTTCTACACTGATAACAGTAACTTCTACACAGTAACTTGTACACTGATAACAGTAAGTTCTACACAGCAACTTCTACACTGATAACAGTAACTTCTACACAGTAACTTGTACACTGATAACAGTAACTTCTACACAGTAACTTCTACACTAATAACAGTAACTTCTACACTGATAACAGTAACTTCTGCACAGTAACTTGTACACTGATTACAGTAACTTGTACACTGATTACAGTAACTTCTACACTAATAACAGTAACTTCTACACAGTAACTTCTACACTGATAACAGTTACTTCTACACAGTAACTTCTACAGTGATAACAGTTACTTCTACACAGTAACTTCTACAGTGATTACAGTAACTTGTACACTGATTACAGTAACTTCTACACAGTAACTTCTACACTGATAACAGTTACTTCTACACAGTAACTTCTACAGTGATTACAGTAACTTGTACACTGATAACAGCAACTTCTCCATCAACCACAGTGACTTGTACGATGACTCCTGGGCTGGCAGTGCCGCTCTCACCTCCTGCTTGGACTCCTGGAGCTGCTGTTCCAGCTCCGTCAGGCGAGTCTTCAGCTCGTCGATGCGAGCCAGAACACGGAGCCGCTCGTCCTCCAGGTAGCTGAGCTCCAGACGGCCGGCGCTGCCCGAGCTGGACGAATCCTCATGCTGCAGGGAGGGAGGCACAATGACCGACACTGATAAAATCTCATGTTTTAAAGATGTTATTTCAGTTTCAACCTCTCATTACATGCATGATGCTCACATGTCATGCAAAGCAGCATGGACCACAGAGCCCCAGAGGCGGGGCTTCATGTTCCTCTGGCCAATCACAAACCATTTCTCCTGATTTAATACTTAATACTTCATTCAATGTTATTTCCTGACTCCTCTGGCATGTACAATCTTTAAATTGACTGTTGTGCACAAAAAGTCCCGTGTTATAAATTTGCATTCTGCTTCTACCAAACTTTAAACTTCCAGTTTAGATTTGTAAAAGGAACATAATGATCTTTTATTATTGAAAATAAAACAGATATTTTGAGAGTTAATGCTGTTTTAAGTCACTTAAAACATTTTTTAAAAGTCTGCATGAATCCTTTGTATGTCACATTTATATGATAAATGTACTGCAAAGTGTTAAACTAAATGAATGTTTACATATTTCACTATTGTGGGCTTAGAAAACGTCTTCATGTTGATATGGGACTGAGAGAAGTAATCCAGTATCGTCACTTTCCTGACAAAATGTTCAAACTGCAAATAATTCAGATTCACAATATTTGCAAAACTGTTACATTTTGTAAAATCCAGTTTAGTTTTTTGTACTTTTAAAGCTTTTTGTCGACAGAATTTCATCTCAGTTTTTTGTTTTTGTTTTAATTTAAATGTAATTTGGTCAGTTTTACACTTTCCAACTGATTTTTATCACGTATTTATAACAGTTGTATTTTTTATATTAGTTTTAAAGTCGTTTTTTTTTTAACATCTTAAAATCTTGTATTAATGTAAAATGTATTTCATCGCGTGCTCGAAAAAGTAGAGTTCTCAAAATATTGCCACTTAATGTCAATATACAAGGGAGTTTTGTACATTTTTATTTTTATATATCTTGTGCAATTTAACGTTTATAAAACACTCCGAACACAAACACACCAGGCAAATGGAAGAGTTGCAGTAGCAGAAGGAGAAGAAGACGTTTGTTAGTTTATTATAAATGTTCCAATTTGATAATGAGGATAAAGATCTTCAGCTACAGTTTGCAGTTTTCTATGATGGTAGAAAGTTTGAAATTAAATATTTTGGCCCTTTTTGAGGAATCCCTGTTTTCTGCACTCACTGAAGAGTGAGGAGGTTCAGTTTGAGGGTGAAGTGGACGCATGTATGAAGTTTCAGAGAAATGGAGTGTAGAGCACTGAAGAGACGAAGCCTGTGTGCAGGTGAGCAGGTGAGCGTGCTGCAGGTGAGCAGGTGAGCGTGCTGCAGGTGAGCAGGTGAGCGTGCTGCAGGTGAGCGTGCTGCAGGTGAGCAGGTGAGCGTGCTGCAGGTGAGCGTGCTGCAGGTGAGCGTGCTGCAGGTGAGCAGGTGAGCGTGCTGCAGGTGAGCGTGCTGCAGGTGAGCAGGTGGGCGTGCTGCAGGTGGGCGTGCTGCAGGTGGGCGTGCTGCAGGTGAGCGTGCTGCAGGTGAGCGTGCTGCAGGTGAGCGTGCTGCAGGTGAGCGTGAGCGTGCTGCAGGTGAGCGTGCTGCAGGTGAGCAGGTGGGCGTGCTGCAGGTGGGCGTGCTGCAGGTGAGCGTGCTGCAGGTGGGCGTGCTGCAGGTGAGCGTGCTGCAGGTGAGCGTGCTGCAGGTGAGCAGGTGAGCGTGCTGCAGGTGAGCAGGTGAGCGTGCTGCAGGTGAGCGTGCTGCAGGTGAGCGTGCTGCAGGTGAGCGTGCTGCAGGTGAGCAGGTGAGCGTGCTGCAGGTGAGCGTGCTGCAGGTGAGCAGGTGGGCGTGCTGCAGGTGGGCGTGCTGCAGGTGGGCGTGCTGCAGGTGAGCGTGCTGCAGGTGAGCGTGCTGCAGGTGAGCGTGCTGCAGGTGAGCGTGAGCGTGCTGCAGGTGAGCGTGCTGCAGGTGAGCAGGTGGGCGTGCTGCAGGTGGGCGTGCTGCAGGTGAGCGTGCTGCAGGTGGGCGTGCTGCAGGTGGGCGTGCTGCAGGTGAGCGTGCTGCAGGTGAGCGTGCTGCAGGTGAGCGTGCAGGAGTGTTTCCTCTGACCTGCTGGTCTCCATTGAGCAGTGCTGCTGCCGCCGTGCCGGGAGCCGAGGACGTCCTCACCTCCTGATGGGTGCTCTCCGTGCTGCTGCACTCCTCCTTCAGGTTCTCCTCGTCGCTCTCCCTCTGCCTCTGCGCCAGGCGCAGGGCGGCCGAGGACGCCGTCCCCCCGAGGAGGTTGTCCACGGAGGGTCTTCGCCCCGAGCCGTCCGTCAGACCTCCGGGGAAGCCGGGCCTCACCAGCCCCAGGGGGTCCGGGCCCGGGCTGTCTCCCTTGTTGTACTCTGCACAGAGGTTGAGGATGGTCTCCAGACGCTGTCTCTCCTGCAGAAGACAAATCCACATGGATTATTTACAAAGCAAACTTCCAAATGTTCCTCAAGTTGCTTTGATAATCGATATCAATTGTAATGAGGCTCCGGGACCTCGTTTATAAAAGCTGCTGAAGCACAAAACAGGTCCTGGAAGATGCATACGCCACTTCCTATGCAAAGCTTATGATCTATAGAAATAAACTTTGCGGGAGAATGTTGGTACCGGTACACAAACTTTGAACCTGGAGCAGCACAATTTGGAACCTGGTGCTGCTGATGGTGAGGTGGAGAACTGAACCAGATTTATCTCAAACATTTAATATCTTCAAATATCAGACTTATTGATCCACGTGATCATAAACAGCCGAGCTGCAGAGTTCTAGATGTTTCTTTAGTGGAACGTTACTGATGAATCAGCAGAACCATGTTCATATGTCAAACTTTCATCTTCAAATGATCCAGATAGAACTGATTGATTATCAATGATCCAGAGGACAGAACTGATTGATTATCAATGATCCAGAGGACAGAACTGATTGATTATCAATTGTGACCAGTTGTGTAACAATCAGTCTAATTTCAGAGTGAACACATAAATAGTGCAGTGACAGTCGTGAGTAAAGCTGCAGTGTGGACGCTCTGGAGCTGGAGACAGACGACCTCCTCCACCCTCCATCTCCACCCTCCACCTCCACCCTCCTCCTCCACCTCTAGTGACTGAGGATAAACAAAGTCCACGGAGCCTTTTCACCGTCCCTGTTCACATATTTAATTTATACATTTAATAAAAAGATAAAACTTAAACAAAACGTCTCCTTCCTCTACGACTGACACACGGTGGCGTCACAACCATGAGGCTGTTTTGGGGTCCAGGGTGGGCTGGGGTGCTGCCCCTATGATGTCACTCTCCTCCATGATGTCACTCTCCCCCATGATGTCACTCTCCTCTGGCCCCCATGATGTCACTCTCCCCCATGATGTCACTCTCCTCTGACCTTCATGATGTCACTCTCCCCCATGATGTCACTCTCCTCTGGCCTCCATGATATCACTCTCCTCTGGCCCCCATGATGTCACTCTTCTCCATGATGTCACTCTCCTCCATGATGTCACTCTCCCCCATGATGTCACTCTCCTCTGACCTTCATGATGTCACCCCGCCCCATGATGTCACTCTCCTCCATGATGTCACTCTCCTCTGACCTTCATGATGTCACCCCCCCCATGATGTCACTCTCCCCCATGATGTCACTCTCCTCCATGATGTCACTCTCCTCTGGCCCCCATGATGTCACTCTCCTCCATGATGTCACTCTCCCCCATGATGTCACTCTCCTCTGACCTTCATGATGTCACTCTCCCCCATGATGTCACTCTCCTCTGGCCTCCATGATGTCACTCTTCTCCATGATGTCACTCTCCCCCATGATGTCACTCTCCTCTGACCTTCATGATGTCACTCTCCCCCATGATGTCACTCTCCTCTGACCTTCATGATGTCACTCTCCCCCATGATGTCACTCTCCTCTGACCTTCATGATGTCACCCCCCCATGATGTCACTCTCCTCCATGATGTCACTCTCCTCTGACCTTCATGATGTCACTCTCCCCCATGATGTCACTCTCCTCTGACCTTCATGATGTCACCCCCCCATGATGTCACTCTCCGCCATGATGTCACTCTCCCCATGACGTCACTCTCCCCTGACCTTCATGATGTCACTCCCCCCATGATGTCACTCTCCTCCATGATGTCACTCTCCTCCATGATGTCACTCTCCTCTGACCTTCATGATGTCACTCTCCTCCATGATGTCACTCTCCTCTGACCTTCATGATGTCACTCTCCCCCACGATGTCACTCTCCTCTGACCTTCATGATGTCACTCTCCCCCATGATGTCACTCTCCTCTGACCTTCATGATGTCACTCTCCCCCATGACATCACTCTCCTCTGACCTTCATGATGTCACTCTCCTCCATGATGTCACTCTCCTCCATGATGTCACTCTCCTCTGGCCCCATGATGTCACTCTTCTCCATGATGTCACTCTCCTCCATGATGTCACTCTCCTCTGACCTTCATGATGTCACTCTCCTCCATGATGTCACTCTCCTCTGGCCCCCATAATGTCACTCTCCTCCATGATGTCACTCTCCTCTGACCTCCACCTTCAGATCAGACTCTTCTCCACCTCTACAGTCACTGATCTCTCTCAGACTCTCACTCTCTTCATCAGTGACGACGAGCTGCTGATCACTTGTTTTTTCTTTTATTAGTGATTCCACTACTGTGACACCAGATAAGACCATCTCCTGACCTCCACCATCTCCTGACCTCCACCATCTCCTGACCTCCTCCATCTCCTGACCTCCACCATCTCCTGACCTCCACCATCTCCTGACCTCCTCCATCTCCTGACCTCCTCCATCTCCTCATGACTATTTCTCTCTCCGTCAAATTCCTTTTCCTCGTCTTTTCTTCCAGGATTTAGTGTCAAATACCGGCGATCAACAGGCTGAATGAGATGTTAAAATATTGACGAGGCACGTTGCATTGACCATTGATGGTAGAAAGTGGGCGGGGCCTGGACTGTCACCTTCCAGGTGGACTGGATCTAGAAAAGGAAAGTGCCTGCAGATGTGCGTACGCACCTTTTTATTGATCCGAATGTTTTGGGCGCACGCCATTTTCAGCCTTTGGGAGCACGGAGAGTTTTAGTAGGAATCCCAGGAATGTCTTCTAGATGAGAACCTGATCTTTAGCCTCACACAGTATATCAGTACTAGTCTGCATCAGATACAGTCAGGCCAGGCTCAGGGCAATTTCCTGGATGTGGAGCTGGTTGGTGTTGCCACAGCAGCAGCTGATACGATCTGAAGGTGGCAGAGATGGAAGCAGAAAGCAGACCTAACACCAAGATTCAGTTGCTGATTGCTGTCATCTAGAACTGTTTCTGTGGAGCTCCGTCTCTCACAGATCTCCTGCCAGAATGTGAAGCTGCAACTAATAATGTTGTCCTGTCTGACATCCTGTCCTTTCTCATCTTAGCACATGTTTATTATGAGAAAATGCAGTTGGAGTTGCTTCAAAGAGAATGAAGAATTGAACACGGGATGAGATTATCTGAGTCTTATAAGGTCCAAAAGGTCGGTGGCTACAACAATAAGAAATAAAAAAACATGTATGAAACAAGCTTTTAGCACCGTGCTCAGGGACCTGGTCACCCAGGGAGGTGGCAGCAGACTACCCCCCCCTATGTGGGGTAGTCTATGCTCACTGCGCGACCTCTGACCTTTGAATAAGTGTTCCTGTCTGCAGGCGAGCCTTCAGCTGCACCCCGGGCGTGTCTGAGGTCCGACAGCAGCGACACTGTTTTACTGGCTGGGGTTAAAACGGGGGCTCTTCAGAGTTTACAGCTACTGGGAGGCAGAGAACGCAGGGAACTGTCCTCTCCTAAATCAATGAAATCATTTCTCATGACTTCTGAATTCAAAGGTCTGGTAAGTATTTATAGATCAGCTGCAATAGTTCCAGTTGTGCTTTACCCTGACACTTTAATTCGTCTCCTGTCATACATTCAGTTCTAACCTGCCATCATTATTTCTCTATATTGTTGCTGTACGCTGGGAAATGCATTAAAGAAAACGCATGACCACACAAATCTGACGCGGAATGTCACAAGTCATTTCTGACTGCCGTAGACACGATGAAGGTTTTGAACGAAGGCGGGACTCGTGGCCACTCGTCCTCGTCACGGAGGAGGACTTGGCGAGCCGAAGACAAACGCCTCGGTTCGTCCACTCCCTCGTCCGGTGACGCTTCCCAGCTGTGGGAGCATCTGCATGAGGAGGAGCTGCAACCTGTAATCTGGGACCACTTAGCTCCCTCACGGAGTGGGTGGCAGTAAAAGACCCTTTGGGGCAACTGTTTTGCATTCACTACAACAGAGTGGAACTTTACATTTTGACAGGCGGCTCCCGGAGTCCTCCTACTCAACATCTGCTCCAGCATGAGTGCACTCTGATTAGAGCGCTCACGCCTGTCTCGTTTTGGTCGGGAACGCTGATTGAAATTGTCTCATGTGATTGCCAGACAGTCCCGGGGCGAGCAAACCTGTCTGACGGAGAAGTGGGAAGCTCCAGCGTACATGTCATAGCCTTCAAATGCGTTTGGCCACAGCGGAAATCAACATCAAATTCCACGCCTGACAGAAACAAACTGCGCCGACATGATGCTTCTGATCACGTGTCCGGAGACAGACGGTGTGAAGACACTTCTGTGTTTTTCATGCGGTTCATTCTAATGCCAAAGGTGGCGGTTGTTGTTTCAACGACAGGAGCTGAAAGAAATCCAGCAGGTTTACAGGTTTCCAGGTCTCTAGCAGGACTGGGTCTTAATCCTCACCCTGGTACCTCATGCCAAGCCCCCATGTCCCACCTGGAATAAAGAGGTTTTGGTATCCCAGCAATCTGTTCTCACAGGGTTTAATGAGGTACTTGTGGTACATTTATCCTCTTAAGCAGCATCAACTCCTAAACTTGCATACAGATGTCCAGGTTCTCACACATCACTGGGACTTGAACCAGCAACTCTGAGATTGGAGAACACAGCAAGGATTTCAAGTGAAATTCTAAACGTTCGTAACGTTTTGGGTGCATCCACAGTAGTGCAACCTCTTACTGTTGGACATGAACCCTCTACCTTGAGACAGAGTCTGATGCTCTACCTACTGAGCTGGACGGGGACATGAACCCTCTACCTGGAGACAGAGTCTGACGCTCTACCAGCTGAACTGGACGGGGGACATGAACCCTCTACCTTGAGGCTGAGAGTCTGACGCTCTACCAGCTGAGCTGGACGGGGACATGAACCCTCTACCTGGAGACAGAGTCTGACGCTCTACCAGCTGAGCTGGACGGGGACATGAACCCTCTACCTTGAGACTGAGAGTCTGACGCTCTACCAGCTGAGCTGGACGGGGACATGAACCCTCTACCTTGAGACTGAGAGCCTGATGCTCTACCAGCTGAACTGGACGGGGGACATGAACCCTCTACCTTGAGGCTGAGAGTCTGACGCTCTACCAGCTGAGCTGGACGGGGACATGAACCCTCTACCTGGAGACAGAGTCTGACGCTCTACCAGCTGAGCTGGACGGGGACATGAACCCTCTACCTTGAGACTGAGAGTCTGACGCTCTACCAGCTGAGCTGGACGGGGACATGAACCCTCTACCTTGAGACTGAGAGCCTGATGCTCAACCAGCTGAGCTGGACGGGGACATGAACCCTCTACCTGGAGACAGAGTCTGACGCTCTACCAGCTGAGCTGGACGGGGACATGAACCCTCTACCTGGAGACTGAGAGCCTGATGCTCTACCAGCTGAACTGGACGGGGGACATGAACCCTCTACCTGGAGACAGAGTCTGACGCTCTACCAGCTGAGCTGGACGGGGACATGAACCCTCTACCTTGAGACTGAGAGTCTGACGCTCTACCAGCTGAGCTGGACGGGGACATGAACCCTCTACCTTGAGACTGAGAGTCTGACGCTCTACCAGCTGAGCTGGACGGGGACATGAACCCTCTACCTGGAGACTGAGAGTCTGACGCTCTACCAGCTGAACAAGCCGAGGGACCAGGTTTCATTTCCTTCCTTCTTATTAAATAAAAGAACTTTCCTCTTCTCTATGGATCAACAGTCAAATGAAGAAGAAGCCGACATTCATGCAGGTCAAAGAGCAAATATCCATTTTCTGCATAAGAGCAGGAATGAAGCAGAACTTTACATTTCAGTGTATATTTTGTGTTTCGTTTGTTTCCTTGGCCTCGTTCTTTTGATTTCAGGAATTCTCCTTCTGACCCGTCTCATTAGGTACAACTTGTACATTTAATTAGCGATTCTACTTGACTTGCTGCAATTCAAACAGTTTCACCAGAAAGTAAACAATCATCCACAATCTCTACTTGCAAGTTGTCAATATCTCCATAGTATTTCCTGATACTTGCTTTCCCTGAAAAACAGAAAAGTCTTTAGGACACATCATGTACGTCACAGCAGTTAGTAATATTCACAAATGCTTCCATCTGAAGGTTTTAAAAATGATTACAGCTAGAAATGCAGAGATACTGTACGCACATGGCAGCGCAGTACACACTGCCCCCTGTGTACTATAACCACAGTAGTACACTGGAGCTTTATCAGCAAAGCAGAGTCTTCACATATTATTTGCTTCTGGAGTATAAATCAAGGCTTAATGGCATTTAACAAGTACTCATATTGGTCCTTATCATCACCGAATATCTAAAGCTTAGTACTCATACTTGTACTGGTCCAACTGCAGTACATTAATTCAACGCACCAGCAGAATAACAAGCTCGTCTGGACAAAGGTTGGGAGCTGCTCGTCAGGAGAAAACTTTATAAACCAAACCTGAATATAAGATAAATGGTAGTAATGGAGTACAGTACTAAACTGAAACTCATTGATATAAAACTTTCCCTAAAGCTGATTATTATTTGCGAATGCTTATCAGTACTGCAGGATTTAAAGGGGCTGGTGGAGCGAATAACAGGAGGCCGAGTCACATGACCACAAACACACCACTGACTTCGCTTTAACTCTCCTGGAAGTTCTACATTTACACACTGTAGTAATCTTTAATGTAGTAATCTTTAATGGGACTCTTTGATGACTCATTAGCAGCATCCTCTGACTCACAACATAAAGAAAAACTAATTAGCTAACGTGATAAAATGATGAAATAACCTTTTGTCTTGAGGCAATCTTTGGTAATTGAAAAGAGTTCCTGAGAAAAAGCTATCAAATTTTACAATAGGTAGTCAAAGCTGCTTTATGCAGCCTGGTACGCAGCCTGGTACGCAGCCTGGTACGCAGCCTGGTACACAGCCTGGTACACAGCCTGGTACGCAGCCTGGTACGCAGCCTGGTACGCAGCCTGGTACGCAGCCTGGTACACAGCCTGGTACACAGCCTGGTACACAGCCTGGTAGGGAGCCTGGTACGCAGCCTGGTACACAGTCTGGTACACAGCCTGGTACGCAGCCTGGTACGCAGCCTGGTACACAGCCTGGTACACAGCCTGGTACGCAGCCTGGCACACAGCCTGGTACACAGCCTGGTACACAGCCTGGTACACAGCCTGGTACGCAGCCTGGTACGCAGCCTGGTACGCAGCCTGGTACACAGCCTGGTACGCAGCCTGGTACACAGCCTGGTACACAGCCTGTATAAATCCCAGAGGTTTTAGCAGAAAGGGAGTCAGTCAGACAGGAGAGGCAAACAGCAGATTGTGAAGGAATGTCTGAGTTCCCATTGTTCTCCAAGCACCAGCTTACATTCACACATTCCTCAGGCCCCCCCTGGTCCACCGGCCGGGGGGGCTGGATGGAGCTGGATGGAGCTGGATGGAGCTGGATGGAGCTGGATGGAGCTGGATGGAGCCGCCAATCAAGGGTTAAAATGTGCGCTGAGCTGCAATTAGTTTCTCGTCAACCAGTCAAATTGCAGTAATTTTGCTGCACAGATGCTAAAAGGTCTAAAACACAGTTGTTACTTCAAGCTGCGAGAAAAGAAGATCTTCATCAGCATCATCATCATCATCATCATCATCAGTGCTCTGAGAGGAAGGCCTAATGATTGAGTCTCCAGTTCAGGATCCAATTAAACCAGACATCTGAGTCCCGTACTTTAAAGTACAGACATGAAAGTGGCATCGAAGTTCCAGCAAGTATGCACACACACACACACACATTTAAAATCAGACGTTCACTTTAGACAAGAAGAACAAGTTAGACTGAGTTCAGGTGACGGAACAGGAAGTTGGCAGGTCAATGGATTTTCTTACGATTAAAGAGAGAGAGAGAGAAGAGGTCAAAGTTTTGCTGCCTTGGCTGTCGGTGTACACGCCAACCGTACAGAACTGATACTGTCATCGAGGCGTCGCCTCTGAATGTGGAAGGAAAATCCTCTCGTTTCTAGTCGACGTCTCCAGGTGAGTTCGCTTCACCGCGTCGCTGCTTCAGTCAAAATCCTCTTCGTTCTCTATGGTTGTTTTTCTTACTGGAGCAGCATTCTGTTGTCATATAGTGACACCAAGTGGTCCAAAACGGTATGCACAGGTATATTTTGATGTAGAAGTGACATGATGAGCCAAACTACTAAACAAAATGAGGCTTAAACCACAAGAACCAAACATCTTACAGGAATCTACTGAGTATTTTATCTCATACATAGAATAGAATGTGTTACAATAAACGTGGTAGTACTTATGGTTTGGATTTTTTTTAAATACTTTTTAAAGCTTAAATATGACAAATATTGTTATTTCTACTAGTTCTAATAAGTCCCTCATTTTAAAGAGCCTAGAAATAACCTTCAATAACACTGTCACGTATCTCAATGATGGAGGGTTAAGGTACTTCTTAGGTCTTTTAGTAGTAATACACTGGGAGCAGCAGTGTTTCATACACGCTATACAGTAATGACACCACGGTGAGTAACACCCGGGTTCTTTCATTCTTCAGAGTACTGTACGGCGCCGCCGACGTCTCACTCCGTCATTTTTCTCTCGCTTTGCTCTTTCATGCTTTTATTTTCATCTTCCAGCCGTCAACAGCTCCTGTGACTCTCCCCCGGGAGCCCCGGCTCCTGTTTTCTCTCACGACCTTTACTTTTCCTCCCCCGGGGGCGTGGGGGGGGGGGGGGGGGGGGGGATGGGGGGGTTGGTCCTCCGCCCCCACATCTCATGCAAACCTTTGATCAGAGCAGTTACTTTTAACAAGTGTACAGTTGTGTTCCGCTTCACAGGCGTAAACACCAGCGTCTGGTAGTATTTCAACAAAGACTTGTTCTCTACACATGTGAAGATATACAGGATCTATATTTACATCTGCGGGTTGGTGAGGGTGGGAACGGGGACCCGGGAGTCTGCAAAACAAATCTTATTCAGGATAAGACTGTGAGGGTTCATCGTGTCCCAGAGGAGGAACAAACAGACGATTCTTACAAAGACGTTCCTGTTTGTTCTCATCCACCCGTTCTCCGTCGGCTCCCTGAGGAACACATGAGCATCTCAGCCACGCAGGCTCTCCGGTGGCCACCACACCTCCTGCGCTGCTCCCTAAATGGAGCTGCAGAGCGGCTGCAGAGCGGCTGCAGAGCGGCTGCAGAGCGGCTGCAGAGCGGCTGCAGAGCGGCTGCAGAGCGGCTGCTCCCGGCGGGGGCAGGTAGCGTCTTAAAAGAAATAAGAAATAAAGCGTCTTGGACCGGCAGCCAAGCCCCCCCACCCTGGAGGGCTTCTCTCAAAGGGAAGGCCAGCTTCCAGTCACCACGTCAAACACTTCCAGCACACGGCGGCAGCATCAAAGGCTGAACGCAGTGACTAAAGGCGGCTTCTTTTCACATTCTCCTGACACTCGTGGGGATAATCAGCAGGCTTACGGTTCGATTATTGTTACAGGATGGAGATAAAACCCAGAGCGCAAGATGAGCAGCCGGTTACATCAGCTCTGTGAAGTTAAACAATTTGCTACGCACAAGAAATTATGAGATTAAATATCAATATCCTCACGAAGAGGGAGAGAAAACCAAACTCCAACAGCAGCTGCTGGGTTGTGAAGTCAGACATTGTACTGTATAACCATGTGAGGCTGCTCAGCCGGGGGGGGGGGGGGGATGAGGGAGGGGGGGGGGGGGGACGCAGCAGCCAAAGTAAACAGCAGAGAGCAGCCCGGCTGTCAAACTGAAGGACGGCGCAGCAAAGCAACAATCCCTCATTACAATAAACCACTAAAGGGCCTTTGTCTCAGATTGTCTTGGTATTGACACACTGGAGCTGGAAAGCAGCGGCTCGCGCCGCGCCGCGCTGCTACGCCGCGCTGCTGCGCTGCGCTAACGTGACTGTGCCAATCCAGACTCCGTCATTATCAACACGTCTGCTCCACGTTGGAAGTGTTGAACCAGCAACCCGCCTCTGCCTCAGCCTGCTTCCACCTCATTATGACTCGTTCCTCTCAGAAAACCATTACGATCAGTAGCTAATGTTAACTTGGCGTAAAGAGCGCTGAACAAGCTAATTCGTCTCTGACTGTGGTTCCAGAGACTCCCACCTCTAACTTCCAGAAAGAGTAGAAACCCTTCATATCGCCCACGTATGTTGGGAAATAAGGGTTTTTATTCAGTCTTGGACTAGAAAAATGAAAATGTTTGATTTTTATATGAAAAATGAAAGAAAGCGTAAAACTTGAAGGAGTCGCTCAGCTAATATGCTGCGTAACAAAGTCCCTCGTGCTGAGGGATGGGTACTGAACTCACTACTGAATTCTGTTGGTACTACTGAGTACTGATGGGGGGGGAGGAGCTGCGTTATTAAGAGAAAACACTGCGTACTTGTAGTTCAGGGTTTACATGTTGAAGAAATGTGTGAATAAACTGCGATGTTTAAATATAGTTCAATGTTGATTCCATATATTTGTTAAAGTTTATATATTGAGAAATAAATGTTTAACCAAAAAATACTGAGATTTTAATTTTACACAAATTCCCATGTATTACTTCATACACACAAAGGTATTGGTACTGTTGAGTACTGGTACCGATTCCCAGGTACTGGGTATCGGTTCAAATGTAAAAGGTACCCAGACCTAATCATGTTAACCAAGTAGGAAGTGAAGTTTCTGCTGTAAACATCCTTTTTACTTTTCAGTCACTTCTTTAATCTATTACCTTAGAAACGTCACCTTCCCCTGTGTAGGTCTTTGGGATTACTTAGAAGTACTTTACTGTCTATCCAGTATAGCAGTAATGTCTCTTCTCTACTTTACGACAGAACAGATTTGCACACAGCGACTAACAGAATGATATTATTCCCCAAAACATCAGAATATTTCTCCAGCTCAGCTCATGGAAGCAGAGCGAAGCTCAGAAAGCTCCACTTGTAACAACATGAACTCACCAGGCCTCCTCACACTGCAGGTATCACCCAACCCAAACCCAGAGCACATCAGAACCTATATAAAGATAGTCTGGGAGCAGCAGCAGAGCAGCAGCAGAGCAGTAGAGCAGGAGCAGCAGAAGAGCAGCAGCAGAGCAGAGCAGCAGAGCAGAGCAGCAGAGCAGCAGCAGAGCAGAGCAGCAGCAGAGCAGCAGCAGGAGCAGAGCAGCAGCAGCAGAGCAGAGCAGCAGATCAGCAGCAGAGCAGCAGCAGAGCAGGAGCAGCAGAGCAGGAGCAGCAGAGCAGCAGCAGCAGAGCAGCAGCAGCAGAGCAGCAGCAGAGCAGCTTCTTCACACTGAGGCCCTTCACTCCTAACAGTTCAATCCAGACCAGGAGGAACGAAGCTTTGAAGTCCAGCTCTCGACGCTCTCGACGCTCTCGACGCTCTCGACGCTCTCGACGCTCTCGACGCTCTCGACGCTCTCGACGCTCTCGCTCAAACTTTAACTTCTTGTAATTATTCCCAATTTGACTGCTGAATAATGGAACACAAGAAGTGCTTTGAACATCAAGAGGGATCAAATACAAACTGCCTCTAAACAGTTGGATTCATTTACAGCGCGAGCTCCAAGTTTACATTTCAATTAAGAAGGCAATCACACAGGATTACCGTATTATCCAGACTAGAAGGCCCATTTACACAACAATGTTTTAAAACTAAACAGGAAGTGCAAAGATGGCTGAAAACCATGTGTGGTAGAAATATTAACAACGGAGTACACAGACATTCGAACAGACAGATGACCAAGGTAAATTCTCAAGTATAAACCCACCAAGTCCCAGGAGAAGATGGACGAGGAGTCAGGACAGTCTGGAGGCAAACATCTACTGAGCATGTGCAGAGGAACTATTTACTCCTGCACATTAGCAGTGTTTCCACCATCTGCATGAAAATGGAGCCCAGCTTTTCAAAAAGTAGTTTTTTCCCCCGAATACATGACGACGGAGTCGTAGCATTTTCAAAAAGTTCCATCTAGGGAGGCATTTTCAGTGGCGTCGGCCATCGCTGTCACGTGACCAGAAGTGAGAAACGTAGGGGGATTCTTTCTCTTACCCCAAATCTGCTCCAGCTGTCATTTCTCTATTTGTGGCCATAATAAGAATTATTGTGATGATTGTCACTGACGGCACTGCTCTTTCACATTTACAGCCTATGAATCACAGTGAACATAAACTAAAGGCTTAGTTACACACTGGGTTTGCACCATCACAGATCTGTAATGCTGCCTGCCCCCCCATGGTCACTGGTGGTACTGCTCTGTTGGTCTGTATCCACAAGCTTCCAGGACATGGACAAAAATACTGAAGAAATAAACGCAGGGTATGAAACCTCAAGTATAAAGGAACTTTACCAAGATACTGGTTGGTGTTATGAGGAAAGAGTTAAGTCATGTACAGTGGAAGTAAATATCTCTCAATGAGAGACTCCTGGAGGTTAACCCAGGACACTTTAACAGATCAGTGTGATGAAAGAACGTGTGTGTGTGTGTGTGTGTGTGTGTGTGTGTGTGTGTGTGTGTGTGTGTGTGTGTGTGTGTGTGTGTGTGTGTGTGTGTGTGTGTGTGTGTGTGTGTGTGTGTGTGTGTGTGTGTGTAACTATTGTTAATAGAAAATGAACTCAAACTGGTGCATGTATGCAGTGACGGGATGTCAAAGAGTAAAATACTCCTTCCTGCCTGAATTATAAAGAAATGAATTGGGGTTTATTTTGCCTCCCACCATCAGGACTGAACAGTCTTTGTGCATTAAAAGCGTGAAAGACTAAAACAGCCTAAAGGAAAGTAAAACATCAATTCATTCTGCTGCTCGAGTCTGAAAGTGAAGCGGGAATGTGCACTAACATTTTCCATCCACACTTATATAAGAGAAATATGTGGATTTGAACACAAGCAGCTGAAAACTCTTCAAAAGAACCTTTTTACCTTCGATTTGGAAAGGAGCACATTTGAGATGTGTTTTTCAGCCACTGACTGCAGTTTGGTTCGGTCCAAACAGAGGTGGTCTCCACTGTGGGCTGTGCAGTAGGATGGCGCCCTCTAGTGTAGAGGACACCAAACAGCACTGCAGCAGACGAGTCTCTCCACATTTTCCATTGAAAAGCCCCAAAATCAAGGCCTGTTGTTTGACAATCGATCGAAAATTGAGAGGGAGAATAAAGGCGAAGTGAAGTGATGTGCTTTCTTCTAAATCTCACTCTTCTGTTCAGTCGAGGGAATCCACATGTGGCGTGTTTTGCTGGTGTCGTATCAAAGGACTGGATTACTGCAGCTTTCCTTCAGACGGGCAAGGAAGAGATTTGTCTTTGGCAAAGATAAAAAGTCACCGACTGGATGGTCTTACCGCTCGCCGCCCTTTTATTCCTGTTTCCTTGTTGGATCTTGGATTGTAAGCCATTATTTGGAACTGTAATCCGACGGATTTTGACCGTTGGACATTTTTATAGACGAAGATATGAGAAGTGGCCTACAGGTGTTCTGGTTCAGTGTCCCACAGTCATAGAAATACTTTATTAATCCTTAGAGGAAGAATTAAACATCTGGTTACAGTTGAATATTTCTCTACATGCTTCCCTGATATGGTGCAGTAAAATAACAGTTCGCTGATTTGTGTTGGAGGAACTGAGGGGAAGAGGCTGTTTCTACTCTGGGATTGATAGAAGATGCAAAAAGAAAGAGGAAACCTCTGGGAGTGTTCATATTGTAGATGTAACCTGGCAATCTCATAAAGACTGTAAATACTTGAACTCTTCACAGGAAGCAAAGTCCAAACAAGCCGATTTGTGACGCCTCAAACCATCGATATCATGAGAGTAAAACGGTTATAAAAAGAATTGATTGAAACAGAAAGACGTGATGAAGCTTCTCTGAACATGAGCCTGTGAACATCTTATTTCAATATGAGGTGCGTCACCAGAGAAACCCAGCGAGAGGAGTCCCTCTGAGACCTTTATGATCCACGCATTAAGCAATCAGACCTTTATGGACCGCCGCCAGCAATCAGTGGTGACTTCCTTCTCCGCAGGACAAGCAGAGGATAAACTTTCTTCTCTTCCTCTGACGCTGCAACTCCAGCAGGACTTCCTCACAAAGAGTAAACGCTCCTCAAAATAGCAGCTGACGGAGCGCTAGCGGCTATTCTGGGTGGAGAGACGAGCTTTATGGCTTTTATCAACCAGCAGCTGCTCCAACCAGCGACAGAGAAGGTCTGAGGTCTCCCCAGGACAGAGCATCAAACCACAGGCCGCCACTCGCCACGTCCGCCAAGCGTGTTGGCCAGACGGCGTGTTGGCCAGGCGGCGTGTTAGCTTGTTAGCCAGACAGCGTGTTGGCCAGACGGCGTGTTGGCCAGGCGGCGTGTTAGCTTGTTAGCCAGACAGCGTGTTGGCCAGACGGCGTGTTGGCCAGGCGGCGTGTTAGCTTGTTAGCCAGACGGCGTGTTGGCCAGACGGCGTGTTGGCCAGGCGGCGTGTTAGCTTGTTAGCCAGACAGCGTGTTAGCCAGACAGCGTGTTGGCCAGACGGCGTGTTGGCCAGGCGGCGTGTTAGCTTGTTAGCCAGACGGCGTGTTGGCCAGACGGCGTGTTGGCCAGACGGTGTGTTAGCTTGTTAGCCAGACGGCGTGTTAGCTTGTTAGCCAGGCGGCGTGTTGGCCAGGCGGCGTGTTGGCCAGGCGGCGTGTTAGCTTGTTAGCCAGACAGCGTGTTGGCCAGACGGCGTGTTGGCCAGGCGGCGTGTTAGCTTGTTAGCCAGACGGCGTGTTGGCTTGTTAGCCAGGCGGCGTGTTGGCCAGGCGGCGTGTTGGCCAGGCGGCGTGTTAGCTTGTTAGCCAGACGGCGTGTTGGCCAGACGGCGTGTTAGCCAGGTAGCGTGTTAGCTGGGCCCATTAGCCCTTCTTGCTGTGAGGTGAGAGGGCTAACCACTGAGTTGCTCCTCACCACGGACGGATCGCAGCGTCTCAGGGTAAATGATGGTCAAAGAGCCGAAGCCTGCCTTGCTCCAGCAGCGGGGTCGCTGCCTTGCTGCCTTGCTCCAGCAGCGGGGTCGCTGCCTTGCTCCAGCAGAGGAGCTACAGGTCAGCCGCTTAATGTTCCCCTCCACACTCGCTTCTCACAGAACTTTGTTTCTGGGTCATCAGTTGTGTGAATGAGCAGCAGGCTGCCTGTGAAATGCTCATGGGCAAGAGGAAGAACAAAATCCTGTCATGACAGTGAGTCAACTGGGACTAATTCCAGGCCCTGCAGCTCCTGCAGCTCCTGCAGCTCGAGACAGAGCAGCTCCTGCAGCTCCTACAACCAGAGACAGAGCAGCTCCTACAACCAGAGACGGAGCAGCTCCTTTAACCAGAGACAGAGCAGCTCCAAACATCCTGCCGAGGAATGAGGACACCTCGTCTCCTGGTCTCCTGATGTCCCTGCTGCTGTTTTTGTGTCTGGGAGCTGGACCGTCCAGCGTCTCCACTGTTTGACTGATTGGAGTCTAATAGAAGTCCTTTATTATCCACAGGGGAAGGGACCAGAAACCTCCTGCACAGCTGCTCTGGACCCTCCAGGACAGGTTTCTAACCAGTACAGAGGGAACATTATTTTCACCTCTAACCTCTCAGTGACTCTGAACTATCAAGCAGCAGCTGAAAATTCACATATGAAGCCAAATACGTCTCTGGTGATAGAATCATTATGCTTAACAGCGTGTTTCCAACGAGCACGGCCGGAGGAACATCAAAGTTTCCCAAATTAAATCTGAGTGTTACTCTTTATTGAACTACCGTAATTTCCAGACTATAACCACCTCCTGTTTTCCCCACACACTGTGAACTCTGCAGCTTAAACCATGACTGGGCAGTTTATGGATTTTTACAGGTTAACCAGCTTCATGCAGTCCAAACATGGGTGATGCGTTCAGGTGCATCACGTAACTCCAACTCATGCACTTGAACGCATCACCCAAACATGGGTGATGCGTTCAGGTGCATCACGTAACTCCAACCTCATGCACCTGAACGCATCACCCAAACATGGGTGATGCGTTCAGGTGCATCACGTAACTCCAACCTCTTTCTTTTTTCTCTTCTTTTTAAATTTGGTGGGTGTGGCTTATATTCAGGTGCACTCAATAGTCCAGAAATTACAATAGTTTTTGTTTTTAATTTGTACTCCTTTTATACTCTATTTATATAGTATTCGTGTTTTTTAGCAGGAGCAGAACTTTTGTCTTGTTTGGGTCAGAAACAATCAGAGACCAGAACTAAAATTGAGGGAAAAAAAGTAAATAATTGTGAAAAACAAGGTCTATTTTCTGTTCAACGCTGGATTCATCCTCATAGTTCCAGAGTGGTAATCTTGTTAGTTGAATATGCGACTGTAGTTAGCGTAGCTTAGCTGGACTTCCTGTCTCACTGACTGAAAACAGCCAAAAGGAGAAAGAAGATTAATTTTACTTTCACTCACTTCATTTAAAATATTTGGTGTCTTTGCTGGAGAACCAGCATTCATTTGGGTGGGCGGGGCTTGGTTATTGTTACCTTCATTATAACGTGTGAAATGAGCTTTTCTTGCCGACATACCATAATAAGAGCATCCCTGTTCTGGTACAAGTAGTTTGTTCCTGTTCAGTGTCACACAGTGTCCCTGTAGGACGAGGGGCTGAATACACACACTGTGTTCTTGTCGGACCTCCATAGGAGGCACCAGAACACGAGCCGGAGCTCGGAGGAGGAGGAGGAGGAGGAAGAGGAGACGTCCTGTCAGCCTGAGCTGCACTCACTTTGGAAAAACTCTGTAATTGTGAGCAGGGCGGACAAACGCCTTCTCGCACAGAAAGGCTCTTGTAACGGACTCTTGTCTGCACTGGCTCATTCAGACAAGTTCAAGATGTCCTCCGCCCCCCGCTTCCCGCCTTGTTTGGGAAACAACAAACAACGTGGTTGCCAGGCCTCAGACCGCACGGCAGCGGCAGAGTTCAGCCCAAAGACGGACCGGGTCATGCTGCTCCTCCTCATCCTCCTTTCACCAAGAGTCCTGGAGGTCCGGTCATCTCTGCCTTCCTCCAGGAGGTCAAAACCCTGCAGCTCACTAGATCTGATGGATCTTCTGATCCAACCATCTAACCCTGCTGGAGCTTCGACCAACCGACCACCAGTCACATGACTCCTTTTAAACAACGTCTCAAAAGAACTGAAGTAACTTTCAGGTTTAAATTCATCAAATCGTACAGAAATGTTCTGTGGAGGAAACACACATCCTTTGGATTCTTTGCGGGCGGCAGGACTCGATTGGCGGAGCGCTCGTCTCCCAATAGGAATATTGCCGGTTCGATTCCCATCTCCACCTGCCTGCATGCCAAAGTGTCCTTGGGCAAGACACTGAAGCCCAAACTGCTCCCAGTGGAGTGAGAGCGCCCTGCAGCGCCGCAGCCTCTAATGATGTGTGAATGTGTGAATGTGTGAATGTGATGAAGCCTGTAAAGCTGCGGCGCTGCTGTCCCGGCTGAAAGGAGCAGTAGAAGTGAAGTACATTTAGCATTTAGCAGCTTCTGTCATTAAAATAATTCATATGATCAATTAAAACAGATGTAGAACTTTCTCTTGGTTTAAAAACTGAATAAGAATAAATCAGTCTGTCACTTCTTTATTAGTTTTGGAAATTCGTTGAGACACGAGGTAAATAAGGTTTTGGGTTTGTCTCTACAAACATTGTACTATTTAAAAACTAACTAGACCCAGTTGGGTCACAATTCTCAGATAATCTAAACTCTCCCCTTTGTTTAGAAAGAATTCCACCTTTCAAACTCTACTTGTTCTGTAATCGTCAGCCGGGAAGTGAAGAGTTCTCAGAGAACATACAGACGGCCCCAGAGCAGTCGGTGGATCTGTGGGGGTCTGGTGGTTTGTCCCAGTCTTCAGGAAGGTCACGACCCTGACAGCAAACTAATACTAGGTCTGTCTCACCAATATTTTATATTCTTTCCAAATACTGATTTCCGACTGGACACAGTGAGTGTATGACGGATTCTCAGTAAATAAATGGAATTATTTCCAGGCCGTAGTCCTCTATGGGTCCCTAGTTTGTTGTGGACATGTGGTCCTGACTTACCAGTCTCTCCATCTCCTGCTCCCGAAGTCTCTCTTCTCTTTGTCGTCGGTGGTACTCCAGCAGCTCGTCCTCGTTGTCGCTGATCTCCGTGATGCTGTTCTTCCTCTCCCTCATCCCGGGGTGAGGCCGTCCTGAAGACATCTTCCTGTGGGTCCTGGGACTCGCTACCGGAGACGAGCCCGGCAGGGAGCCCAGGCTGTAAGCAGGCGACAAGGAATTCCCAAAGCTGGCCTTCCGTACGCCCGACCCCCCACCATTACCCTCCATCATCATGGAGGTCGGTGACGGACTGCGAGCTCGCATCCCTCTGCTGCACGTGGGTTCCTCCGATGAGGATCCCGTCCTGCGCCGAAGTCTGGGGCTCTCGGGAACAAGCTTAGTCAGACCTGAGGGGCTGTCTGGAGTCCTTAGCGTGGGGAGGGTCCCTGGTAAAGCTCCTGGTAGAACTGGAATGCCTCTCCGAGACATGGAGGGACTCAGAGGGGGCAGCTCCCTCATACTGCTGGCCACCGAGCCGCAGCCATTCAGCTCCATGTTCCTCCGCACCATGCGGGGGCTTTCGGGGGGCTGCAGCGATCGCGGGTGCTGCTGCAGCGGCGATCCTTGGATTATGTGGACGATGGGGTCGAGAGGGGGCTGGAAGGCTCGGCTGGGTTGGGAAAGGTGCCTGGAGGGGCTCGAGGTAAGGGAGCGATCAGCTAGACTGGCCTGCTCTCTGAAGGGGCTGGCAGGTCTTTCCTGGAGCACCGTGGCAGTCTTGGTCCTGGGACTGGAAGGAGACGGGGATGGACAGGTGGGGAACTTGGGGGTGAGCCTGGGGCTACTTGGCACATTAGTTCTACTACTGAGAGACTCGCTAGAGGAGAGAGGGGGAGTCTGTCGAGGGCTTTCAGACCCATCTTGGCCGAGTCCTCTACGACTGGGCTTGGGGCTCGGAGGAGCCTCCATTAAGACCTTCCTCTGCAGCCTGGGACTCTCCTGAACCTTCTGTCCCGCCCCACTGCTGCTGAAGTTAGGCAGGATGGTCCGTGGCTGGGGCACCGGTGGAGGCTGGGCGGTGAAGTTGTAGCTAGAGGAGCGTACAGGCACTGGTGGCAGAGAAGAACTCTGATCCTGGGGTCCACTTGGAGACGGGCTGGTAAAGCTTCCACTGCTGGCCACCGAGGGGGAGGAAAGTGGGGAGAAAGGGGGGGACGTGTTCTCGTAGCTTGACCCAACGGACATGGCCCCCGGGCTGGTGGGAGGAGACAACAGGTACCGTCCCCCTCCATTGACCATCGGTGACAATGGTGAGTGGGTGACATTTTGGCCTCCCAGAGGCTTTTTTGGATCCGAGGATGAAGGCTGGGGGTCTTCCATGACTAGAGAGTCCATAATCTCCTGGAGGTCCTTCTCAATAGAGCTGACAATAGCACTGTGCTCAGACTGGACTCTCTCTCCAGGGGCGGGGGGACACTGGGCTGTTCTGGCCGGATGATTCCCATTGACCAAACTCTCAGAGTCTAAATGGGGAGAAGACAGGAAACAAGTGTCAGGAGGTTCCAAACAACACATGAAACTGTGACCTCTGACAGAGGACAGGTGGAGTCCTGCCTCGGCTACACAACAACATTCTGCAAACAAAGTCAATTTACACATAAACAGTAGAAACACCGAAATAAATGTAGTTTGCATGTCAGTCAAGGAGTTGGTGCTTTGAGTTATTTCTGGAATGAAACCACACGCATGTGAACAGGCAACAATGGTGAGGAAACCTATGGACAGACTCTCAACCATAAAACTACCAAGTCCAGGACAACATGGACAGGAAGTCATGATACTCTGGAGGCAAACCTTGTTATTGTCCATGTTCTGGCGTATGTGCAGAACCAGCGTTTCCCGCATGCACAGATCTTCTACAAGCTAAAGTTCCACCCAGAGTTTTCACAAAGTGTTGCTTTCTCTCGTTTATGAACCCAAAGTGTTTTCAAAAGTTTCCACCTTGGGAGTCGTTCTGAAAACGTTTTGTCTTCATGGTTCGGAGCTCTGTTGGTGTGTACCGGCCCTGACAGGGTCAACCACTCCATCTCCAATGTTATGTCAACATGCTGTGTTGAATCCAGGCTGGGGGGGCAGAAAGCCGAGTCCTGGGCACCGGGGGAGGGGGGGCACCGATGAGGAGATGAGCCGGGCGGGCAGACAGACCAGTGCTGTGGATCAGGAGACAATGTGCCTACATAACCCAGTTACTTCAGCCCGAAAGTGACGCAGGGACCCGGGTCGGGTAATCTAATCTGAACCGCCCCTCTCTAATGTCAGCGTGGCAGATTATTGGAAGAGAATCGTATGGCCACACGGGAGACTCAACAGCATGGCTGGCAGGCAGGGATCAGGTTTTATTAACGCCCAGTGAAATTGGTTTAAAGCAACTTGTTGTCATTTGAAATGGGAAACACATGAGGCGGATCGCAGCGTGGAGGAGTGGAGTGTTCAAACAGAGAGGTAATAAACCGAGCTGTCACACTCAGCGGTGATGTAACATGACATGGAAATGACAGGAAGCAGAGCAAAATCGAATGAAATGGAAGAGTCCGTTTTTCATGGATGATGTCAGAGATGTGTCAGCTTTGGGGGGGGGGGGGGGGTGAAAAGAGGCTCTAAAATAAGAGGGGGCTTCACAAATCACAAATAATGCATTAGCAGTTGGGGCTGCGATGGAAGCAGCCCTGCCTGCTGTCCTCCAGCCTTCAGGACAGCTCCATCACAATCTCACAGCCTCATCCGTGTCGCCTCACAAACACACGTTTGATTGTCATGAGCAAGATTTTTTTTGGGGGGGGGGGGGGGGCGTTTGCTGAGGGAAAGCCCAATGCAATGATGTCATAGGCTCCGGACCATCGCCTCCACAGCGCCGTGCCAAAGTCTACCGATAAATCCTCCATTTATCGTCAGCGAGGAAAGCTGAGCTTCTGACACCAGACGACTTGTGACAATTCAACACAGACATGCATGTCTGTGATTCGGCATCAAACGGGACTAGAAATAGATATAAATAGTTAAAAATCACTGATATTACGCTCAGGAGCACACGTTATGATGAGGAAATAAAACACTGTATTTCCAGGATGATTACAGGTTTCTTGACAGGATATGAGCCGCATATACACAGAAAGTGACATGAATATACTCGAGTGTGTAATATTGACGAGCGATGTGTGTACACCGGTTGATCCGAGCACGACGCGTTAAAACCGGCAGTCTGTCTATGGAGTTCGGCGTGTGACCGGCTCCTGCCGCTTCTCTCGCCCCCAGCTCGGGCATTAGAAACGGGAGGCTTTTACTCACATGACTGGGTGAAAACTGTTCACCCCGGCCGGTGTCAGCGCGGCTCACCCCGCTATGTGACACACATCCTCCGGGCACCGTGCCGCGCCCGGCCCCACGTACACACCGAGCCGAGGGGAGGCTCCAGCCGGGACTGGAGGAGGGAGAGGGGGGCGAGGAGAGCTGCTGGGAGCCGCTGCTGAGCTCCGCACCGAGGCGATCGAGTTACCGGAAATAAACACACACCATTTCCGCTTTGAACATTCACAATAAAACGCCAACAAGATTACAAACGGAACATCATAGAGACGAAACTACCAATCAATACCCGCGCACTTACATTTAAGACTATTAGCACATATTTACAAGAGTTAACGTTGAGATTTCTCAATCAGTGAGCCATACAAATCCTCACACTGTTACCAATGCTTTTAATGTGAAGTTTTTCCGCCGCTCTTTCTGTGTGTTCCAGTGAGCTTCACAAACGTCTTCCTGTTCGCGGTGATGTGGACTATTGAGAGATTTACAGCTGCTTTAAAGAGTCACAGCAGTGGCTTTTATGGCTTGTTGTTGTTCTACGTCTCTGTAATTAGGAGTCAGTTTTACATGAGACAAAACAAACAAATCATTTTCTGGGCAACCAAATGAGAGTCGTTCCATCTTCCACCCCACTGCAGCCAGTGAGTGGTCAAAAAGACTGGCTATCACCAGACCCCCACAGAAACCCTGCAAGCAACCCTGAGTCACTAACAACCCTTCTCCCTCAGGTTTCCCTAGGAAATCAAACATTTCCATCAGTCTTGCCCTCTTCAGGTATTCGACCAGTCACAGTGAGTCACTGTCTCAGCAGCAGGTTTGGTTGTTTGCTGGGGCGTCAGACCACACTGGTTTTTAGTCAAATAAATAAATAAGAACATGCTGCATTGGTGTATTTATTAATTAACCAGACAACAAATTATAATATTCACATGTAAAAAAAATCTAAAGCAGTTATTCCGGCTGTAGATCCACGTGTTGCCGACTGTTGTTTGTAAGCCCACATCTGTATGATGTGGCTCTCTGTCGTACCACCGTCACTTTCGTGGCTCTTGGTCTCTGACTGGTTGGCCTCCCCTGGGAGAACATTTCTGGTTGTTCCTTCTTTCTTTTTTCCAAAGAAAACAGCAGAGACCTGCCTGAGAAATTTAAAAGACTCATCAAGAAGCACGACAAACTTCAAAGATTACACGGTCATCAGCAAGAAGTCTGTAATCCTCGTTTGTTCACCGCCACATCCTCAACCTGGTTCACGATCATTAAAGGGTTCAGATGTTTCTCTTTAAGGAACCAAGACCAAACTCACTGAGATACACGTGTGAAGGATAAAAACACGGAGAAAGCTTCAGGCTGAGCAGGAACAATGTGATGGCTTCTTTCACCATGTAACATCACCAAACACCAAACGGAGCCCGACTCCAGCGGCCAAAGCCAAAGAGCAGAGCAGCAGGAAATAAAAGCAGGAAATGACCATAAGTGTCAGTGATGCACCGTAGTCTTCCTAGAGTTATGTTTCATGAATACATGAAACCAATGATCGATGGGTAATGTAATGAATCGTCTGTTTACATGAAGCTCAGAACTAAATCCAGCCATTCCACTGTGATATACGGGAGGTGGGTGGGTGGGTGGGAGGGTGGGGAGCCCAGATGGAGGAGTATCTTGCATGGAAACTCCAAATGGGTGTGAATTCGTAAATTGAGCAGTAAACAACTAAAATCTACCGACAAGCCTTTGGACAAAGGACAAATGTTTAAAGGCCTAAACCTTTTGTTGTATTTAGTTTTTTTTGCATTTATTTATATATCCAATGTTTGGTACTCAGTCAGAAGACACTGTAACACAACGGAATGCCGTCTGAAACATTTAAAATATAGATTATTCATCAGACTGGAAATGTGGATTTTATGGTTTCAAAAGACCTGAAGAGTAAAGCACCAGGAAATATGTGGTTTTACTTAGAAATGGTTAAAACCGTATCTATGACCCAGCACAATGCATCCTGCATGACAGAGCGTGGGGCTTGTATTCAGAGCTGCTCTGTGCAGACTGCAGAGCAGCCAGGGACGGACACAGCGGTGAAATCACCCGGAGATAAAAAGGCCTTTTACCGTGAAGCAACACACAGAAGGCCAACGGGTGCAGGAAGTGGGGGCAGTCTGGGAGGGCTGCAGAGATGGCAGACAGTAGAGTGGGACTGGAGCATTATAAATAGTTTCTGGAAACAGATACTGTAACTCCAGCCGTCAGACACTTTGAGTGAGCAGCTCCGGGCCACAGAAGCTGTCTGCCGGTCCGGCTGGCAGACATAGGAAGTGTCCTATCAGCCAGGAGGCGGGCGGCTGTGACACAACGGGCTGACGACGGGCGGCGGATCGTCAATGATCCGACTAAACAAACAAACTAAAGAAAGGTCCATGTGACTGGGACAAACTGCACTGTGGCACTTCTTGGGTGTATTCAGCACAAGTACCTCACAACAGGCGCAGAATGACCCAAACATGACCCGAATAAAAACCATGCAGGCGCAGGGAGAACATGCAAACTCAATGACTGTGCTTTTACTGACTGTGGCCTGAGTCCTGCAGAGGAAGACTCAACTGAGATGAGCAGAGGGATTCTATCAAAGAACTGGAAGTTAGTGGTCAGAGACTCCTGCCTCCATCCGTCTATAGGGACTGGATTTATGGAGTGTTGCTCTGTCCCATCCTTGTCTCTCTGTCTATCAACCAACGCCAACTGGAAAAGCAGGTTAGGGTTAGGGTTAGGCTCAGGGTTAGGGTTAGGGTTAGGCTCAGGGTTAGGGTTAGGCTCAGGGTTAGGGTTAGGCTCAGGGTTAGGCTCAGGGTTAGGCTCAGGGTTAGGGTTAGGCTCAGGGTTAGGGTTAGGGTTAGGCTCAGGGTTAGGGTTAGGCTCAGGGTTAGGGTTAGGCTCAGGGTTAGGGTTAGGCTCAGGGTTAGGGTTAGGCTCAGGGTTAGGGTTAGGCTCAGGATTAGGGTTAGGCTCAGGGTTAGGGTTAGGCTCAGGGTTAGGGTTAGGCTCAGAGTTAGGGTTAGGGTTAGGCTCAGGGTTAGGGTTAGGCTCAGGGTTAGGGTTAGGCTCAGAGTTAGGGTTAGGCTCAGGGTTAGGGTTAGGCTCAGGGTTAGGGTTAGGCTCAGGGTTAGGGTTAGGCTCAGAGTTAGGGTTAGGGTTAAAGTCACTTATGATTGCTCATGTGGAATTGTTGGTTTAGTCGATACAAGTGCCTTGAAATGAGGCAGCGTTGTATTTGGTGCTATAGATATCAAATTGAACTCTGTAGATCCACAGGCTGATCACCTCGGTGCACTGATGCAGGAAGTCATGCAGAATTAGGAACTAATATCACACCGGGCAGCTTATTCTAACTGCGTCCTTGAGGTCTTTGTCTTTGCTGGACTCCCTGCAGCTCTGCCAGAGTCACACACACCTTTCAGTTGGGTGATTTCTGCATCTCAACACAACATGCACACCTACAGTCGTCCATCACCACGACACATTCCTTCAGACTTCTGTTTGATCAGAGAGGATTTGACATCCACTCTTCTTTCTATGTTCTTCATGTCTGTGATTGTCGCTAACTGTGTGGAGTCCGCTTTCCTCCGACTGTCCAAAAACATTCATTTAACAATAACTGGCGCCTGTACATTGTTTGCGTCGCTCCGTTTGTCCGGTCCTGTAATGATTCTTCCCTCCAAACTCAACTGGAATCAAATGCAGAACCCTGAATTGTAGGAAGCGAGACAGAGGACATACGGACGGTCTTCTTAATCCTGACCGGCTGATTTTGGCTTCATGTTTGAGAGTCGAGATCGACTTTGATTTGGAGACTGCACACAAGATAAAGGGTTTTATCTGGACATAGAGGGAATGGGGATTTCTAAACTCTCTGGTCTGGTTGGGTTTGGTCTCAATTACAGATAAGATATGATAAATATGTTTAGTTCATCATGGGAGTGGTGTAAGCAGCCTTCATCCCAATGCCACTCAGGAATGTATAATTGGTACCTTCTTAAACAACGGAAGGCTTTCATTACAGTCGGGAAGTCAACAGGAGCCCCCTCCACACACACACACACACACACACACACACACACACACACACACACACACACACACACACACACACACACACACACACACACACACACACACACACACACACACACACACACACACACACACACACACACACACACACACACACACACACACACACACACACACACACGAGCAGCTGAAAACTTTGCCTGGAGACGCAGAGGAATGAGATGCTCATAAACCATGCATAGTGTGCGCTCCAGCAGCAGGTCCCAGCTGGGTACCATTCAGGCTCCCGGGTTCAGCAGGTTCTGTATTTTAAAGCCTCACGCCGACAACAAGGGCCTCAGAACAGCTACAAACCGGGCTAACGAGCAATTTGGGCCTTTATTAGAGAAAAAAATGCCATTTGGAGGCTTAAAAAAAGAAATGATGAAAAGCTTCAGTAACATTTGAGGTTTGAGACGTGAAAAGTTGTTCAACCCGAGTCAGAGAAAGATTTAAGATTTATTTTCAGCGAATGCTATAGTATGGTAAGCCCTTGCAAACAATTGGAAATAATCTAGAACAAGATTTTTTAATCAGCCTTATTCTGAGATAGTATAATGTGTGACCAAATTAATGTGTTGCTTTGGCCCAGCAGGCCTCCACCTCCACCTCCACCTCCACCTCCACCTCCACCCTCCGCTCCAGCTTGTAAAAGCAGAAGAATGCCAGGAGTTTACTGCTGTACAAACATCCACCTGTAAAACACACTGCCTTGCTCCCCGAACAATCTGGCCCATTCATTCACACGGGCGGAGATGAAACTGGAACTTCTGCAGGAAAAGGCTCTTCTGGGTCCGTTTTATTCACGGGACAAAAGGCCAGTGTGTTTCCATTCACACCGAGGAAGGAGGAAGAATGTTTGCTTCAGTGCTGCATGTGTGCAGTGTAGAGTAGTACCTGCACAGGGTCTGTAGTCCCCGGTGGAGACGGCTCCTCCGTGGGGCATCATGCTCTTCATCCTGAAGGCTTCCTCTGGGTG
This sequence comes from Lipophrys pholis, assembly GCF_963383615.2. Lineage (NCBI taxonomy): Eukaryota > Metazoa > Chordata > Actinopteri > Blenniiformes > Blenniidae > Lipophrys > Lipophrys pholis. The sequence continues at coordinate 430,196 of NC_137627.1, read as the reverse complement.
GTTGAAGCGAAAGAAGGCCGACTGGCCAAAACACAGCAAACACCCTGGAAGGCAAGACGTGTCGTCAGCTTGATTCCACATGGACGGACTGGAAACACCCATTTAACACAATTCACCAACATATTGGAGTGTTCAGGTTTCTGATGGATGGATGGATGGATGGATGGATGGATGGATGGATGGATGGATGGATGGATGGATGGATGGATGGATGGATGGATGGATGGATGGATGGATGGATGGATGGATGGATGGATGGATGGATGGATGGATGGATGGATGGATGCATGCATGGATGGATGGATGGATGGATGGATGGATGGATGGATGGATGGATGGATGGATGGATGGATGGATGGATGGATGGATCTCTTTGAAATGTCTCCACTCAGAGAATTCAGGTCTGGTTTATGAAACAAGTTTCCTCTCACAGCATTTCCATCACAAAGCAGAGTAATAAACACCTAAACATCTCTGACAGAATCCCACTGGACCTACTGGACCCACTGGACCTACTGGACCCACTGGACCTACTGGACCCACTGGACCCACTGGACCTACTGGACCCACTGGACCTACTGGACCCACTGGACCATCTGAGCAGTCACCACAAAAGGTAAATGCGGTGAACGTCAGCTGTACAGGATCTGGGAGAAAACCCCTTCAGCACAAAGCTGAACGCTCACAGTGCTCACTATGAAGAGACGACACCCAGAGCCCATCAGAGAGGAAAATCTGTTGTAGAGGATATCCCAGGATTAAAACATTTAGTAGATATCATGGTTTTTAAATTCTTTGTCACCATTTTCTTTTTAAATGATCATCAAACTTCTTCAGATACACCAGATCCCCCAAAGGTTGACGGAGCCAAACTATGTGATGTGGCTCGCCCTGACATCCCGCCGCCACAGGAAACGCGTCCAGTAGGAGGGAGAAGAGGCTCGAGCAGTCAGCAGGTATTTAGGTCTTTTGTTTAAAGAAAAATGAAAATGTTTCAAAGACTGTTCAGTTCCTCTGGCGAGATGCCAAATGCAGCAGCAGCAGCTTTGTTCCACGTTCTCTAGAGTTCTGCTGACGGGAGGACGCAGTGCAGATTAGCATCAGTTCTTAAGTTCCTTTTAAAGGGTCACATCCTCCAGTGTTTCAACACTTCCACGTGGTCTCGGTCCAGAAAGCTTCAGTATTCTAAGGTTCTAGCTCCTCCTTGATTTTCCTCATTTGGAATATTGGATCATAGGAGCTGCATTCAGAATCTGCTGTGTCTGTGTGAGCTGGACTGGCTCCGCCCACACATGCCCATCTTGGGAAGAGGAGGAAGTACTTGCGCTCGTGGTGCCATGTGCCAGAGCAGAGCTGCCTAATTGTGGGAGGAGTCAAAGTAAAAGTCAAATAAAAAAGGCAGAAAAGTTTTGCCGTGACACAGAAACTTTCTGAGAACAATGTGTGTTTCCACGGCAACGGCAGAAAGACAGAAAACCATGCAGTCAGCATGCCAGACCCGGAGTTAATGAAAGCACACACACACACACACACACACACACACACACACACACACACACACACACACACACACACACACACACACACACACACACACACACACACGAGCAGAGAATACGTTATAAACATCACAGTAAGGACGGACAAACAAGTTGGATTGTTCTTCCAGTGACTCTCAACTATAAAACCACCAAATCCCAGAATATGGACTGAGAGTCTCGACACTCTGGAGGAAAGCATTGTTGTTATTGTCCCCCTACTGAGCATGTGCAGAAGATTTATTTACTACAGCCTTGGTCTGCAGTAGCAGCGTTTCTGCTGTCTTCACAAAGCCCCACCATTTCCAGAAGGTTTCCTTTTTGCTCCTCTACAGTTTTCAAAAAGTTGCATTCTCAGTGGCTGTGAGCAGTTTTCCAACTTGAATAACTTGGTGCTTGACTGTGCAGATTAACACGGCTGATCCTCGCGCCCCTCAGGCCTTTATTCAGCGAGTCCAAACAACAAACGGGCTCTCCATGGTGATCCATCGCGCCGACTCAGCAGGTAAGCAGTGTTTACAGCTTCCTTAGCGTCGCTCCAGAGTCCCGCACGCATTAGGAGGGAAACGAGTTCCACGTGCGGAAAGTAAGGAAAGAATGAGAAGTTGTCCTTCATGCAGATCGCCATGGCGATGTACAGAAACACCTGATGGAACGCAGCTGCTGGCTCAGGCCCAAACAGGATATCACTGCTGATTAAACACCTGAGCACCAATACTTCATATTTATATTCAGTATATTTAGATAAATTATTGATTATTCGGGGAACTAATGAGGGCCCACACGATATATATTGAAATGTTGCATGTATACTCTGCAAACTTTGAATAAGAGAGAAAAATTAATATCTCAAAACTGCAAATAAACTCATACATTTGAATCAATTGGCGACAATAACAATTTCATAACCTGAGTTTACCTGGTGAACACACAAACATAATTCAATAATGACCAAAAACTAGAAAATAAACTCAAATGGGGATAGAAAAGGAGCACTGTTATTTGGGAGAGCAACTCTCGAAGCACGAAGACATTAACATCGTCGACGTAAGTGTTTCTCATCAGAAATCATTTCGCATGATGCAGCAGTGACATGCAGTCAGGGTGAGCAGTGCCTCACCCTCCGACCACCAGCAACCGCTCACTCTCTCACTCTCTCACTACATTCACCCTCCAACCACCACCAACCACTCACTCTCTCACTACATTCACCCTCCGACCACCACCAACCACTCTCTCTCTCACTACATTCACCCTCTGACCACCACCAACCACTCACTCTCTCACTCTCTCACTACATTCACCCTCTGACCACCACCAACCACTCACTCTCTCACTCTCTCACTACATTCACCCTCCGACCACCACCAACCACTCACTCTCTCACTCTCTCACTACATTCACCCTCCGACCACCACCAACCACTCACTCTCTCACTACATTCACCCTCTGACCACCACCAACCACTCACTCTCTCACTACATTCACCCTCTGACCACCACCAACCACTCACTCTCACTCTCTCACTACATTCACCCTCCGACCACCACCAACCACTCACTCTCTCACTACATTCACCCTCCGACCACCACCAACCACTCACTCTCTCACTACATTCACCCTCTGACCACCACCAACCACTCTCTCTCTCACTCTGTCACTACATTCACCCTCTGACCACCACCAACCACTCACTCTCTCACTACATTCACCCTCCGACCACCACCAACCACTCACTCTCTCACCCATTAACACAGGTTTGTGGTTCAGTGTCTTGCCCAAGGACACTTCGGCATGTAGGCAGGCAGAGATGGGAATCGAATGATAACTTCTGTAAAAGTCATGTAGATTCCATGGAACCTGAGTTTCACTGGGACATCGTGATTTAGTACCATCGCATTGCGAGCAAGTAGGCGTTTGTACACATTTTGACTCTGGTATTGGACCATTTCCATTCAACGCTGGTATGAGAGAGGGCGGAGCCTCACAAGTCCAAACATGATAAGAGACCTGCCTGTTCTGCATGTTCACAAATAAATAAAACACAGACCATCCAAACCTCTACAGCAGGTCTTGGTGTTGGCCGTGTTGCCAACCACCAGTTCAACTGATACCTTATACTAGTAGGATGATACCTAATACTAGTAGAATGATACCAAATACTAGTAGGATGATATCTAATACTAGTAGAATGATACCAAATACTAGTAGGATGATATCTAATACTAGTAGGATGATACCTTATACTAGTAGGATGATATCTAATACTAGTAGGATGATACCTAATACTAGTAGAATGATACCAAATACTAGTAGGATGATATCTAATACTAGTAGGATGATACCTTATACTAGTAGGATGATATCTAATACTAGTAGGATGATACCTTATACTAGTAGGATGATATCTAATACTAGTAGGATGATATCTAATACTAGTAGGATGATACCTTATACTAGTAGGATGATATCTAATACTAGTAGAATGATACCAAATACTAGTAGGATGATATCTAATACTAGTAGGATGATACCTTATACTAGTAGGATGATATCTAATACTAGTAGGATGATACCTTATACTAGTAGAATGATACCAAATACTAGTAGGATGATATCTAATACTAGTAGGATGATACCTTATACTAGTAGGATGATATCTAATACTAGTAGGATGATACCTTATACTAGTAGGATGATATCTAATACTAGTCGGATGATACCTAATACTAGTGGGATGATACCCAATACTAGTAGGATGATACCTTATACTAGTAGGATGATACCCAATACTAGTAGGATGATACCTAATACTAGTAGGATGATATCGTATACTAGTAGGATGATACCCAATACTAGTAGGATGATACCTAATACTAGTAGGATGATATCTTATACTAGTAGGATGATACCCAATACTAGTAGGATGATACCTAATACTAGTAGGATGATACCTAATACTAGTAGGATGATACCCAATACTAGTAGGATGATACCTTATACTAGTAGGATGATACCTTATACTAGTAGGATGATACCCAATACTAGTAGGATGATACCCAATACTAGTAGGATGATACCTAATACTAGTAGGATGATACCCAATACTAGTAGGATGATACCCAATACTAGTAGGATGATACCTTATACTAGTAGGATGATACCCAATACTAGTAGGATGATACCCAATACTAGTAGGATGATACCTAATACTAGTAGGATGATACCCAATACTAGTAGGATGATACCCAATACTAGTAGGATGATACCCAATACTAGTAGGATGATACCCAATACTAGTAGGATGATACCTAATACTAGTAGGATGATACCTTATACTAGTAGGATGATATCTAATACTAGTAGGATGATACCTAATACTAGTAGGATGATACCTTATACTAGTAGGATGATACCTTATACTAGTAGGATGATATCTTATACTAGTAGGATGATACCCAATACTAGTAGGATGATACCTTATACTAGTAGGATGATACCTTATACTAGTAGGATGATACCTAATACTAGTAGGATGATATCTTATACTAGTAGGATGATACCCAATACTAGTAGGATGATACCTAATACTAGTAGGATGATATCTAATACTAGTAGGATGATACCAAATACTAGTAGGATGATACCTAATACTAGTAGGATGATACCCAATACTAGTAGGATGATACCTAATACTAGTAGGATGATACCTAATACTAGTAGGATGATACCTAATACTAGTAGGATGATCCTGCAAGCTGATTCACCCTTGTATACTCTTTCCTCTGCACAAAGTTCTGCACAAGCTGCTTTTTAAAATTTCCATGTGGTTGCAACACCAAGCCTCCCGGCATAGTTTTGGTTGGTAGTTTTCCACAGTTCAAATAGTTTGTGTGGATATTTGGAATCAGCTGGAGAGACGCCACGGCTCTGCTGAGGGAAGAAGAAAAACTAAAGCAGGCTGACGTTGGGAGATGTTGACGCTGCGGTGTTCAGGAGCCACGTCGTCCGCTTGGCCGAGCCGCTCCGGTTGCTCTGGATTCTGCCGGCAGTGCACCGCCGGCCCAGACGTGTACCGACACGATCCCGTCGCTGCAGATCAGTACAGCCGCTCACAGAGAAGGAGCTGCTGGAGAGAAGGTGGCTGGAACGGCGTGATTCTGATGCTGCGGTGACACTCAGCGCTCAGAGAGCTGCAGGGCTTCACTTTTAATCACTTCTGTCAAACAATGAGCAAGTCTGTTGAGGCATAATGGAGACTAATAACCATCACCAGCTCCATTAGTGCTGCTGAGGCTGCCAGGTTCAGCTCCTCGCTCAACTCAAACAACCAACAACCAACCAGCCCAGTGAGATGTTGTCTAGTCGCAGATCTGTACCAGACAAACCTGACAGAAATAACTGAATGCTTTTATTGTGCTTTAAAAGGTGTTATAGCGACAGTTTTAACTATATTAATAACCACACCTTAAGATCTTTTTATAAGGTTAAAAACATTAGTCATAGCAAGAGGCTAATGTGGGAGGCTGGTTTGGGTTAATCCTTTTAAATGTAAAGAATCAATGCTCTTCTTTTCTTCATTCACATTTGTTCTCAGGCACGTCTTTAATCACCAAAAAGCTTTTCATAAAGTTAGAACTAGATGAAGTTAACAGCTTATCAGAAATCAATTATCATGAGGGCTTAAAGGCCTGATTGTCTTAAAATAAATACCGTATTGCTCCCAATAGACGCGCAGTGCAGGAGTGCAAGCCTTGGGGTGCCTGTCTAGTGGGAACATGTGAGCGCAGGTTCAAATATTCTACAAAATACGGTAATTACATGTGCCTTTGTTGACACGGAAGTAGTGCTGCACTTGTGCATATCCAGATTAAGACGCCCCCCCCCCGGCGGGAAACCACACACGGCGGCGATCATCAGTTATTTAAGATTGAGGAGTAGTTACATTTATTTTACATTATATTTAGTTACATCTATACTGTCTTAGTTACATTTGGTCCTTTGAGGGCAGCCATTATGCTGAGGTGGCCCTCGGTGGAAATGAGTTTGACTCTCCTGGTGTAGACGATAGATAAATAGCTTTATACTCTGTCTATATTCTGAATCATTTCATATTCATGAATGCTGTTCAGTCAGATCAAAACATGTTAATGTTAGTCACCGAGCTGGAAACATTGAAATGAATTACTTGTTATTGAGAATAATTGTTGAGTTTCTAAATCAATGTGACTTAACAGAAATGACTCCTACAGAATAAGATACCATCACTTCGTAAAAGCAAAACAATCTTGTAAAAAGCAAAACAAAAAAATCATGGAATAAGAATATTACTAAAAAAACTCCAGAGCCTCAAAGTTAACTACTGACGTAGAACTAACTTCTATATCAAAATATACAGGAACAAACCATCGGTGACCATTGAGCAAGAGAAATGTCTCCAAAAAGAAACAGCAGCTGCTGCTGGCGGAAAACTTGTCGAAAGTCTAGTTACGTTTGGACATAAATACAAAAATGATTGTGACTGATACGGTTTTACAGACACAACTTATACTCCAGATAATACGGTAAAATATGGTCATTGAAATCCAGCTCAGTCAACACAGTCACATTTAGCTAAAGTTCAACCAGAATTTAAAGCATTTTTTTAATAAGATCCATCTTATTTGTGTCGTGAAAAACAGTGACTATCTGTGCGTCGTGGTCGCCGCTGCAGGCTGACGTTTTCACCAGCGCCTCTTCCTCTCGGCACAAACTGCTGCTGGCAGCTGAGAGAGCATGTTTCCTCCTCACTCACAAGCAGTGGACACGACTGAAGCTCCTGCAGCTTCCATTTCACTACACCTTCCCTCTGTACGTGGAATATCTGTGCATACGTCAACTCAACGCGTCATGGCATGAAACATGAGTCAGGTTAGGAAAGACGGCGACGGTCCGAAGCCACGCTGTTCTACCTCTGCTTGTGTTCCAGCCAGTCCTGCAGTGGAAAATATTAAAGAAAAATGGTCTCACATTGACCACAGGAATGTTTGGAAGATCCTGGAAGACACCAGTCAGCAGCAGAAATCTCCTTCCTCCAGTGTTTTATCCAGATGTAAGGCGCCACTTAATGATCGTAAGACTCTCGGTTTACGGAAACGATTTCTAATGACCAAAGTTCGTTTTACCACCAAAAATGGTGCCGAACCGACCCTCAGGGTACTAGAAGCTTCTAAACTCAACACAAAGTATACAAATCTGAAGTGATAGAATTTGGGCTTTTGGGGGGGGGGGGGGGGGCTTCAGTCGTTAGATTTTAAGTCTTTGTTTTGGTCTTTCAATTGTTAAAATAAATTTAGATGATCTAACCCTGGAAAGTTAAAGCTACAGAGCTGCTGAGTAGAAGGGAACTTTAGTTCACGAGCATGATTATCCATAACGTTAACACAGATTAGATTGTAGGCTGTGTCAGAAAAAACATGACATATAATCCCTCCACTGGAGCGACGGACTCCACTGGAGCGACGGACTCCACTGGAGCGACGGACTCCACTGGATCGACGGACTCCACTGGAGCGACGGACTCCACTGGAGCGATTCCCTCCACTGGAGCGACGGACTCCACTGGATCGACGGACTCCACTGGAGCGACGGACTCCACTGGAGCGATTCCCTCCACTGGAGCGATTCCCTCCACTGGAGCGACGGACTCCACTGGAGCGACGGACTCCACTGGAGCGACAGACTCCTCTGGAGCGACGGACTCCACTGGAGCGACGGACTCCACTGGAGCGACGGACTCCACTGGAGCGACGGACTCCACTGGAGCGACGGACTCCAGACTCCACTAGAGTGATTCACTCAGCTGGAGCGACGGACTCAACTGGAGCGACGGACTCCACTGGAGCGATTCCCTCCACTGGAGCGACGGACTCCACTGGAGCGACGGACTCCACTGGAGCGACGGACTCTACTGGAGCGACGGACTCCACTGGAGCGACGGACTCCAGACTCCACTAGAGTGATTCACTCCACTGGATCGACGGACTCCACTGGAGCGATTCCCTCCACTGGAGCGATTCCCTCCACTGGAGCGACGGACTCCACTGGAGCGACGGACTCCACTGGAGCGACGGACTCCTCTGGAGCGACGGACTCCACTGGAGCGACGGACTCCACTGGAGCGACGGACTCCAGACTCCACTAGAGTGATTCACTCCACTGGAGCGACGGACTCCACTGGAGCGACGGACTCCACTGGAGCGACGGACTCCACTGGAGCGACGGACTCCTCTGGAGCGACGGACTCCACTGGAGCGACGGACTCCACTGGAGCAATTCCCTCCACTGGAGCGACGGATTCCACTGGAGCAATTCCCTCCACTGGATCGACGGACTCCTCTGGAGCGACGGACTCCACTGGAGCGATTCACTCCACTGGAGCGACGGACTCCACTGGAGCGACGGACTCCACTGGAGCGATTCACTCCACTGGAGCGACGGACTCCACTGGAGCGATTCACTCCACTGGAGCGACGGACTCCACTGGAGCGATTCACTCCACTGGAGCGACGGACTCCCCTGGAGCGACGGACTCCACTGGAGCGATTCACTCCACTGGAGCGACGGACTCCACTGGAGCGACGGACTCCACTGGAGCGACGGACTCCACTGGAGCGACGGACTCCTCTGGAGCGACGGACTCCTCTGGAGCGACGGACTCCACTGGAGCGACGGACTCCTCTGGAGCGACGGACTCCACTGGAGCGATTCACTCCACTGGATCGACGGACTCCACTGGAGCGACGGACTCCACTGGAGCGACGGACTCCTCTGGAGCGACGGACTCCACTGGAGCGACGGACTCCACTGGAGCGACGGACTCCACTGGAGCGATTCACTCCACTGGAGCGACGGACTCCACTGGAGCGACGGACTCCACTGGAGCGACGGACTCCACTGGAGCGATTCACTCCACTGGAGCGACGGACTCCACTGGAGCGATTCACTCCACTGGAGCGACGGACTCCTCTGGAGCGACGGACTCCCCTGGAGCGACGGACTCCCCTGGAGCGACGGACTCCTCTGGAGCACCTGAAGCCAACACCTTGAACATTAACCTGCACGGTTGAATTTTCACTGGTTTTTCTTTCCACGATTTCTTTTCTTCAACTGGTTTTAAAGTCGATTCCAAGAAAGCCGGACTTCTTCTCCCAGAGTCATCCTGCGGTGCTGCGAGCACCGCAGGATGACTCTGGGACCCACAAGGGGAACCAGCATGCACCAAGGGGAGACCCAGACAAAGTTAACAGGTAATCAATAGGTATTGGCAGGTAGTTAAAGGGGAGTGGTTCCTATTCCAGAACTCCACCATAACGGCAGCAGTGACGTCTCTCTGAAACATCTCGCTCTCAGTCTCCACCTCCCTCCCGTACCTGTAATTTGACACCTGCTCCATCGTCTTCTCACAGCTTTGCAATCCTTTTTTGGAAAAATGACCCATAAATGAAACCTTGTACTTGTACTTGTACCTTGTACTATCTAGCATTAAACACATTTTTTGTAATTTGACACCAGCAGTCCTGTTCTCGATTCCTGAGTCGATGATCATATCAGGATCTTATGACGAGATGATGTCATAGACTACTGTGAACATGGTATAATAATGTTTAAAAACAAAAAACACATTTTAATTGATCGTTGGGTTTATAATTATTATTTCTTCCCTAATTCAGACAGAGTTGCTCTTTAGCCACAGACTACTTCACTGGATGAAATGACTGAGGATTGATTACAACACTGCCACCAAGTGGCCTAAGGTGTAAGGACATTTCTTTCTTTGATTGAGGCTGCTGGTTTTCTAGGATTATCTTCACGGTGACTGAAATTAATGCTGCTAAAGAGCTGCTATGTTACCGTAAAGTTAGATTCTATTCACATTATCAATCATCATATAAACTCATTAATATATTCTTAACGTTTATGCACTGTGCCCAGCTCATGAAAGAAAGAGAACTTAACCTTTACTTTAGTTTTTCTTCTGGTTTGTAAACGCATCACAGATCCAAAGTGGTATTCCCCCAATGGATCCCCTGCAGCAGCGGCGCTGAGCTCCACTACTGGCAGGCCCTCCAAGCTAATTACTGCTCATCTATTCAAGCATTGCAGCGGCGAGCAGTTCTTCATGATGATAGATCCTCCCGCTGCGAGAAGACACGGGACTATAGAGCTGCACAGAATAGGTGCAGATTTATGGTCCCGGGGGAGACACGGAGCATTTATCCAGGTCGGAGGGACGAGTGGGGCTCTGAACGGGTCGTCTATCACACTGAGCGCCGACCAGGTGGGACCATAAATCATCAGATAGTCATCACTGAGCAGCCACATGGTGTTGACAAGCTACCGTGCTTCGTTTTGCAATTACAGGAATGGAAGGTAATTTAATGGAAGTACTTGGTGTTGAGTCAATAAACAGGGAAGGACAGATGGCCTTTATCATGAACTCTACCCGC
>NC_137627.1:399170-411670 GCF_963383615.2 Lipophrys pholis | reverse complement strand
CTGAGCCGCCATGAAGACCAAACCTTAACGGAACTATAATGGAGGGAGCACACGCATGTGCAGAAGAACGTGCTGCACATGTGCAGTAGCAGCGTTCGCACAGCGTTTCTACTCCAAACCAGAGTCGGAGCGTTTTCACAAAGTTGCTGCAAACCGTAGTGGAAGTTTTGTGTTTTCACTTAAAAACGTGGAGTAAAAGATTTGAACAACATTAGAAGGTTCATCACGAAAACCCTGATTCCATTCAGCTTCCTGGTGCCACATGGTGCCACATGGTGCCACATGGTGTCACATGGTGTCACATGGTGTCACATGGTGTCACATGGTTCCACATGGTGCCACATGGTTCCACATGGTTCCACATGGTTCCACATGGTGCCACATGGTGCCACATAGTTCCACATGGTGCCACGTTGTGACTGCAGCAGCAGTCTTCTTGGTGCTGAGCTGAAGTCCCAGTGTGAAATGAACATGGCGGCCCTTTAAAAAGAGGCTCTTCATCCCACAGACCAGCAGCTGCTCTTCTCCTGATGGACGCTCATTAACACACATGTTCTCCACTTAACCCCCTCAAGTACACGTCACACCCTCCTCCTCTTCCTCCTTTATGTCAGCCCCCCTCCCCCCGCTGTTAAACATGCCCCCAGTGGCAGATGGCTTCAGACGGGCTGATGGACCAGGACCAGGACCAGGACCAGCTCTGTGAGCCACACGTGGCTTCATGGTGGCCGGCGGCTGCCAGGAGTCTTTCATTCAAACGGCTGAACAGGTTACGTTCCTCTAATTCTCCATTAGTGGAAATCTTAGCAGTTGGATATTAGAAAGTAGAAACAGTTTTGAAAAACTTGATTGGTTGTCACCTGATGACTTTTCCATTTATGATATTATTGATAAATCAAGTAATATTTGGCCTCGAGATGTTTCAACCACTAACAAACATTGAAAAGGAGTATTTTGTAGGGATGCGTCGATATCAGTATCAGATATTAGGTCTGATACTGCATGGAGTACTCATACTCTGAAACACTCCCCAATACAACCCGGTGAGCAGCATCACCCACAGTTAGACAGGAGAGGACGAACGGTGTCCACAGTATTATCTAATATCAACCAGAGCGACAACCGTAGGAGAGACACTCCAGTATGTCCTGAAAAGTTTGTACACCAGCAACTTAATCACCAGAGACATTTGGATGATTAGAGTTGGTCCCCGTCCAGCTCAGCTGGTAGAGCATCAGACTCTCAGTCTCTAGGTAGAGGGTCCATGTCCCCGTCCAGCTCAGCTGGTAGAGCATCAGACTCTCAGTCTCTAGGTAGAGGGTCCATGTCCCCGTCCAGCTCAGCTGGTAGAGCATCAGACTCTCAGTCTCTAGGTAGAGGGTTCATGTCCCCGTCCAGCTCAGCTGGTAGAGCATCAGACTCTCAGTCTCCAGGTAGAGGGTTCATGTCCCCGTCCAGCTCAGCTGGTAGAGCGTCAGACTCTCAGTCTCAAGGTAGAGGGTTCATGTCCCCGTCCAGCTCAGTAGGTAGAGCGTCAGACTCTCAGTCTCAAGGTAGAGGGTTCATGTCCCCGTCCAGCTCAGTAGGTAGAGCGTCAGACTCTCAGTCTCAAGGTAGAGGGTTCATGTTCCACGCTGGGCGCCACCTTCCTGTGGACTCTCCACCTTCCTGAGGGCTCTCCACCTTCCTGAGGGCTCTCCACCTTCCTGAGGGCTCTCCACCTTCCTGTGGGCTCTCCACCTTCCTGTGGGCTCTCCACCTTCCTGTGGGCTCTCCACCTTCCTGTAGGCTCTCCACCTTCCTGTGGGCTCTCCACCTTCCTGTGGGCTCTCCACCTTCCTGAGGGCTCTCCACCTGCAGGAAGGTTCTTAATGGGTCAATGTGATCTGGGTGACGGTGCTCAGACTGACACCACCACCACCCGGGAACAGATAGGAGGGAGGAGATGGATGGATGGATGGATGGATGGATGGAAGGATGGATGGATGGATGGATGGATGGATGGATGGATGGATGGATGGATGGATGGATGGATGGATGGATGGATGGATGGATGGATGGATGGATGGATGGATGGATGGATGGATGGATGGATGGATGGATGGATGGATGGAAGGATGGATGGATGGATGGATGGATGGAAGGATGGATGGATGGATGGATGGATGGATGGATGGAGGGATGGAAGGTGACGGTGGCTCCTTCAGGCTTCAGGTTCAATCCTAATGCAACAGGAACAAAAGGCTGAGAAGTACTTCTAGTAGTATTTAAAGTTTGCTGTGTAAACAGCTTCCAGCAGAATACCTTCTTGGAAATCTGCTGAAAACATTATTTTGGTGTTGCTTTTGTCACAGTATCACTTTGTGTTGTCACAGCCGTACCAAATACCACGGTTTAGGTCGAAGGTCAACCCAAGAAGATTTTCCCCTGAAAATATCAAATACACTGAACATTTCCAGGACTTCTTACTAGAAGCTGGAAAATCCTTCTCAGAATCCTATTTGGACTAGTAGCCAGACGTACAGGAGGTATGACATGTGATTCCCTCTGGAAGTTCACACCAGGATGGCAGTATTCAGAAAACAAACCAAACTTATTCCGTCGCCGCTGCAGCTTCACACTGAACCGCTGTCACCTCTGGTTACTGACGTCTGTCCTGCCATGTGAACACAACCGTGGTAAAGTACAGGCTCTGTGGTGTACTTATAGAACTCTGTGGTGTACTTATAGAACTATGTGGTGTATTTGTTGTACTCTGTGGTGTACTTATAGAACTATGTGGTGTATTTGTTGTACTCTGTGGTGTATTCGTTGTACTCTGTGGTGTACTTATAGTACTCTGTGGTATATTCGTTGTACTCTGTGGTGTACTTATAGTACTCTGTGGTGTACTTATAGAACTATGTGGTGTATTTGTTGTACTCTGTGGTGTATTCGTTGTACTCTGTGGTGTACTTATAGTACTCTGTGGTATATTCGTTGTACTCTGTGGTGTGGTGTACTTATAGAACTCTGTGGTGTATTCGTTGTACTCTGTGGTGTACTTATAGAACTCTGTGGTGTATACGTAGTACTCAGCCGGCGTCTCATTGTGACACTGTGCCTTGACCCGAGCCCACTCAGAGGATGTGCCGTCAAAGACTGGGTCAACACACACACACACACACACACACACACACACACACACACACACACACACACACACACACACACAACACACACACACACACACACACACACACACACACACACACACACACACACACACGCTGAGCCAGCGTAGCTGCTCCAGCTGCTGCCAGGGTCTCTTCCTGTCTGGATGACCCCCATGTCCCCTCACACATGCCTGACCGGTGCTCAGGGCCTGTGGGACCCCACATCACTCCCAGTGCAGCAGGGGAGGAAGAGGGGGGGGGTCTCCTGGGACTCCTCACACAGGCTTTCTTTTGCAATGGGTCAATGCAATATGTCCCAGATGATTTCTAACAGGAGCAGAACCTGCAGGTCCACACAGACATGATCACATGAATAGAGGCTCTATTCTATTCCGGTTAGGTCACATTGGCATCCAGGAATAGCAGTGTAACAGTAGACAGACACAGTGGGGTCTGCAGAGCTGGCAGACTTCTATATGTTTGTACTCTATAAACAGAACTCACATGGTGGCAGGGGACGCTGGGACTCGGAGCAGGTGCTCCTGTTGCGTGTGTGGAGCTGGGCACCAGACTCCATTCAACAAGTCAGCCAATTTACACTTTGCTCACCGTAAGACAGGATACATAAAGTTTAAAGCACATTTTTACAGGGCAACTGTGTCACAAAGATGTTTGGAATAATACGGCTTTGAAACTAGTTCTAAAGTATTGTTTTCCTTTCAAATAAACTTCACGTTAAAGTTTTATAGCTTACCCGAGCAACGGCAAAACAGAGCAAAGCTGTTCGGTGCAGAGCCTGATAAAGGGTGATGTTTTTCATTGTCAGAGTAATAAATGCTGGTTATATTAGAGCCGTATTAAGGAAATCTTTCAACAAAAGTATATTTAAGTGTAAAATATCATGTAGGATACGTCGGGTCACAATAAGAGGCGTACAACATCACAATTTGTACTTTTTTAAACGGAGTTTGGTGACAGAGCAAAGTTGGACTTAAAGCCCAAAACTAGTAAAATTACACATTTTTCTTTAAAAACTGTCGAGAGTGCGGAGATTATGGAGATGTTCTTGTTAAAATAGCGTGCTGACGGTGTGGTAATTAGTCGTTGAAAGTAAATGACATCGTACACCGGGCTGTGGAACAACCACCTCGCCGCGTTCAGCGACTTTAGAAGCGGCTTGAAAAGCTCCAGAGAGCCGGAGGGAGCAGACACTTACTTTAACCCCGGAGAGAGACGCTCCTGTGCTGCTCCGCTCCGATCATCGCCTCCTTCCACCAAACCACGTGTTTTAGTCCGATTATTGAGAAACCAGAAGCAGAGGCGCCTGTCTGGCTCTTTCCCTGCGGACGGGACGCGCTTTGTTGGATAATCCAGAGAGTCTGCAGGCTGGGGTCTGATCCGGGACTGATCCTCCGGGTCTGATCGGGATCGGGGGTCTGATCTGGGTCTGGTCGGGGGGTCCAGGGAGGGAGGGAGGGTTGGTCTGTGCAGCTTCAGTTAAAGCTCTTCCGCTGCTGGTTCCTTCATTCCAGCTCATTCAAACCAGTGCGGGAGTTTCTCTTCTCTCTTTGTGATCACAGCCTATTGTCTCCTCCTGCAGAGAAAGAACTGCACCTCCTCCTCCTCCTCCTCCTCCTCCTCCTCTTGCAGCTTCACCTCCTCTTGCACCTCTGCCTTCACCTCCGGTTGCTGCTGCTCCTCCTGGGGTAAGTAACCAACAGCCTCAGGACAGTCTGATGTCTCAGCCCTGGAGGAGGAGGAGGGGGAGGGAGGAAGAGGAGGAGGGGGAGGAGAGGGAAGAGGAGGAGAAGAGGGAGGAAGAGGAGAGGGAAGAGGAGGAGAAGAGGGAGGAAGAGGAGGAGGGGGAGGAGAGGGAAGAGGAGGAGAAGAGGTAGGAGGAGAAGGAGGAGAGGGAAGGGGAGGAGGAGGAGGAAGAGGAGGAGAGGGAAGAGGAGAAGAGGGAGGAAGAGGAGGAGGGGGAGGAGAGGGAAGAGGAGGAGAAGAGGTAGGAGGAGGAGGAGGAGAGGGAAGAGGAGGAGGAGGAGGGGGGAGGAGGAGGAGGAGGGGGAGGAAGAGGAGAGGGAAGAGGAGGAGAAGAGGGAGGAGGAGGAGAGGGAAGAGGAGAAGAGGGAGGAAGAGGAGGAGAGGGAGGAAGAGGAGGAGGGGGAGGAGAGGGAAGAGGAGGAGAAGAGGTAGGAGGAGGAGGAGGAGGAGGAGAGGGAAGAGGAGGAGGAGGAGGAGAGAGGAGGAGGAGGAGGAGGAGGAGGAGGAGGAGGAGGGGGAGGAGGAGGAGAGGGAGGAGGAGAAGAGGGGGAGGAGGAGAAGAGGGAGGAAGAGGAGAGGGAAGAGGAGGAGGAGGAGAGGGAAGAAGAGGAGGAGAGGGAATAGGAGGAGGAGAGGGAGGAGGAGGAGAAGGAGGAGGAGGAGAGGGAAGAGGGAGGAAAGGGAAGAGGAGGAGGAGAGGGAGGAGGAGGAGAAGGAGGAGGAGGAGAGGGCAAGAGGCAGGAGGAGGAGGGAGGCGGAGGAGCGGGAGGCGGAGGAGAGGGAGGCAGCGGCGGAGGAGGGGGAGGAGGAGCAGGAGGAGCAAGGAGGAGAAGGAGGAGGAACCGGAGGCGGAGGAGAGGGAAGAGTAGGAGGGGGAAGAGGAGGAGGAGAAGAGGCGGAGGAGGCGGCGGAGGAGCCGAGGGAGGAGGAGGAGGAGGTGATCCTGAAGGGAGGAGAGGTCTGAGACAAGCGATCTACTATATTTGGGACCAAAAACTACTTTTTCCTCTGAAGCCAGGAAAGATGTTTTTCCCTCCTGACGGAGGAGCTGCAGCTCCTGACGGAGGCGCTGCAGCTCCTGACGGAGGTTAAGAAGCTTTATCAGGCTGAATTATAGATTCTTCACTTATATTTACCAAAACTGTGAGTTCAGTTTTCTGATTTCAGTCTGACAGCGGCTGTGTTCAGAGGAAAGTCACCAAACAATGCAGGGATACGGAAAATCAAGCAAATCAAAGTATTTTATCAAATGATATAATGGGGATATATTTATATGACTTAATTCATTTATTTATTGTGAATCGAGATTAATCAATGAATAATAACAAAGATACTGTACTATACCTCAAAATTGTATACAAGTTCCATGACAGGCCAAAAAACAACAAACAAATAGTACTTGTGCAGTAAAAACTGCAGTACAAACCAATCTGTGACTAGAAGACGTCCGACAGCAGAACGCTGCTGCAGCGACACCAGAATGAAGAATGTCCCATAAAGAAAGAAAAGAAAGAATAGAAAATAGAAAAGAGAGAAACTGTTTCCGTGATGAAGGAAGAACTGATCCCCAGAAGCTTCTGGAACAAAAGCTGATGGATCCGACGATGATAAATAAAAGGACTAAAATACGTCTTTCTCATGTTTCTGAAACTTTTCCTTTCACTTACATTGATCCTGACAGGAGGAAGAGGAGGCTACGCTCTTCCTCTGGTGAGGCTGAGTCCCTCTGGAGAGGAACTGCCCTCCTGCAGCTCTGATGGTGTACTTCTCTGAGGATTACTTCTTATTGAGTACCTCCTCATTTGGTAACACTACAGCCGTGTGGCTGGTCGGAGTCATCACTCCTGACAATCCCTCTCCGGTCTGGACGGGGGATCCGGCATCTTGTAATGGATTACTCACAGTGTAACTCGTGGGAGTGGTAATGTCTGATCCACTTCCTGTGGTAAACTGAGATTCCTCTCAGCATGAAGCCGCCTTCTGAACATCTCAAAGTCTTTCCTCCATGACTGGACCCTGCTCCACCCTCACACTCCTTCAACCTGAAACCTCTCCGGGGCGGTCTGGGGTAGAGGGGCAGTATTAATAGCCCCATGTCCCCACTCAGGTTACCCTGCCGGGCAGAGTCCAGGTCTAAATACCAGCAGACAGGAGGGACACACACACACACACACACACACACACACACACACACACACACACACACACACACACACACACACACACACACAGACACTCACACACAGCCTTAATGTTTGTTTTAACTCCTACGGATCATTTCCCTCTCGGAGGGAGGGGTTAGGGCTCCAAACACCAGGAATTCGTCAGACTTAGAATTTCCAAAGTGAGAACAGATATTTTCAGAACAATTCCGTTTGTAATTTCATGCTGTCGTAGTTTCGGCCTCGTTGACTCAACATTTCCAGTGAAAACATCAGTGTCGTGTTTTCCTGTCAGAAAAGTGTAGACGTCTATTGGGCCACTAGTGGGCGCTGTTGTTTGAAATGAAAGCGTACACATGCGTTTAGAGAACCATATACTATAAGCAGCAGCAGCAGCAGTACAGAGACATTGGTATGGACAGACGACCACGTTGGACTGTTCTTACTATAAGCCCCCGGGTCCAGGACGAGACGGAGCCGCGACTCTCTGGAGGGAAACCTTGTTATTGTGTGACAAACTCCTCATTCCAGGTACCCCCCCCCCCCCCCACCCCCCCCTACCAGAGGAGGGAAACTAGAAGTGGATCAATGAACGACGACAGTTGGAAGTAGCACTCTAACGTGCTAATGCTTCCACGTTCGCTCTACGAAGTGGGCGGAGCCTCTGGGGGCAGCGACCTGGAAGCTTCCTGCCATTAGTGACTTCACTGAGGTTGCTTGACTTCAACCTTTCAATTTGCTTCCCAGTGAGAATAAAAGAAGAGCAGAGCTGTAAAGCAGTTTGTCTTGAGTCACGGAGACCCAGAGGACTTTACATCGTCTCCTCGGAGGAGACAGACGGCGTTAGAAGTTACTCTCACTGTTACTGTAATCTCACACTGAAGAGTTCACCAGGACTGGATCTGAAGTTCCAGATCATGTTTGAATCTGTCCTCTGTCCTTCATAACACTGCCTGGCAAATGGAGACGCTAATGCTAACTGCTATAGATCAACATGAGTTTCAGAGAAGTGGTCCAGATATTAATGTTATTATTCTAATTCTATATGATACCATGTTCTCTTTGTTTTAGATCAGATTGTGGGATTAAAGGGGCTGTTGCTAAAGCACAAATAGGACTTTCCCCAAGAGGATTAACAAAGTATGAGCAGTTATTTCTGTGGTGATGGAAGTTGCCCCTCCCTGTTCTAAAAGCCCCGGGCTTTATGTGTGACTGTTGCTGGTGGACAGATGGACACTGTCAGGCCCAGTCCAATCTGAGGCAATCTGAGGCAATCAATAGACTGCTGGTTGCTTCAGGATCTCCATGTCTGAGCTCAGAGAGCTCGCTCCTGCACTAAACCCAGCGAGAACTATGGATCAGAGCTGATGGATCGATCTTCGTCTTACAGTAACTACACATTACAGCTGAGTGAAGGAAAAGACCAGTCCTGCTGGGCAGATTCTTACCCTGAGACAGGCGGGTGGGCTGTTTGACCAGGAGACCGTCCACAGCACACAGGTTCCCACAGGGATGCAGAGTGATGACCCCCGATCGGTTCTCCATGAAGCAGTGCTGGGCCGCCACGCCGGGACCCTGGAGGCTGATGTCCGTGGAACCGTGGCCCAAAGTGGTGCGACCTGAGAGGGACAGAGTGAGGGTCCAGGTAGTGAGGGTCCAGGTAGTGATGGTCCAGGTAGGGAGGGTTCAGGTAGGGAGGGTTCAGGTAGTGAGGGTCCAGGTAGTGATGGTCCAGGTAGGGAGGGTCCAGGTAGTGAGGGTTCAGGTAGTGAGGGTTCAGGTAGTGAGGGTTCAGGTAGGGAGGGTCCAGGTAGTGAGGGTCCAGGTAGTGAGGGTTCAGGTAGTGAGGGTTCAGGTAGGGAGGGTTCAGGTAGTGAGGGTCCAGGTAGTGAGGGTTCAGGTAGTGATGGTTCAGGTAGTGATGGTTCAGGTAGGGAGGGTTCAGGTAGGGAGGGTCCAGGTAGGGAGGGTTCAGGTAGGGAGGGTTCAGGTAGTGAGGGTCCAGGTAGTGATGGTCCAGGTAGGGAGGGTCCAGGTAGTGAGGGTTCAGGTAGTGAGGGTCCAGGTAGTGAGGGTCCAGGTAGTGAGGGTCCAGGTAGTGAGGGTTCAGGTAGTGAGGGTTCAGGTAGGGAGGGTTCAGGTAGTGAGGGTCCAGGTAGTGAGGGTTCAGGTAGTGATGGTTCAGGTAGTGATGGTTCAGGTAGGGAGGGTTCAGGTAGGGAGGGTTCAGGTAGGGAGGGTTCAGGTAGTGATGGTTCAGGTAGTGATGGTTCAGGTAGGGAGGGTTCAGGTAGTGAGGGTCCAGGTAGTGAGGGTTCAGGTAGTGATGGTTCAGGTAGGGAGGGTTCAGGTAGGGAGGGTTCAGGTAGGGAGGGTCCAGGTAGGGAGGGTTCAGGTAGTGAGGGTTCAGGTAGGGAGGGTTCAGGTAGGGAGGGTTCAGGTAGGGAGGGTCCAGGTAGGGAGGGTTCAGGTAGTGAGGGTTCAGGTAGTGAGGGTTCAGGTAGTGAGGGTCCAGGTAGTGAGGGTTCAGGTAGTGATGGTTCAGGTAGGGAGGGTTCAGGTAGGGAGGGTTCAGGTAGGGAGGGTCCAGGTAGGGAGGGTTCAGGTAGTGAGGGTTCAGGTAGTGAGGGTCCAGGTAGGGAGGGTTCAGGTAGGGAGGGTTCAGACCATCATCTCTGAGGGCCTGTGTACACGGCAACCATCAAAAGTGAGAAGGGAAAACTTTCCTAGTGTTTTGGAGTCTGTTTCCATAACGACGGTGCTCAGAGCCACTCAGAACGCTGGGGCTCCGTCACCGTGTCAACGGGCAAAATCTACACTTCCTGGAACCACATGGGTCCCGTCATTGTGTATCTGGTGGAAACGCTGCTCCTGTGCATGCGCACCATGGTAGTGGTGAATAATTCCTCTGCACATGTGAGAGTACATGAACAATAACTCCAGTGTTTTTCTCCAGAGTGTCACGACTCCACGTTCCCCTGGGACTCGGTGGTTTTATTTTAACTGTGCGTGTGTGTGTGTGTGTGTGTGTGTGTGTGTGTGCGTGCGTGCGTGCGTGCGTGTGCGTGTGCGTGTGCGTGTGCGTGTGCGTGTGCGTGTGTGTGTGTGTGTGTGTGTGTGTGTGTGTGTGTGTGTGACAGGTTTTACCCTCGGGCAGGGGCAGCAGGGTGATCGCGGTGCTCAGTCGGCCACTTCCCAGGCTCACCAGGTGGGGGCGCTCTGCTTGGAACTTCAGCCCCTTTCCAGTCTCGATCAGGTCCAGAGGCGTGCTCTGTGGACCAGCAGAAGCTCTCACTTTGTCTCTCATGTTAAATCTGGTTTCAGGTCGGAGGTGTGCTCCAGCTGAAGCTGTAATAAGGTCCTCCTGCCTGGTGGGGCAGAGCGGTCGGGTCATTAGAGGGGAAACTATTCAGAGGCAGAGCGGTCGGGCCATTAGAGGGGAAAACTGTTCAGAGGCAGAGCGGTCGGGCCATTAGAGGGGAAAACTATTCAGAGGCAGAGCGGTCGGGTCATTAGAGGGGAAACTATTCAGAGGCAGAGCGGTCGGGTCATTAGAGGGGAAAACAGTTCAGAGGCAGAGCGGTCGGGTCATTAGAGGGGAAAACAGTTCAGAGGCAGAGCGGTCGGGTCATTAGAGGGGAAACTGTTCAGAGGCAGAGCGGTCGGGTCATTAGAGGGGAAACTATTCAGAGGCAGAGCGGTCGGGCCATTAGAGGGGAAAACAGTTCAGAGGCAGAGCGGTCGGGCCATTAGAGGGGAAACTGTTCAGAGGCAGAGCGGTCGGGTCATTAGAGGGGAAACTATTCAGAGGCAGAGCGGTCGGGCCATTAGAGGGGAAAACAGTTCAGAGGCAGAGCGGTCGGGCCATTAGAGGGGAAACTGTTCAGAGGCAGAGCGGTCGGGCCATTAGAGGGGAAACTGTTCAGAGGCAGAGCGGTCGGGTCATTAGAGGGGAAACTGTTCAGAGGCAGAGCGGTCGGGCCATTAGAGGGGAAACTATTCAGAGGCAGAGCGGTCGGGCCATTAGAGGGGAAACTATTCAGAGGCAGAGCGGTCGGGCCATTAGAGGGGAAACTGTTCAGAGGCAGAGCGGTCGGGTCATTAGAGGGGAAAACTGTTCAGAGGCAGAGCGGCCGGGCCATTAGAGGGGAAAACTGTTCAGAGGCAGAGCGGTCGGGCCATTAGAGGGGAAAACTATTCAGAGGCAGAGCGGTCGGGCCATTAGAGGGGAAACTATTCAGAGGCAGAGCGGTCGGGTCATTAGAGGGGAAAACTATTCAGAGGCAGAGCGGTCGGGCCATTAGAGGGGAAACTATTCAGAGGCAGAGCGGTCGGGTCATTAGAGGGGAAAACTATTCAGAGGCAGGCCGGTCGGGTCATTAGAGGGGAAAACTATTCAGAGGCAGAGCGGCCGGGCCATTAGAGGGGAAAACTGTTCAGAGGCAGAGCGGTCGGGCCATTAGAGGGGAAAACAGTTCAGAGGCAGAGCGGTCGGGTCATTAGAGGGGAAACTATTCAGAGGCAGAGCGGTCGGGTCATTAGAGGGGAAAACTATTCAGAGGCAGAGCGGTCGGGTCATTAGAGGGGAAAACTATTCAGAGGCAGAGCGGTCGGGCCATTAGAGGGGAAACTGTTCAGAGGCAGAGCGGTCGGGTCATTAGAGGGGAAACTGTTCAGAGGCAGAGCGGTCGGGCCATTAGAGGGGAAACTGTTCAGAGGCAGAGCGGCCGGGCCATTAGAGGGGAAACTGTTCAGAGGCAGAGCGGTCGGGGCCCATTAGAGGGGAAACTGTTCAGAGGCAGAGCGCCGGGCCATTAGAGGGGGAAACTGTTCAGAGGCAGAGCGGTCGGGCCATTAGAGGGGAAACTATTCAGAGGCAGAGCAGGTCGGGCCATTAGAGG
The DNA here is from genome assembly GCF_963383615.2 of Lipophrys pholis. Lineage (NCBI taxonomy): Eukaryota > Metazoa > Chordata > Actinopteri > Blenniiformes > Blenniidae > Lipophrys > Lipophrys pholis. The sequence continues at coordinate 399,688 of NC_137627.1, read as the reverse complement.
GGGAAAACTGTTCAGAGGCTAAAAAAAACAAAAACCTTCCTGCATTTCAGAAAAAGTTGAAAATCAAAGTCCAGATTTTCTTTTCAAAGAAGACGTCTGTCGTCCCTCATCATCTGTCCGTCCCTCGTCATCTGTCCGTCCCTCATCATCTGTCCGTCCCTCGTCATCTGTCCGTCCCTCATCATCATCTGTCCGTCCCTCATCATCTGTCCGTCCTCGTCATCTGTCGTCCCTCGTCATCTGTCCGTCCCTCATCATCTGTCCGTCCTTCATCATCTGTCCGTCCCTCATCATCTGTCCGTCCCTCATCATCTGTCCGTCCCTCATCATCTGTCCGTCCTTCATCATCTGTCCGTCCCTCATCATCTGTCCGTCCCTCATCATCTGTCCGTCCCTCATCATCTGTCCGTCCCTCATCATCTGTCCGTCCCTCGTCATCTGTCCGTCCCTCATCATCTGTCCGTCCTTCATCATCTGTCCGTCCCTCATCATCTGTCCGTCCCTCATCATCTGGTCCA
>NC_137627.1:390000-398970 GCF_963383615.2 Lipophrys pholis | reverse complement strand
CCCTGAACGCTCCGGTGAGCGGGTTCCTTTAAATGTTGTCGCCGCAAGGAATTGTGGGGAACATGAGCTGGTCTCCTTTGGTAAAGGAACCATCAGTGGTTCCTTTACCAAAGGAGGTTCTAAAGGAAGCATCAGTGGTTCCTAGGCTAAAGGAGGTTCTAAAGGAAGCATCAGTGGTTCCTAGGCTAAAGGAGGTTCTAAAGGAAGCATCAGTGGTTCCTAGGCTGAAGGAGGTTCTAAAGGAACCATCAGTGGTTCCTAGGCTAAAGGAGGTTCTAAAGGAAGCATCAGTGGTTCCTAGGCTAAAGGAAGCATCAGTGGTTCCTAGGCTAAAGGAGGTTCTAAAGGAACCATCAGTGGTTCCTAGGCTAAAGGAGGTTCTAAAGGAACCATCAGTGGTTCCTTTACCAAAGGAGGTTCTAAAGGAAGCATCAGTGGTTCGTAGGCTAAAGGAGGTTCTAAAGGAAGCATCAGTGGTTCCTAAAAGGAGGTTCTAAAGGAAGCATCAGTGGTTCCTAAGCTAAAGGAGGTTATAAAGGAAGCATCAGTGGTTCCTAGGCTAAAGGAGGTTCTAAAGGAAGCATCAGTGGTTCCTAGGCTAAAGGAGGTTCTAAAGGAAACATCAGTGGTTCCTAGGCTAAAGGAGGTTCTAAAGGAAGCATCAGTGGTTCTTAGGCTAAAGGAGGTTCTAAAGGAAGCACCAGTGGTTCCTAAGCTAAAGGAGGTTCTAAAGGAAGCACCAGTGGTTCCTAGGCTAAAGGAGGTTCTAGAGGAAGCATCAGTGGTTCCTAGGCTAAAGGAGGTTCTAGAGGAAGCATCAGTGGTTCCTAAGCTAAAGGAGGTTCTAAAGGAAGCACCAGTGGTTCCTAGGCTAAAGGAGGTTCTAGAGGAAGCATCAGTGGTTCCTAAGCTAAAGGAGGTTCTTTGTAAAGTAAATCTTCAGAGCAGCTGACACTCAATACGTTTCACTAGCCTTCTGAAACGTCCTGCTGCAGCAGCAGAGTCTGAACTTCTCCAGGAGCTCCTCCTCTCACACGTTCTACTTCATACTGGTTTGGATGAACAGCGTTTCTCCTTAATGGAGCCACAGATAGAACGTAAACAAGAAGAAAGTCCTGACTAACAAAATGACATCATTTTCTTCGTCCAGCTCCGTTTGGCCAAAGAAATCTGGTTCCAACCGTCCGTCGGTGCTGCGTGTTCCAGCTCACTAATGACTGTCAGTCCTATTTCTATCATGTTTAGTTTGTAACGTCACTACTGTACGAGCCCCGCAGCTCGTTAACATGTCGGAGGGCGGAGTTACGTGATGCACCTGAAGGCAGCTCCTGAGCTTAAAACCAGACCAACAAGGCGGCTCAGACACAAACGTCCTCTTTTATAAGTGAAACAGTTCAGAGGAATGTGTTTCTGGAAACATTGGAAGTGAGAAATAAGCTGCAGTTGAAAAGTGAAAACGTTAAAAAGTGTGCCTGCTATGAGGGGGCGTGGCCTGCGAGTTCGACAGCTTGTGAACTCTCCTGGCCAAAAAAATGCTTCTTCAGCAGTTGGCTGACATCATCTGGTTCTTATGGGTTCTTATGGGTTCTTATGGGTTCTTATGGGTTCTCATGGGTTCTCATGGGTTCTTATGGGAGTCTGCAGGAGCCTTTACTCTCTTCTCAGCAGTTCTTTCGTCCATAATGACTGTTTCCCTTCTTCACAAGGCATCGGTGAAGTTGCACTACCACCATCTGCTGGTTCCAGCCAGTCCATACCGTCCCCATCAAGAAAGAAAGAAAGAAAGAAAGAAAGAAAGAAAGAAAGAAAGAAAGAAAGAAAGAAAGAAAGAAAGAAAGAAAGAAAGAAAGAAAGAAAGAAAGAACGAAAGAAAGAAAGAAAGAAAGAAAGAACGAAAGAAAGAAAGAAAGAAAGAAAGAAAGAACGAAACGAACGAACGAACGAAAGCGTTCATAATGACGTCACTTCCTGACCCTTGGACGTCGGCCCTTCTTGTTCACCCACCAACAGGGAACCTGAGTTGAGTTTCGACCGTCGTTAGTTTTAACCCGTCCTGTAAGTAGATCAGCTCGTATCGCCTCACGCTGTTCCACTTTTCAGTCGTTTCTCACATCAGGATGAGGTTGTGTTGAAATAAATATCTGTCTGCTGGCAGACGTCGAAAAAAAACCGAAAGAGTTTGTGAGGAAGTGTGTGAGAGAGAGAGAGAGGAGGAAGAAGACGTATAGAACGGCTTCATTCAGCCACTGAGTGTCACTCTATGTAGACTTCCTGTACAGCCGTGGGCCACTTCCTGTTGGCAGCCCAGATGAAGGTCAGGGTTTTCCTGCGCCCCGGGATGAGACTGACCTTAAATATGAGCACAGCTGAGTCCTGTGATCATCACATCTGCTCACAGTTTTCATTCACTTTCATGCAAATGGTGGACGTGCCTCAAAATGTATTCAACCTGAAACGGCAGCTGAAGTTCTGCCGTCGTGGCTCATAAACAAACTACTCTTCTGCCTTTTTTCAGCTTCAACACACATTAACAAGCACTTTTTGGTTCTTAAATGTTAAAATATATTTTCACGCTCACGTCTGCCAGAAACTTGAAGCGACACACAGTAGACTTAGCTTAGCTTAGCATAGCTTAGCTAAGCTAAGCAGCGATGGAGTGATGGAGTGATGGAGTGATGGAGTGATGGAGTGATGGAGTGATGGAGTGATGGAGTGATGGAGTGATGGAGTGAGCAAACACACATTTATTATCTTGGCCCTGAACGCCACCGGCTGGAGGGACGCCATCATCAACAGGAGGCTAAACACACCAGCTGCCCCGTCTGAGGCAGGGACACACACACACACACACACACACACACACACACACACACACACACACACACACACACACACACACACACACACACACACACAGAAGCAGAGATCTCCAGCCTTGATGACTAAAACACATTTTTACACCAGATGAATCTGCAATACATCAAAATCAAGCGAAGACAGATTAGAACCATCCAGTTTGACGGTAAACGTGTGTCAGGAGGCCACGTGTCGGCGGAGAATCAAACTTATACATAAACACATAAATCTAAGCGGTAAAACAGGTTTCATCACTTTTTTCTTTTATTTTGCGTTTTGTCTTTTGGTAAATAAAAGATGCTGTTTACACGACGGAGTTTCATCCTTTAGAATCGTCATTTCAGTAAAGTTATCAGTTTTTTGGAAAACAGCAGAAACTCTACAAAGGATGTAGTTAGCATGTTGGGCCACTAGTGGCTGCTGTTGTTGGTTTTTGTAATGAAGCCTCACACAGTAACCGACACGCTCTAACCATTAACAGTGTGGCTCCACAGACGCTCAGATGAACAGAACACCAAGTTGGACTCTTGTTCCAAGTGACTGTCGACTCAGCAAGTCCAGGAGGATCTGAACCGAGGGTCCAGACTCTGGAGGAAAACATTGTCCTTCTTCTTTATCTACTCAGGCATGATGAACTGTTGAGTGGAGCAGCTCATCTTCAACCAGTGAAGGTTGTCGTGACCTTGAGCTCGGCTGAAGGAGGATCATGTGGAGCGTCGGATAAAAGTGTCTTCACCCAGAAACAGCTGGGTTTGGCTCCAGGATGGATAGAGTGGTAAAGACTGCTAGAGTACCCCCCCACCCACCACCACCCCACCCCTGGACCGGGAGCACTGGCCAGAGTGGCTGCAGAGTGGGAATGTGGTATTCCAGTGTTTTCCACCGCTCAGTGGCTCCGTTGACTTTTGGCTCAGTGCGTCCCAAAGACGTGGAGCTGGACAGGAATTCCAGAGCCTCCCGGGGACAAAGAGGCTCTTTCAGCTGCAGTAATCCTGTGCAGGAGGAGTGGGAGCGCCGCTGCGACTGGGAGCGCCGCTGCGACTGGGCAGAGCCGCTGCGACTGGGAGCGCCGCTGCGACTGGGCAGAGCCGCTGCGACTGGGCAGAGCCGCTGCGACTGGGCAGAGCCGCTGCGACTGGGCAGAGCCGCTGCGACTGGGCAGAGCCGCTGCGACTGGGCAGAGCCGCTGCGACTGGGCAGCACCATGTGTGAGCGCTGACGCCTACAACCACTGGATCTGTGTGTGAACGTATATATTTGGGTGCAGAGTCACGTTGTGGAGAATCTGCAGGTTTTCCTGTTTTTACCTCCCGGCTCAACTCGTGCTGAGAAATGTTTGAAAACATCTTTTTTCTTTCTGTGAGTAGATTTATAATCTCACCCACTTCTCATGTCCTTCATATGACACAGCACAAATACTGATATCCTACAAATAAAGTACTATTAGTCAGCACAAATACTGATATCCTACAAATAAAGTACTATTAGTCAGCACAAATACTGATATCCTACAAATAAAGTACTATTAGTCAGCACAAATACTGATATCCTACAAATAAAGTACTATTAGTCAGCACAAATACTGATATCCTACAAATAAAGTACTATTAGTCAGCACAAACACAAGTCAGCCGGTTAAACCTTCGACAGGTAAGAGACCAAACGGAAGCTTTTGACTCACATCATGTTTATAATATCATGTCTATTGCTAAGAACATAGTGGGAATCGATAATGTTCAGACAATCTTTACAAAAGTCTTCAGTCACAAATGTGTCCAACTGGAAGACTAGTAGGTAGAGAAGGTTAAACAGGGTTAGTTTAGGTCGGTTGAATTATTTCCAACAGATTTAATAACAGGTAATTGTTTTTTCACTTTAGATATCAGTTTGTAACTAACATTTTCATGCTCAATATCTAATATTATAAGTGTTTTTTCATGACTTTCCTACAAAGGGTTAAGGTTTTGAATGGATCAGCAGAATCCTTAATGAAGGCCTGTCATTGTCCACAAGAACCTCTTTGTGGGTCACTTACTTCCTGTTTCCAGTAGAAATGGATCATTTCCGTATGAGAAAAGTTTGACGTTTAAATGACGACATTTTGAAAACGATGTTATGTAATCAGGGCCTTAGACTGAGAAATATACAATCAAAATATAAATACACAGACTGTGTAAGGCAGATAGACGGGTCCATGAAACATGGGAAGAACTTCTTTCATTCACTTTAGAGACCAACTGAAATCATCACCAGCGATTGTCTTATCAGAAAGGAAGCGTTTCCTCATGGCGAGGAGCTGGAGAGGCGTCCATGCTGCTCCATGGGACAACTTCGTTCTTCTTATCAGACTTTTCTTAGGGATCAATGATAAAGAGAGTAAAGAGCATTTCTCAACACAGAGCGCAGGGACGTTTGAAGCAGAAGACCAGATAAGAACCAGAACCTCAGGCCACCAAATCTTTCTACAAAATCTCAAATCAAGTCCAAAACCAGTCATGAACCCGTCAAACAAAAGTCTGAAACAAAGTCCAAAGTTCTCCAAAGTAGATTAAAGATTCGAAAACCTTCCAGAGTCTCAGGGATCCTGTAAAAGACAACATTACGAGTGAAGACGGCTCTGAGTCCGTGAAAACAACATTTTGCCTTGGTAGAGTGTCGATGTCTCATCTCAACTGGTTCCTAGATTGAAATGTCCAGAGCACAGAACCCTGAATCCCCCAGTGCTGGGAGGACCGTTTGTAGAGCAGCCGTGACTCTTGGTTCATTAATCAGTGAGTAATAATGCTTCCTGAGATGAATGAAGTCCATATCAGGAAAAACAATAAAAAACTGTCCAAGTGTCTAAAATGAGACGTCCAGCCTGAAAACGAGTCCCGAAGCGGAACTGAGCTCTTGATCGAGACGTTCCGTTCACTGGACCCAATCAGCAGCCAAACTTCAGTGGAACAGAGGAAATGTAAGATGAGGCAGAGAATGAGAGTCACATGATGAATCTGGAGGATCTACGTGATGCTGCCATGATGCTCTGGAGCAGCGTCCTGCAGGAAGAACCCTGGAGAACCCTGGAGAACCCTGGAGAACCCAGGCTGTTGGAGGTCCACCTGGGATGGGTGGAGGAGCGTCACCGCAGCGTTCAGAGTCCCAATTAGACTTCATGGCCTTTAATAGGTTCTCGTATCGGTACTGGTTCTTTAAGGACGAGGCGGCGGTGAAGGTTCCTTCATCAGAACAGTTCACGGTGCTTTGTTGCTGTTTTACCACTTTGTGGTGGATTTTGCTATTTTAGCATTTTGGACTGTTTTAGCTATTGACGTGTTTCTTCATGTCCTTTTACACGTTTCACATTTTGTCCCTGTTTCAGCTGTTTCAGCTGTTTCAGCTGTTTCAGCTGTTTCAGCTGTTTTCCTTTGCTGCTCGTACAGCAGGTATCGCTGTGCTGGACGCTTTCACTCTGAACTGCTGGTATATTTTACTTTATCATTATTATTTTGGGGGGGCTGTTTTCCCTTTGCGCCTTAGTTTTTGTTATTTTTACACCTTTTGTTTTTAATCCCTTTTCAGCCATAAAGCTGTCCTATTGAAAGAAGCGGTTTGGACAAATAAAATGATAAAACAATTGGAATGTTGACATAGTTTAGTGAAAGCTTCGGGGAGCAGACAGAGGAGCTGGAAAGCTGCATGTTCCAGACCCACGGTGGGATTAACATAACGGTACACATTGTAAGTAAGTCAGTAAGTAAGTTACTTACTTAGTTACTTACTACTCATACATTGTGAACTTTTTGCTTCGCTTTAATAACAAAACGCTGCTGTAACAGAAACAGTAGGACAAACTTTAACCCGACAACACAACAACATAGCAGAAGGTTTCGTACTCATCAGTCTGAATAACGGTGAGTGAGACGAACCATCAGAACCGGGTCAGCTCGTTCAGATCAGCAGCTTCCTCTCACACCTTCATCACACCTTCATCATCCTCACTCTCACTGAGTCACTCACCCTCTGTGCTCGCTCCTCTCTGCAGCTCCAAAAGTCAGTAAAAAGAAAGAATTAACCTCCACATCTTCAAACTGTCTGTCCTGAATCCAGAGCTCCGTCTGAACTGTGAGCTGAGGGAGGAGGAGGAGGAGGAGGAGGAGGAGGAGGAGGAGGAGGAGGAGCAGGAGGAGGAGGAGGAGGAGCAGGAGGAGGAGGAGGAGCAGGAGGAGGAGGAGGAAGGGAAGTGAAGGGGTGCAGGCAGAGTGGGATCTCCCTGTGAGTCATGGAAACGGATCCAGAGTGCCGACATGTTCAGCTCAGTGAGTCTTTGTGTTGCTCAGCCTCTGGAAACTGTGACTTTCACATCCTTCAATCGCTGGAAAACAACCTTTGGTAGCAACACGTACTTTCTCCCTGCGTCAAAGAGGAACTGGGACTAAAAACTGCTGAAATAGCAAAAGTCAAGTTTAAGAAAAAAAAATGGCAACAAACTATTAAAACAGCTCAAATTAAACTAAGAATCCAGAGAAAAATCAACAGCTAAAAAACGCTAGAAACAAATATCCTAAAATCCCAGAAAATATAGAATAGACCAAAAACATACTAGAAAAATACCCAAAACAAATACAACAAAAGCTTAAGATGCAAACAGCTGATTAAAAACACGAAAAAGAAAAAAAAAAGAAAATCACTCCAGGACACTGAAAAATGGACCAAACTTATGAAAGCAGCAGAAATAATTTCAGAAGGAAAAGTTCAAATTAAAGCTGCGAAAACACATAAGAACTTAAAATGCTTCAAACATTCAATATTTTTGAAAAGCAAAAAAAAAAAAGATGAATAAAGGTGAAAATGTGACGAGAGGACGAGGACCTGCCTGCCTCACACCAGCTCACACCAGCTCACACCAGCTCACACCAGCTCACACCAGCTCACCTCACACCAGCTCACACCAGCTCACACCAGCTCACACCAGCTCACCTCACACCAGCTCACACCAGCTCACACCAGCTCACCTCACACCAGCTCACCTCACACCAGCTCACACCAGCTCACCTCACACCAGCTCACACCAGCTCACACCAGCTCACACCAGCTCACCTCACACCAGCTCACACCAGCTCACACCGTCACCACAAGTCAGACATTTCTATTGTCTGTGCACTGAAATACCTTCTAAACACCACTATACATACATATATATATAGATATGTATATATATATGAAGAATTTTCATTGTATTTATTTAAAATGACTTCTCAACCCATTTTCATGTTAAATGTGTGTGTGGAGGGTGGGGTGGGGGGTTTGGGGTGGGGGTGGGGGGGGTGGGGGGGGGGGGTGTGATGGCCTGATTATTGCCTCTGCAGAATGAGCTCACATAACAAAGGGGTTATTATCAGGAGTTGAGAGCTGCAGCGGTCTGGAATTCAGAACCCAAAGATGAGTCCCAGAATAAAGCAGCAACTGCTTCAGCAAAGGAGCTGGTGGGGTAATAAGAAGGATTAACGTGGTAATAAGAAGGATTAACGTGGTAATAAGAAGGATTAACGTGGTAATAAGAAGGATTAACGTGGTAATAAGAAGGATTAATGTGGTAATAAGAAGGATTAACGTGGTAATAAGAAGGACTTATGTGGTAATAAGAAGGATTAACGTGGTAATAAGAAGGATTAACGTGGTAATAAGAAGGATTAATGTGGTAATAAGAAGGATTAACGTGGTAATAAGAAGGATTAACGTGGTAATAAGAAGGATTAACGTGGTAATAAGAAGGATTAACGTGGTAATAAGAGGGACTAACGTGGTAATAAGAAAGACTAAGGTGGTAATAAGAAGGATTAACGTGGTAATAAGAAGGACTAACGTGGTAATAAGAAGAACTAACGTGGTAATAAGAAAGACTAAGGTGGTAATAAGAGGGACTAACGTGGTAATAAGAAGAACTAACGTGGTAATATGAAAGACTAAGGTGGTAATAAGAAGGACTAACATGTAATAAGATAGACTGAGGTGGTAATAAGAAGGACTAACATGTAATAAGATAGACTAAGGTGGTAATAAGAAAGACTAACGTGTAAATAAGAAGGACTAATGTGTAATAAGAAGGACTAATGTGTAATAAGAGGACTAATG
>NC_137627.1:350000-385000 GCF_963383615.2 Lipophrys pholis | reverse complement strand
GTACCTGGTTAGGGTTAGGGTTAGTACCTGGTTAAGGTTAGGGTTAGTACCTGGTTAGGGTTAGGGTTAGGGTTAGTACCTGGTTAGGGTTAGGGTTAGTACCTGGTTAGGGTTAGGGTTAGGGTTAGTACCTGGTGGACATTTAACCCCACAAATCAGCTGAGAAAAATAAGAAAAGGCCACCAGCTCCTTATTCTCACTCCACATGCTGCTTTCTGCCGACTCTGCGTTTCCCCTGTGGAGATCTGCTCAGCAGCTGCTCGCCACCAACACCCTAACCCTAACCCACCAACACCCTAACCCTAACCCACCACCAACACCCTAACCCACAAACACCCTAACCCTAACCCACCAACACCCTAACCCACAAACACCCTAACCCACCAACACCCTAACCCTAACCCACAAACACCCTAACCCACCATCACCCTAACCCTAACCCACAAACACCCTAACCCACCAACACCCTAACCCACCAACACCCTAACCCACAACACCCTAACCCACCCTCACCCTAACCCTCACCCTAACCCACCCTCACCCTAACCCTCACCCTAACCCTCACCCTCACCCTAACCCACCCTCACCCTCACCCTAACCCACCCTCACCCTCACCCTCACCCTAACCCACCCTCACCCTAACCCTCACCCTCACCCTCACCCTCACCCTAACCCACCCTCACCCTAACTCTCACCCTCACCCTCACCCTAACCCTCACCCTAACCCTCACCCTCACCCTAACCCTCACCCACCCTCACCCTCACCCTAACCCACCCTCACCCCTAACCCTCACCCTCACCCTCACCCTCACCCTCACCCACCCTAACCCACCCTCACCCTCACCCTCACCCTCACCCTAACCCACCCTCACCCTAACCCTCACCCTAACCCCCACCCTCACCTCACCCTCACCCTCACCCCAACCCACCCTCACCCTCATCTCACCCTCACCCTCACCCTAACCCACCCCTAACCCCCACCCTCACCCTCACCCTCACCCTCGAGCGGAGGTCAGTGAACACAGCGGTCATCCTTCACTCAGCTGAACACGTCAGGCTGCAGCTCAAACCTTCATCAAGCTTTTACCAGTTTAGTTCATGAAAACATCAAATATGTTGAAAGACTGTTTCTGGTTTGTTTCACCACAGTGCTGGTAGTGAGCTGTGTTCAGGTGTTCAGTCTTCCAACGCTCCTCCAGTTGTTCCACTTCCTGTGTCTCTGCTTTCATTTCTCTTTCCTTCTTTCTTATTGTCTTTTGGTTTAGATGTTACTTCACGGTGACTTCCTGTTTGGGTTTGATCATAGAAAATGTTGAATATTGATGACGTTTCTGGCTTCAGGTGAAGATTGTGTGTCGGGGTCTTTGGCTCAGCTCTTACTAACTCCACCTGGAGGACTGTGATTGGTCCAAACCTGCAGAATAAAGCCAGGTGTAGCAGGTGGTGCCACCACGACGGCCCCATGTGAGCGTGATGGAGTCAGGGAGGGATTACACACCAGCCCCCCCCCCCCCCGGAGGGAAAACCCAGAAAAAGCTTCTGGACTTACTTTAATGCTCTTTCAAGACTTGAGAGCGCCAGCTCCTCTCCTTCTGCCCCTTCTGCCCCCCTCCTGCCGCCCTCTGCCCCCCTTCTGCCCCCTCTCTGCGCCCTCTGCCCCCTTCTGCCCCCCTCTGCCCCCCTTTCTGCCCCCCTTCTGCCCCCCATGCTGTAACCATCACCCTACTGTCGCCACCAGGACGGCAAGCTTCTGCCTTTGAATAGCAGGAAGCTCACACAGATCTGCCCACCTGGTCACACAGCCACAGGTAGATCACACCTGATCACAGGTAAGATCACACCTGATCACAGGTAGATCACACTGATCACAGGTGGATACATCTGATCACAGGTGGATCACACCTGATCACAGGTAGATCACACCTGATCACAGGTGGATCACATCTGATCACAGGTAGATCACACCTGATCACAGGTGGGATCACATCTGATCACAGGTGGATCACATCTGATCACAGGTAGATCACATCTGATCATTAACCCCCCTCACTCGGTCCCTCAGTTCTCATGGATTTCTTTGTTAAAACTGAGGAGATTCGTCAGGAAGTGGAAACTCAAAGACGTCGAACCACAAGTTGGTAAAAACAGTGAAGTACAACACAAAAACTACAACAAACAAGTAAACAGTCTGAAGATTAACAGAACTCCGTCTGACACAGTAAAGTTCACCAAAACCACCGAAATGATTTAAATGAGGAGGACTTTCTTAAAAGTTTCTCATGCAAAACAATCTTCCAATAAAATGTGTACATTCTAAAGAAAGTGGAGTAAAAACTACATTTATCAGGCTGATGCAGTATTATGTGTACAGTTGATGTAAATACTTACTATGTATTAAATGAGAAAAGGAGACAAATACTATGATATTTATGCTAATTTAGTACATACCACGAAAAAAAACTGTGACTATGTCTATGCTATATATATTTATATATATATATATATATATATATAAATGGAGAGAGAGAGAGGGAGAGGGAGAGAGAGAGAGAGGGGGGGGGGAGAAAAGAAGAGAGAGGGGGAGAAATGAAGAGAGAGGGGGGGAGAAATGAAGAGAGAGGGGGGGAATGAGAGAGAGAGAGAGAGGAGAGAGAGAGAGAGAGAGAGAGAGAGAGAGAGAGGGGGGGGGGAATGAAGAGAGAGGGGGGAGAAATGAAGAGAGAGGGGGGGAGAAATGAAGAGAGAGGGGGGAATGAAGAGAGAGAAGAGAGAGAGAGAGAGAGAGAGAGAGAGAGAGAGAGAGGGGGGGGAATGAAGAGAGAGGGGGGAGAAATGAAGAGAGAGGGGGGGAATGAAGAGAGAGAGAGATGAGAGAGAGAGAGAGGGGGGGGGGGGAATGAGAGAGGGGGGGAATGAAGACGAGGGAGGGATGAAGAGAGAGGGGGATGAAGAGAGGGGGGGAGGAATGAAGAGAGGGGGGGATGAAGAGAGGGGGGATGAAGAGAGGGGGGGGATTGAAGAGAGGGGGGGATGAAGAGGAGGGGGGGATGAAGAGAGGGGGGGATGAAGAGAGGGGGGGATGAGAGAGAGGGGGATGAAGAGAGGGGGGGATGAGAGGGGATAACGGAGGAACTTTAGACAGAAAATCTGTTGAGTTAAAGTTTATCAGCTTTATCATCATTTGAAATAACATTTCTATCGTGTTTTGGCAGATTTCTGGTTAAAAAACATGAACATATTAGATCTTAACTGAATATCTGAATATATCTTGACCAGACTATATATTGTTGATTTTTTCATGACTTGCAAGAAAAAATCATGAAGAATAAAAACAAAAGAAAAGACTTGAAATGTGTTTGTGAGAAATGGTGACAAAGAAAAGACTTTTCTATTGTAGCTGTTAAAACTATATGAATGTAAAGGATCAAAGTTTAAAACTATAAAATATATGAACATAAAGGATCAAAGTTTAAAACTATATAAACGTAAAGGATCACGTTTAAAACTATATGAACATAAAGGATCAAAGTTTAAAAACTATAAAACTATATGACATAAAGGATCAAAGTTTAAAACTATATAAACGTAAAGGATCAAAGTTTAAAACTATATAAACGTAAAGGATCAAAGTTTAAAACTATAAAACTATATGAACATAAAGGATCAAAGTTTAAAACTATATAAACGTAAAGGATCAAAGTTTAAAACTATATGAACATAAAGGATCAAAGTTTAAAACTATATAAATGTAAAGGATCAAAGTTTAAAACTATATAAACGTAAAGGATCAAAGTTTAAAACTATATAAAAGCAGTCTGGAGGTCGGGAGATGATTTTCTGATGTTATTTCTGTTTCTGCTCCAACAAGGAGGTGTTTGTGTCTGATCTGGTCCAGAAGAACAGATTATCCACACACCACACACACACACACACACACACACACACACACACACACACACACACACACACACACACACACACACACACACACACACACACACACCACACACACACACACACACACACACACACACACACCACACACACACACACACACACACACACAGATTTTTCCTACCTTGAATCGCACCTTCTTCACCATCATCCTTGACTCAGAACCAAAAGCCACAAATGTTGGAGACGTTTGCAGCTCAGAACCTCCAGGAAGACTTCCTGATCCTCCTCTTCTCCTCCTCCTCCTGATCCTTCCTCTTCCTCCTCCTCCTCCTGATCCTCCTCTTCCTCCTCCTCCTCCTCTGTCCCTCCTCCTCCTCCTCCTGCTCCTCCTCTTCCTCCTCCTGCTCCTCTTTCTCTTCCTCCTCCTCCTCCTCTCTCTGCTCCTCCTCCTCCTCCTCTTCCTCCTCCTCCTCCTCTTCCTCCTCCTCCTCCTCAGCAGCTCTGTAGTGACTCATCTGTGTTTAAACATGCCCCCCCCCCTCCCCAGAGCTTTTATCTATCTGCTCATTCATTCGTGAAGCAGACACACCCTCTGTTTTTTTTTGTTTGTTTGTTTATGACTGGAGAGCTACTATTAAAAGCCCCCCTGTCCTCCCCCCTGTCCTCCCCCCTGTCCTCTCTGTCCCCTAACCTCTTCCCTCCACCGACACCCTCGCCCTCCATATATGGATGCTGCTCTCTTGAACTCGCCCCCCTGACCCAGAAAGCCCCTGTTCCACCCCCACTACCACCCCCCACCCCCTCCTCTTCTCCCATCTGCCCTCTGTTCTTCAGTCACTACGTGGGAGGAGCTCGCAGATCAGGACAAAAGAGTTCAGCTTCACGAGGTCGTTTGGTCTCCGCCCTCATTAAGAAATGTGATTGAGGCTCTACAGGGACATGAACCAGCCAGACCCTGAGGGACTCCTCAGCTGCTCCTGCAGGAGGAACAGGACAGTGTCCATGAGACCAACACGCCGGAGTCCCCCTGATGGGGCCCCCTCACTGTGTAAGGGCTAAACCAACGTTCGGTTCAGACGAGCTCAGAGACTGAAAGGGGGCGCTTGATTTGCAGAGCGACGACCAGACTCAATCCTTCTGACTCTTTGGGTTTTGAGGCAGCAGGTGTCAGGAAAGTTACCCCAGGGGCAACTGGCTGGAGGCGCAAGCGTTTGCAGCAACGTGGCTCCTTGATTCCTGATTAATGTGAAGCAGAATTCATCAGGTGTTGGATTGTTCACCTGCTAATCAGGGGGAAAAGGTCATTCAGGTCCAAATGACTGAAAATAATGTTGCTGGCATGTTGGGACAATGGCAGGTTCTGGTTCTGGTTCTGGTACTTCTTCTTCTTTTGGGTTTAATGCCAGTTTGCATCCATAAGTTTCACTACCACCATCTGCTGGTTCTATCTACACTGTTTCCCACCGCTCTCGGTCGTTCCTGATGACTGTTTCCCTCCTCTCACATTCTGCTTCATACTGGTTTGGATGAACAGAGTTTCTCCTTAACGGAGCCACAGATAGATGGGATGTGGGCGGAGCCAGTCCAGCTCCCTGAAACCAGCAGATTCTGAATGTAGCTGGAAAGATGGAATATTCAGAGAACAAACTGCATTTGGGGCAAAAAACTTTGAAAACTTGTTTTTGGAGAAATAAGAACCAAGTGAAAGTGTTGAAAAGTTGTGTGATAGGACTGCTTTTCAATAACATCACTAACATTTCTGAGATTTAGAGATAAATCAAAATGTTAATTAGAACTTTTATACAGCTTGAAATGCTAAACAGTAAAACAAACTATTGTTTAAAGGTCAGAATGGAAAAACAAACGACTGAAATAGAGTGAAACTGCTGAATCACAAAGTTGAGAAGAATGACATCATCAACATCCATGAAATGTTGAATAGCTTCAGAGAATTAAGAGATATTGTGGGAAAAGTAAATCTTAAATGAGTTGTGAAGAACATGAAATGATGTGAAGACGTGGAAAATTCAAATTAAACTAATTATTTTCAATCAGTTTTCTTTTAACGTTTCAGCCTTCCCTGTTTGGATTAACATTTGAAATTCTTCTTCACTTTTCAAACATTTCATGTTAAAGAAAAGCAGAACAAGTCAGACTTGATGTGGAGAATAAATTGAAAATATCATGAGACCAAGATCTTTTAAATAACAACCGACTTTAATCACATTAATGTGATTAAAGTCGGTTGTTAAGAATAAAAACAGAATAATGATGAGGACGTTTTTATGGGATAATCTTTTGGGAAAAAGTGGAAAATACATTCAAAGTCATGTTAATGATGTAAAAACTTAGAAAAACAAGGTTTTAATCTTGGGAAAAACCTTGAAAACCTTCTATTGCTGTAGAATTTCAAAAAGTGATTAAATCCACTAGTTTGTAAAAAGCGAACCTGAATCCCGTGGAGACATTTCACCTGGAGTTCTAGATTCTTCTCCCGGAACAGAAACCAACACGCCGCCGCGCCGCCGCCATCATCACAAACCGAACTTTAAGTTCATTAAAACAAAAAGCCAAAGTCAGATTGACATTTTCAATAATACATTTTATTCCATTAAAGATTCTTCCTCCTCCTCCTGGAATGTTAAGATTCCCCTTCAGCAACGTAGTTAAAAACGCTCATCTAGTCGTTTCCCCCATAAAGCCACTAAACTGAAATCTGGGGAGAACCAATGAAAGAAAACAAATAAACCATGAGAGACGAATGTTATGTAGTGACCGTACTGAGGAAGTCAGTGAAGGATGACTGGGTGGATGGAGGGAGGGAGTCCGGGGGGGGGGGGGGGGCTGATCTACTCCTCCTCCTCCATGTTTCCTTCAAGTCTTTTTCCTACTGATTGTTCAGATTGAACCGAGTCCGTCTCTTTTGAAGTTTGAAGTGAGGAGTGGTTGGAATGGTGTTAAAATAAAGACAAAATAAAGTTGAACAGACGCGACAGTCAAACGTCTTTACTGGCGGGGGGGGGGGGGGGGGGGGGGGGGGGGGGGGTCGTCGACGCCGCGGCTGAGAATCAGGGGGGAAACCAACGATACAGCAAACGGTACCAAGATCAGTGTGATGAGAAGTACAGACAGTTTAGAAGGAGCACATGGCTCCAGATTATAATCCCAAAGAAAGAGAAGAAAGACATCCTCAGAGAACTCCTGGGGGGTTTCTAACAGCCAATCACGACGGTCTAAGGGGCTGACAATGATTCAGTGAAGAAAAAGAAACCATGTTGGAGGAGACGGCGCTGTGGAGGAGGGCCGGTGATCCCGGGGGTCCCAGGGGTCCCCCCCCATAGTCATCCTCCACTGACGTCCTCTGTACAGTTCAGCCTCCTCCCTGTGTGTGTGTGTGTGTGTGTGTGTGTGTGTGTGTGTGTGTGTGTGTGTGTGTGTGTGTGTGGATTAACTCTATATATAGATGCTCCTCTCTCATACAAACATAAATACACCAGCGCTGCTCTCAGCCCGTCCAGGGAGCGTCTCTCACACCAACAGAGCCAGCAGCCAAGAAATCAGAACTCTGTAGCCTAGATTTGGACTTTTTTTTTTCTTTCTTATTTTGAGTGAATTTTTTTGTGTTTTTTTATTCATTTGTTATTATTATTTATTCAGATTTTGTTGTTTTCTTCCAATTACAGGATTTCGTATTTGTCGACGACGAAGGAGGTTTCTGAAGAGAATCTAACAGCGCTGTCGCCGTCTACGTAGGCCACTTTGGTAACCTGAGGAAACAGGAAACAGGAAACGGGAAACAGGAAACAGGACGTTAGAACCTCCAGAACTTAAAGATTAAGATAAAGCAGTGTTATTCTACATCACATCTTCAACATGTTTGCTCCGCTTCCTGTCTCACTGACTAGATATATCACAACATCGACTCCTAGTGGGTGGAGTCTGGTCCTCCCCTGCCTGAGCGTGTGCCAGGCTCCGCCCCCAGCAGCTCACCTGGATGTCGCAGTAGTTGCGTTTGGACACAAAGGACACGTTGACGGGGAAGAAGTCGTTGGGCTGCCCGGCGATGCTGAACTCCAGGCTGCCCGTCTTGTTGTTGGCGTCGATGACGGGTAGGCACCACTCCAGAACGTTCCGCCTGCTGTCGTGTTTGTACTCTCCGTCCAGGTCGCCGATCAGCGGAGCGCCGACGCCGGACCTGAGAGTCACCGCCGGAGGGACACGACATACAGGAGGGTCACTGCTGTGCACCGACGGTCTGAAAGGTCCAGCTGGAGTGGCGTTCTGGTGAAGGTACTCACGGTACGGGGATGCTGATGACCACATCGTTGAGCTCCAGACTCTCCTCCTGCAGCTCGTACTCGATGTTGACGTCGCAGCCGGTGCCGCTCTCTGAAGGCCAGCAGTTTACTGAGGGACACAGAGTTTAAACAATCACTCACCGGCTGTTTCTGTGAATAATGAAACATCAAACCGTCTCCAGATCAGGAAACAGGAGCAGACGTACTGGTTAGAGGTATGAGCGACTCGTCTGTGGACTGTAGTCTCCACTTCAGCACGCCCACGTCGTTGTTGAGAGGAAAGGATTTCTCCGGGTTCTTCAGGCCGATCACGGACTCGGCGGTGAACAGCTTCTTGTCCACGTTGGGATGCGTCTGGGAGAAGGAGACAGACATTTATCGTGATCTACCGATTAAACTGACTTCACTACAAGTGAGTTTAGTTTAATGGTGAGCCCATGGGTTAACTTGTTTAAGATCGCCCTCTACTGGACAACAAGAGAAACACATTGAGATCACTAACAAATTACAGTAGTGCCTCATCAGAATTACTATAAACATCATCAGTTTAATGTAGTTTTTCTTTAAATCAACAATGTGTGTTATATTTGATTCATCAGGAATCCTTTATGTGGCTTCATGTTCAGAACAACAGCACACAACAGGAAACTAGACTTTATTTTCTAACTAAAAGTCATAATGGTCATGATGATATATTACACACGTGTCAAACTCCAGGCCCGCCATGTTATTTTATGTGCCCATGAGGGCTTAAAGGCCTGATTGTCTTAAAATAAATACCGTATTGTTCCCAATAGACGCGCAGTGCAGGAGTGCAAGCCTTGGGGTGCCTGTCTAGTGGGAAGATGTGAGCGCAGGTTCAAATATTCTATAAAATACGGTAATTACATGTGCCTTTGTTGACACGGAAGTAGTGCTGCACTTGTGCATATCCAGATAAAGATGTTCGCCGCGCCGACCCGTGTTCTACCCGGCGACGGACAACCCCCGCGAGAAACCGCACGCGCATGATGAACGATGGGAAGGAGAATATATGTTTGTGCTTCCAGGAGAAAAACGGTTTGTCTTTAGTGTTCTGAGGCGTGTCGGTTGTCAAAGAGTAAAATATAAATCCACATCTTGACACCAGCATGGAGCCAAGTATGATAAAGTTAAACTGAACAGAGCAACGAGCAAATATAGATTTTGATATCAATGCAAATGCATTTTAATATTTGTAATATGTAGTAATAAATATGTAAGTAATAAAGTCAGAGGTATTTAAAATTGAGGAGTAGTTCCATTTATCTTCCATTATATTTAGTTACATTTATAGTGTATTACACTTACATGTGGCCCTTTGAGGGCAGCCCTGATGCTGATGTGGCCCTCGGTGGAAATGAGTTTGACTCTCCTGATGTATTGAGTTATCATATAAAGTAGTTCCACAGTTCATCTGAGTGCACTCACCTGCAGCTGTAAGCCTTTGTTGTCGTTGTTGTTGATCATCAGGCGGATGCGTCCGTTCTTGTCGTCTGTGACCCGGAGCGTCACCATGCCCAGAACCTCCATGTTCTGCAGGCCGCCGTCTCGGCCACAGGTCAGCGAGATCTTCTCCTCCACACGGAGATGGACGCTGAGGTGGAAGAGCACACTTTTCTTCAGAGCTCAGCCATAATATTATTGGTGCTTTTCCACTAGTACCTGCTCAGCCCAACTCGACTCCACACTTTTCCACTACGTGTTAGTAACTGGTACTTTAGTGGTTCCCCCTCGACCGAGGTTCCAAGCAAGCTAAGGCGACCAGACAAAAGACACGTCTGGTGGCGACCAGAGGATTCAGCAGGAGCTCGACGCAGTGACCCCCTCTATTAGAATCAGGGGGTCTCCCGAGCTCAGGTGTTTTGGACTAACCGGTTTCCCCGTTAACTGGAGACTGGCTTCCTCGGGTGTCCCTTGACACAGAAGATGTTAAAAACCCAACAAATCAGTAGCTTTTCCATTAAAGTGTAAAGTTTAAAGAGTGAAACTGTTTGTTTGTCTTATTTTAATATCAGCTGCTACTAAAGGCTTGTGGCAGAAGTCATCAGCTAACAGGGGCACCAGTTAAACCGAAACACCAACCGTAATCCACATTTTGTAATATTAACAAATATATATAAAAAATATCATTCGAGCTGATATCCAATGCATGTTCGCACCACATCAGGAGATACAGATTCTACTGGGGGTGATTACTTGTGCGACAAAGAAAAGTTCTGACGACTCCACTCACACTGTGGTGGAACTATTGTAATGGAAAACCAACACAAAACTGAGTCGAGTAGAGGTGAGGCGAAGCGAGGCGAAGCGAGGCGAAGCGAGGTGAGGCGAAGCGAGGCGAGGCGAGGCGAGGCGAGGCAAGGCGAGTAGGGCCAAGTAGGTACAAGTGGAAAAGCGCCACAAGACTACCTGCCCATTATTGTGTATTTGGGATCAGGAAGTTGGCAGCAGGTCTGGACGTCGTGAGGTGGGAACACATGCACCATGAACACGTCACCGATTCAGCTCTTCTCTTAGTGGTCATAATGTTGTGGCTGATCAGTGTCTGTGTTGCTCAGGGTGACGCGAGTGCGTACCTTTCCACGTTGACGGGTGGTGGCAGAGCTTTAGAAACGTCGGATCCTCTCTTTCCTGAGGAAGGCATGATGGTTTCTCCTTCAGACTTGAGTTTGTCCACAAAGTTGTCTACTTCCTTCCCTTTGGCGCCGAGCTTCAGAGCCTTGCTGGGTCCACTCGGTCTGAGGAGGAAGTAGAGAAGATGAAGGGCCCTGCTGGATGAAACCCCCGGACAGTGAGGGAGGAGGCTGATCTGGAGCCGTACCTGACTGCTGCTGGTGTGATCTTGGGCTTCTCGGCCTCGACGATGGTGTCTGTGATGATGGACCCTGAGGACACGCTGGTCATGCCGCCGCTGCCGAAGCCCCCGAAGGCGGGGACTTTCTTTCCGGAGCGCTCTGCGTCCCTCCGGGCTTGCTGCAACTCCTTGGCCTTCCTCCTCATTTCTGCTTTGGCTTCTCGTTCCTGGGTCTGCACATTGAGACAGAGAGAGAGAAAAACATTTAAGCCTCCGAGCGCTCAAGCTGCAACAAGCAACACTGCTGAATCAGAGTCCTGCAGCTCCAAATAGCTCATCTTGTGTCCATTGTCACGACTGATGAAGTTCTTCGTAAGGTACTTAAGAAGAACTTCTGACTCACACTGTGCACAGTGTGAGTCCACATGTTTATAATGTCTGACGTTTGTCTTACTGGATGCAGAAATCCAGCTACCAGGAAGTGTTATGGAGCTCAAAACAATGCAAAGATCAGTGGAGGCATCAGGAGGAGGCAAAAAAGAAAAGAAGAATAGAAAGTAGAACAAGAGGCAGCGGGGTGGACAGAGAGGAAGTTCATTGGAGGAAAAAAGAAAAGGACACGCCCACTCTCAGCAACATACAGGAAAGCCTCCGCACGTCACTTTGCTGAGCGACCGATGCTTCTCACCTCTCTGACGGCGCGGAACACCTTCTCCTCGTGGGAGTCCATCTCTGTGAAGGTGCGGATCTGGGCCAGGTTGACGTTCTCTCTGTAGCCCAGCGCTACGATCTCGTCGAAGGCGAAGATCAGGTCGAAACAGTGCTCTGATATCTCACTCTCCTCCAGCACGCGGCAGTACTCTGGGATCTGGAAGAGAGAGGAGAAGACCATCAGGAGACCAAACCAGAGTCGGCATCAACTGCTCTTGTTGTGAATACTCAGCGTTTACGCAAAGAATCGGCTTTAAAAAAAACTAAAACACATAAAAGAACTCATTCCTGCTCCACTGAGCATCAAGGATTTACTCCATGAAAACATTTTCTCATTCCTTTTATAGTTTTGGTATTGTAACAGTATAATTAGCTTATTTTCAAAACTATAAGTAAAAAATTATCTGGAAAAAATGTATCATGAAGACAAAACCCATTTCTCAATATAAATTGATCCTGATATAGTAAATTGATTTATCATAACTTTTAAGCCAATTTGGTTGGTTAGTTTACCTGGACGTGGATCTATTAAAGCACATTGTGAACATAAAGAGAATACCAGAAATTATAACACCTGGAATAAAGCTTCTCCTGTGGACACCAGATAAACTGTCGGTACGAGAGCAGAAATAAAGAATAAAACAGAGTAAAGAGGACTGCAAGAGATGTAAAGTTGTAAACACACAGTTTGAGCCATAGTTTTATTTTTATTCTGGAGAGAAAAGGGTTAGTTATCTGCAGATTAACTGTGCAGAGATTACAGTGGAGGAAACTCCTGAATCAGCAGAACCCCAGCAGTTGTAATGAAGAGAGTTAAAAACCTGCTGCTGAGGATGTTTCAGGTCGTGGCATTGGTGAACGAGAAGCAGATAATTACAGACTGTTAAACTACATACATACTGCAAGTACACCTCAACACACAATGTGCGCCGTACACTCTAATGGAATCCAGTATAACTCCCTATCAAAGTTCACACTGTTCCATTTTCAGATTTCAAAACGTTTTAATGTTATTAACGATCTCCTGTCATGTTTATGTGGGCAATGAGATTACAAATATACGACTATAATGCAGTGAGCACATCAAAAAACTTAGACCATCTGAAAAAACTAAGACAATATGCTCTTTAAGGAAAAACACAATAAGTAGTATTTTTTAAATAACTTGTTGTGTTTGGATCAGGGCTGCACATGCAAATGAGTTCAACAAATGATACATGAATATTGCAATAGTAATATGTAGGAATGCACTGATAGCGATACCACAGTATCAGGTATCAGGTCAGATACTGCACAGAGTACTCGTACACGTAAAAGATCCTCGATCGATACAACCCAGAGAGCATTACCTGACGTCAGAGCAGGCAGACAAGGGAGCACGAGTGATGTCTTTACAACAGCAACATCGTAATCACCAGACATTTGGAGCAGCAGAGTCAGCCTGATGTCACTCAATAGTTTAATTACTCAGTGGATCCAGGAGGATCCTACTCTGAGCAGTGCTACATGCTACATGCTAAAGAGTTTCAGGACTCACACACCTGTGATGCTACATGCTACACATGATTAAAGTATGACTGATACACTGAATAACAGCAGGCTGGAGTGTGTGATACACAGTACACATAATAGCGCTATGCTGTAGACTTTAAGGCTGGTGGAGATGGTTCACGGTAATGCATAGCCTTCACATATGGAGTATAGATTAGGCTTTATGGCATTTAATAAGTACTAGTATCAGTACTCCGTATTGACAAATATCTAAAGGCTAGTACTCATACTTGTTCTTTTATAAAATGGCAACAGTAAATTCCTATAAACAGAACTTGAAGTATATGATGCTGAGGTCTTTGAGAGCTGTACTCCCAAACAACTGTGCTTTATCTCTTTGGAAGCAATTTTAACTGCATCCTGTTTGTAATTATTCCTCATGTTAGTGACCTGTGCCACTGTCAGCATATTGTGGAGGGCCATCAGTTAAACCGCAGAGCGTGAATGCACCGTGCAGAGAAAACACTATTAAACCACAGTTGAAATTGAAGTAATAAAAGAGGTCCTTCCTATGAGCTTTTGTTGTCACATTTTGACACCATTTCTCTTTAACTTATCTTAACTCTGAGGAGTGACATTGAATGCCTTGCTAAAACGGCCAAATCACGAGAGTAGTGTAGTTACACATAACACTCATACTAACCAGCACCAAATCAAGTACTAACCTTTAGCTACTTTCAGATATGAGTACTTATTAAATACCATTCGGGTCAAATTCCTACTACATAGTCAAAAGATATGGTTGTATGATACAGTTGAACAACGCGTCCTGCTCCAAAGCTCTTTTGCGGTGCATTCTGGTAGTTTGGGACTTTTCTAGATATTGTAAACAATTTAGGATCCGAGTCAGGAGAAATATAATTGCAATGTTCTGTCATTACATAATGAGACTGGATTTAAAGACTCAAGCACATCATGGCAGTAACACACTAATGGAGGATGGGATTCAGTGGCGCTGATGTTTACTCACCACGCGGGAGAAGAGTCGGAGCGTCTCCAGGTCCTCCAGGATGTTGCTGTTCTTGGTGGTGATGAGAACCATGTAGAGCTTCTCCAGGGGCTGGTAAACGTAGCGTACGCTGTCTGTTTCCACGAAGGTGTGCTGCTTCCCCGTGTTCATCAGCTTGGGGAAGGCGGCCAGGAGGCCCTCGATGCGCGTCCGGGTCATTTCCACAAACTGCCGCGATACGATGGCCTTGCCGGCCTTGGTGCACACCGCCGCTGCCAACAGCACCTGGAAGAGGAGGAGCAGGAGGAGCAGGAGGAGAGGTCAGGGCTACACTCAGGCCTGAGGACCTCCAGGAGAACAGCAGGACATGTTGTGACCACGAACGACACAACTCAAAAGGAAAAAAAAAAAATTAAAAAAGGCTTCAATCAACAGGTTCCAATGAGACGAAGGCCCCGTTTACACTAATGTTTCAAGTGAAAACCCGTTTTGGCAATTTTGGCTTCTGAAAAGTTTCATGTTGACACAATAACTTTATGAAAATGATGTCCGTTTCTACGGCAACAGCAGATTCACTGAAAACGATGTAGTTGGCATGCCACAAACAAACAATACACTATAAAGTTTAAAAATGGGAGAACACCCACATTCATATGGACTGACAACCAAGTTGGATCGTTATTACAAGTGACTCAACTAGAAAAGTACCAAGTCCCAGGACGATATGGACCGGGACTCATGACCCTGCATGTAAACATGATTGTTATTTACACTCGACTCACACGAGCAGCAGAGCTATGTACTATGGTGGTGGTGTGCATGCGCAGTAGCAGTGTTTCCTCCTCAAAGCGTTTCCAGAAAGTGTTGTTTTAGCCCGTCTACACAGCAACAGAGCCCAAGAGTTTTCAAAAAGTTCCACCTTTGGAGCAGTTTCAAAAAAAATTGCGTTCATCGTGGCTGCGAGCTCCGCGAACATGGAAACGGACCCCAAAATGCAGGAAAAGTTTTGCGTTTTCACTTGAAATCACTGTCGCGTAAACGGGCCCTGAACCAGGAACCAAACGGTGTCGCTTTAACAAATTGCTAATAGTCAAAACTGCTAAAAACAAACAAACTACTTAAAGGATTAAAATGATTTAAAACACACCCAAACAAAAACGCGAACCCCTACCACAAACAAAAACAAAACAACAAACATAAAATACAACAAAAAACTAGAAATAGCCAACGATACTGCCGCCCAAAACACAGGTACAAATAGAGAACACCCGAAAAAAACTGCAAAATAAAAAAACCTTCGCAAATGTATGTATATTGCTTAATGAACTCAAACAGCTGGTAAATACAGCTAACGTGATTGTTTACAAAAGTACAAGTTGTACCATTTTATTGTAAAGCATTTCATGGATTTATATGGAGGAGTCAGCAGGAAGGGAAATGTTTTGTGAAGAGAGGCGACCTCAGGTCTCTACAGACGGGACATGTTGAATGTGTCATCTAATTGATTTTCGCTCCTTAGTAATTAAAAAACCAAAATAGATGAAGCAAACATTGTATGAGTAGTAAATATATATAGCAAAATTCATACCTTTATTCTGAAACAGTACTTTATGGATCAAATCAGATGTACAACAGTGCAGGGACCGACTCATTAACATTTCAACAAGTATAGAGTTATAATAATAGATTAATAAGGAGATTTATTTAAAGCAAGACTTTCAAACTCAATGTCACATCTCCATGTTGATACCTCAAATCCGAAATATTAAGTCTGATAAAAAAGATCAAAAATAAGGAGCTTCAAGGAGCAAATTCAGTATTTAACAATAAAGCTCTAAAAGATTGCAAGAGATCGTCCCGTCCATCTCAATCTCCTCGGTGAAGGTTTAATCTGAGATGCTTGACTCCTCTGACATGGTCCTTTAACAGTATTCCTTTGAAAGGGAAGCAGCAGCTGGCATAACATACAAGCCGATCCGGGCTTCTCTGGGAGCTCATTCATGAGATCTTACATATTCGTCACCACTTGATTGTGTTCATGTAGAAACAGCTTCTCCCATTTAAAAGCAGCAGAATGTTACTGCAGTTTGGTGAGACAGTCGTGGGTAAACGTTGACTGAGCAAGAATTAAACATGCATAGCACCATGATTTGGACTTAGTCCTAGGACTATAAGCTACACTAACGTACTAAAATGCATTTAGTCATGAGTGATAAGTTATTAAAGCAGCTGCGGTTAATCCACGTTGACAAAGGCAGGAAGAAGAAATAAAAGCCCAGACGGAAACGTTCTGGACCTGATAGACGTGAGGAAGAAATCGACACAATAACGCCAGAAACGTCCACTGTGTGTGCAGGATTTGGAGGTTTATGAACACGGTGTGTCCATTTATTTGCAGGTTAATGAGATTATCAGTTAACTAGTTGACAGCAGCTAGCATTAGCTCCCAGAGGGCTCCTGACAGCAGCGAGCTCGGACAGCCCGTCAGCGGTGTTTTCACGCGTTAAATGTCCACTACGGGAATCAAACAACCCCGATTTAAATCAGATATGACCACCGAGTGAAGCAGCAGCACTGTCCGTCCGGTGCGAAGCCTTGTCCGGTTGTATCGTCCGGTCGCAGCCGGAGAGGAGAAGCTAGCCGCGTTAGCTGCTGTTATGCTAATCGATAGGCCCGATGGACGCAGCGGCTTTTCCCGCCTCGTCGCTCACCATTTTGGTCTCTCTTTACGGTCCGGCGGTCTTCAGTCCCTCGTGTTCGTCGCCTCGGTGGTCTCTCGTCGCGGCGGAATGGTGAAGCGGGGACCCGGAGCTGCTCGGAGCGGCTGGTAGTTTGTTAGCTGGAGCGTCAATATGGCAGCAGAGCCACGTCTCCACCGGAAGAGCCGCGCGAGACCTGCCCACCGTGGAACCAGTGACGTGGTGCCCGGAGTGATGGCCGACAGCCGCGGAGCAGCGCGAGCAGGGCAGCCACGGCGGCAGTTTGAATATTTTAAAAGTAAAAAAAAAAAAAAGAACCTCTTTAAACTTGCATTTTTAAAATTGGTTAAGGTTTTAAAGAGGTATAGGCTGAATAATTAAAAACATTTCCACTTCCATTTACGTGGGAAACCAAATTGTAGAAAAGTTAAAATATTGTAAAAGGTCTAAAATTTAATATATAGTTACAACATAGCAAGAAGGTTTTGAATAAGCAGCACATTTTAATACGTGAATGGTTCAAATTAGTTAGATAATAATAACACTGTAATTTAATAGACAAAAATGTAATAATAATGAGTGGCGGCTGGTCAATACAGCGCGCCGGGGAGCTGCGCCCCCTGGTGGAAGCAAGAGGAATGTTGCTTTTTTTAATATAAAATATATGAATAAACTGAAATTCTGTCGAAATATGTTTATGCCAAGAAACTAACAATAGGCGCTGAACTGTGTTTACTTCATTTTCTACAGAAAATCTTCAATAAAAGAGAGGATTTCTTCATTTCTCTCTATAGTAGTGTGTGTGAGATTAAACCAATCAGCTTCATTTGATGACTGAGACTTTTAAGTCTCCTGGCTCTGTGATTGGCTGAAAATCACTTGTGGTTTGTTCTGGTGTTTCTACCAGATGTTGAGATGAAGACAACCAGTGGTGAGTCCCTGATTATTAACTCTGTCACCTCTCTTCTCATTTATTGTTTAAAAGGAGAAATTTGGTTGAAAAGCTGCAGGTCAGGTTCAACTTTCTTCATCTTAGTTATTTTTAAATTCACTCAAACAGAAAAGTGTTCAGGTTTGTAAATGTTTATAAAGGTTTAGATATTATCATATTTATTAATGACTGAAAATCTAAGAGCTTAAAAAGGCAGTTTATCTTACACTTCTTTGTTTTTGAGGTTTTATTCAAAGAATTCTAAAATACTTTGAAAGAGGAATTGATGTGTAGTTTGACAATATAGCTGGTATACCTTTAGTTTTCCCTAAACTCAGACTAACTGTCATTTCCAGTAAACCAGCAACAAAACATTCCTTTTCTAAAAAAAGGACTAATGAAGCTTCTGCTTTGGTTTGTTTACTAGTATGTTAATAAAAGAGTCTTAATGAGTGTCTCTGTTCACTAGCTGTTTAAAATGACTGTAGGTTTTTATCACTGAGGCTTCAATCAATCTGAAGATTGTTGTAATGTGGTTTATAAATGTATTGTAGTTAAATGACGTTATCATTGGCTGAAATGGAAAGTTAATGAAGAGCCAACCTAATAAATGTGTCACTAGCTGCCACTGATAATAAGTTAATTAGTGATGCTCTAAACCAAATCATTTATTATTATTATCACAGACTTACATTTAAAAATGTGCTGAATGAGACCAGGACGTCCACTATAATTAATTCTTATTCAAAATGTATTGAATGGCCCATGTCCCAAAAGGTTAAGCTGACCTGTGAAAGCTAGAAGAAACTGCACAATTACTTTCTGTGTGTTCTTTTGATTCACTCCCACCAGGACTTCCTCTGGCTTCCTTTTAACAAGATCATTATTATTATTATTGTCACTCTTTCATAAAGGTTTGATTTGTGGAGCGCATGACTGATATTATCATATGTAAAGATCTGTAATTAATCACTGGATGATCAGCCGTCGATTACAGAATAAAGTATGCTGGGTTTTTAATCATAAGTTACACAAATAGGATCTTTTTTTTCCAGATATGTTTTCCTTGTTATCACACTGTCATCATAACCTGTGGACTCATTCCTGTGATCTGTTCACCTAAACATAAACATGGAAACTAATCCAATGGATGATTCAAAACGTGTCTCGTGGTTTGGATAGAATCATCTTATTGATTCAGAAAGAATCTTGTCAGTTCATGTTGATGTAAAAAAATATATAATAATTGTCTACCATTGGAACCATGAAACACATCCTGTATGATGTTGTACTTAATGGAAATATTAGACAAAACATTCAGTTCAGCCCAAACGTAAATGCTTTATACTGGCAGATGTTCATATCTTTTAATTACTGGGTATTTACTGGGTATTTACTGGGTATTTACTGGGTATTTACTGGGTATTTACTGGGTATTTACTGGGTAATTCAGTGCAGGTATCTCTTCTCTCTTACTGCTGATTTTGAAATTTTGTATAAAATCTGAAGCATTTAAAGTATAACAACTGTGTTTTCTATTAGATTAAAAAATACATACCATAAACCAAGAGAAGAATTAATCTCTGCTCTAAACTCATTACTTTCAGTTGAAGGGCCACACAACATGTACATTAGACCCTGGTGACACAGGTTAGTTTACCCTACTGAGGATGTGTGACGCAATAGTAATCCTTACCTGTACATTTATAAATGTTCACAATTGATTAAATAAATGTTTTTGTTTGTACTTTTTACTGATTTATAAGATCATGCAATCTGTAAGACTTTACCTATCTCACCAGTAATAGTGATAGATAGATGGATAGATAGATAGATAGATAGATGGATAGATAGATAGATAGATAGATGGATAGATAGATAGATAGATAGATGGATAGATAGATAGATAGATAGATGGATAGATAGATAGATGGATAGATAGATAGATAGATAGATAGATAGATAGATAGATAGATAGATAGATAGATATATTTCTCACTCCTTCTTCATACACTTTCCATACAGAAGAGTTTTAGGGCCACTGAAGAAGAAAAAATATTCGGAGGCTAAAAAAAACCAAAAAACCTTTGTGGCCTCAGAAAAAGTTGAAAATTAAAGTCGAGATTTTTTTTTCACGGTGGAAACAAAATGTGGGTCCCTCCTCCTGCCAGCGGTGAGACTGCTTCCTCCTGATGCATCAGGCGGTTTAATGAAGTGATGAAAAGATGCTTCAGGACAGAATGGAGCTCATAAACACGCTCAGTTCTCATCAGTACCAGGACCAGAAGAGACAGAACAGCTGCTGCCTGGTTCTGGACCAAGACACGGATCCTGGGCTGCTGATTTAAATGTTCTTATTAATCAAGGAAATCCTGTGTAAAATCACACGTCCATCAGCAGGAAGCAACCCGACATAGTCCCAATTAAGTCATTTAATGTGAATTCACATCTACGGACAGATGATGAGGGACGGACAGATGATGAGGGACGGGCAGATGATGAGGGACGGACAGATGATGAGGGACGGACAGATGATGAGGGACGGACAGATGATGAGGGATGGGCTGATGATGAGGGATGGACAGATGATGAGGGACGGACAGATGATGAGGGACGGGCTAATGATGAGGGATGGACAGATGATGAGGGACGGACAGATGATGAGGGACGGACAGATGATGAGGGATGGACAGATGATGAGGGACGGACAGATGATGAGGGACGGGCAGATGATGAGGGACGGACAGACGATGAGGGACGGGCAGATGATGAGGGATGGACAGATGATGAGGGACGGACAGATGATGAGGGACGGACAGATGATGGGGGACGGACAGATGATGAGGGATGGACAGATGATGAGGGACGGGCAGATGATGAGGGATGGGCAGATGATGAGGGACGGGCAGATGATGAGGGACGGGCAGATGATGAGGGACGGACAGATGATGAGGGATGGGCAGATGATGAGGGACGGGCAGATGATGAGGGACGGGCAGATGATGAGGGACGGGCAGATGATGAGGGACGGACAGATGATGAGGGACGGACAGATGATGAGGGACGGACATATGATGGGGGACGGACAGATGATGAGGGATGGACAGATGATGAGGGAGGGACAGATGATGAGGGAGGGACAGATGATGAGGGACGGACAGACGATGAGGGATGGACAGATGATGAGGGACGGGCAGATGATGAGGGACGGGCAGATGATGAGGGACGGGCAGATGATGAGGGACGGACAGATGATGAGGGACGGACATATGATGGGGGACGGACAGATGATGAGGGATGGACAGATGATGAGGGAGGGACAGATGATGAGGGAGGGACAGATGATGAGGGACGGACAGACGATGAGGGATGGACAGATGATGAGGGACGGACAGACGATGAGGGATGGACAGATGATGAGGGACGGACAGATGATGAGGGACGGACAGATGATGAGGGATGGGCAGATGATGAGGGACGGACAGATGATGAAGGACGGACAGATGATGAGGGACGGACAGATGATGAGGGACGGACAGACGGTCTCTCCGTGAAAAAAAAATAATCTCGACTTTGATTTTCGACTTTTTCTGAAGCCACGAAGGTTTTTTGTTTTTTTTTGCCTCCAAATTATTTTTCTTCTTCAGTGGCCCTAAAACTCTTCCGAACTTTCCATGACTCAATGCGCTCCTGTTAAAAAGCAGCAGCCCACACTAGGTTCTGATGACTTTAAAAGCCACATCATCATTAAACACAAAGAGGAACCATTAATCCAACCAGAGAGCTGCGCTGATTCCTTCGTTTCAATCTGAACAGTTGTTAGAAGAAGCTTAAAAAAGAATATAAAGAAACGTTTTTAGTGAATTGTTGTGTTTGTAGTGCGCATGGGTCGAACTTTGAAGAAGTCTCGTGCGGTTCCGTCGCCTCGCGGGAGGAAGCGGAACCAGGAGGCGGAAGCAGGAAACGACCTCCAGCCTGCCCGATGCCATCGTCACCGCGCGGCTGCTTCATTCAGAGCGGCGCACTGATTTAACAAGCACCGGGATCCGCCGCTTCCACCGGGGCTTCGTGTCCGAGCCACGGCGGCCGAGCGAGCCGTTCCCCGACATGTCTGAGGAGCCCAGGGCCTCGGTAGGTCTTTATATAGAAACTATCCAGCGCGTGTCAATTCACCGCTCTCTCCCTGCCGCGTATGCGCACTCATTGGCTGATATCTGCGTCAGTCAGCTAATGCTGTGTTCTCATTGGCTTGGAGAAAGAAGAAGGCGTGGCCGGTGAGTTTTGACAGCTAGCTCAGGCTAACGAGAAGGCTAAACGTTTCAGTTTGAGTTCAGACTGTTTTAAAAAGCTTTTTTCAGTCATGCTGGAACAATAAACGTTGATATTTACCAGAAGCAGTGAACACTGCGTTCAGATTCTGTTCAGTCCCTGTGTTCTTTCTGCTTTGAACACTTTAGAGCCAAATTATTAATCACCGATTAAAAGTTGATTTGACCTAAAGGAGCGTTAAAGTGTCAGTTTAGACCCGTAGAACCCGTCCAGTCACTCTGCTCCCGGTTCCGACCCATCGTTTCCCTCCAAACACTGATGATCGTGTTTAACTCAGCATTGTGTCATTAACGTGTTAAAGTCAAGGTTTTATCAGATAATGACAAATTTAACCTTCATCATCAGCGTCGGATGACTGTTTCCCTCTTCATGATCTCTGCTGTGTGTGTGTGTGTGTGTGTGTGTGTGTGTGTGTGTGTGTGTGTGTGTGTGTGTGTGTGTGTGTGTGTGTGTGTGTGTGTGTGTGTGTGTGTGTGTGTGTGTGTGTGTGTGTGTGTGTGTGTGTGTGTGTGTGTGTGTGTGTGTGTGTGTGTGTGTGTGTGTGTGTTGCTCATGGGGTGGAAACCTTCAAACTTACTGAAAATAATGTCAACGGAGATTCAAGATAATTCTGTACAGGACAAACAAAGAGAAATTGAAAACTCTTTTCTAAATACAGAAGAACTGTGTTGGTTAAAATGTGGTGAGATATACTTATCAACAAAGAAACTAAACACAGTGAGAAATACTTCAAATATCTGCACAATATATTGCAATTTTCTTCATATGTGGAATATAGAAATCACTGAACATGGACATTTCTATTCTTTTTAACAAAGCTGTATAAATAATCCCTTTCCGCCCCCAAAGTATTTATACTAATATCAATTATTAGAAAACAAATGTTCATTCTTCTGGTTCTTGTAACTTGTAACAGGAAATTAATAATACATCTTAATATTTCACCGTTTATTCCAGAATGGGATTATTTACGATGCAGTCACAAGAATCTTGTTCAGTGACATTTTCTATCAGAACATTTGAATTGAAATTGATGACGCAGGTGAAGGTGAAGCTTTAAACCAAGGGTGTCCAACATAAGGCCCGTGGGCCAGAACCAGCCCGCCAGAGTGTCTGATCTGGTCCTCCCAGTTCAAACCACCAAGCAAATGGTGGTCATTTCAAAGAATACATAAACTTTTGGACTTTGGATTAACTTTGACTTTTTGGGACACGTCACTGTATTTTGCACCAGAAAGTAACGTTGGATGTTGTTTGATGTAGTTTTCATTTTCATCACGTACACTCCGCACCATCGTACAGAAAAACCTAAAAGTTTAAATCTGAAGCTCACTATGGCACTATTTTACTCGTCTGGCTGTTTGTGCCCCTGAACTAAAAGGTGTTTGACATCTCTGATCTAAACATCAGGGTTTTCATATTTTATCCAAAGTGTGTTAATCTTATTCATCTATGTGGTTTTAAACTCTGTCATCTAAGTGGGAGGGCTTTTTCATTTGCATGCATGAAATGAAGTAAAGCCTTGATGAGTATGAACATTTATTTTGGGATTAACAGTTGAGGCAGGCAGGCCGTTATCTGTTCTTGTGCTGTGAGTTCAGAGAGAGGGGGGACCACACCTCGTCATCTGGAACCTCCTTAGCTGCCCATCCCTGCTCTTCATAACGGACTCATGAATTGGCACACTTATCTTGTAGAAGCAGAGATATGAAGGGGTGGAGGTCCTAGAGGAGGGAGCAGAGAGCAGAGGGGTGGAGGAGGAGGAGGGAGGGAGGGAGGGAGGGAGGGGGCTGTCCGGTAAGAAAGACCTCTGTTTAGTTTCTACTGAGACTATATGACCTCAGCAGGGCTCCTTACCAGACCACACAGTCTACAATAGCCTCCACAGTGCCAGGAACTCTACACCATGGAGGAAGGACCTTACAAGTACATCAGGGTGAGGCCGGAGCAGAGGGATGGTGGGAGAGAGGAGAGCAGAGGAGAGGACAGAGGGATGGTGGGAGAGAGGAGAGGGATGGTGGGAGAGAGGAGAGCAGAGGAGAGGACAGAGGGATGGTGGGAGAGAGGAGAGGGATGGTGGGAGAGAGGAGAGGAGAGGAGAGGACAGAGGGATGGTGGGAGAGAGGAGAGGGAAGAGAGGGATGGTGGGAGAGAGGAGAGGAGAGAGATGGTGGGAGAGAGGAGAGGAGAGAGATGGTGGGAGAGAGGAGAGCGGAGGGATGGTGGGAGAGAGGAGAGCGGAGGGATGGTGGGAGAGAGGAGAGGAGAGAGGGATGGTGGGAGAGAGGAGAGGAGAGAGGGATGGTGGGAGAGAGGAGAGCGGAGGGATGGTGGGAGAGAGGAGAGCGGAGGGATGGTGGGAGAGAGGAGAGGAGAGAGGGATGGTGGGAGAGAGGAGAGGAGAGAGGGATGGTGGGAGAGAGGAGAGGAGAGAGATGGTGGGAGAGAGGAGACCGGAGGGATGGTGGGAGAGAGGAGAGGAGAGAGGGATGGTGGGAGAGAGGAGAGGAGAGAGATGGTGGGAGAGAGGAGAGCAGAGGGATGGTGGGAGAGAGGAGAGGGAAGAGAGGGATCGTGGGAGAGAGGAGAGGGATGGTGGGGGAGAGCAGAGGAGAGAGGAGAGGAGAGGGAAGAGAGGGATCGTGGGAGAGAGGAGAGGGATGGTGGGGGAGAGGAGAGGAGAGAGGAGAGGAGAGGGAAGAGAGGGATCGTGGGAGAGAGGAGAGGAGAGAGATGGTGGGAGAGAGGAGAGCGGAGGGATGGTGGGAGAGAGGAGAGGGAAGAGAGGGATGGTGGGAGAGAGGAGAGGAGAGAGATGGTGGGAGAGAGGAGAGGAGAGAGAGGGATCGTGGGAGAGAGGAGAGGAGAGAGATGGTGGGAGAGAGGAGAGGGAAGAGGGATGGTGGGAGAGAGGAGCGCAGAGGAGAGGACAGAGGGATGGTGGGAGAGAGAAGAGGGAAGAGAGGGATCGTGGGAGAGAGGAGAGGAGAGAGATGGTAGGAGAGAGGAGAGGGGGATGGTGGGAGAGAGGAGAGGAGAGAGATGGTGGGAGAGGAGAGCGGAGGGATGGTGGGAGAGAGGAGAGGGAAGAGAGAGATGGTGGGAGAGAGGAGAGGAGAGAGATGGTGGGAGAGAGGAGAGGGAAGAGAGGGATGGTGGGAGAGAGGAGAGCAGAGGAGAGGACAGAGGGATGGTGGGAGAGAGAAGAGGGAAGAGAGGGATCGTGGGAGAGAGGAGAGGAGAGAGGGATGGTGGGAGAGAGGAGAGGGAAGAGAGGGATGGTGGGGGAGAGCAGAGGAGAGAGGGATGGTGGGAGAGAGGAGAGGAGAGAGATGGTGGGAGAGAGGAGAGGGAAAAGAGGGATGGTGGGAGAGAGGAGAGCAGAGGAGAGGACAGAGGGATGGTGGGAGAGAGAAGAGGGAAGAGAGGGATCGTGGGAGAGAGGAGAGGAGAGAGATGGTAGGAGAGAGGAGAGGGGGATGGTGGGAGAGAGGAGAGGAGAGAGATGGTGGGAGAGGAGAGCGGAGGGATGGTGGGAGAGAGGAGAGGGAAGAGAGAGATGGTGGGAGAGAGGAGAGGAGAGAGATGGTGGGAGAGAGGAGAGGGAAGAGAGGGATGGTGGGAGAGAGGAGAGCAGAGGAGAGGACAGAGGGATGGTGGGAGAGAGAAGAGGGAAGAGAGGGATCGTGGGAGAGAGGAGAGGAGAGAGGGATGGTGGGAGAGAGGAGAGGGAAGAGAGGGATGGTGGGGGAGAGCAGAGGAGAGAGGGATGGTGGGAGAGAGGAGAGGAGAGAGATGGTGGGAGAGAGGAGAGGGAAAAGAGGGATGGTGGGAGAGAGGAGAGCAGAGGAGAGGACAGAGGGATGGTGGGAGAGAGAAGAGGGAAGAGAGGGATCGTGGGAGAGAGGAGAGGAGAGAGGGATGGTGGGAGAGAGGAGAGGGAAGAGAGGGATGGTGGGAGAGAGGAGAGCAGAGGAGAGGACAGAGGGATGGTGGGAGAGAGAAGAGGGAAGAGAGGGATCGTGGGAGAGAGGAGAGGAGAG
The DNA here is from genome assembly GCF_963383615.2 of Lipophrys pholis. Lineage (NCBI taxonomy): Eukaryota > Metazoa > Chordata > Actinopteri > Blenniiformes > Blenniidae > Lipophrys > Lipophrys pholis. The sequence continues at coordinate 358,777 of NC_137627.1, read as the reverse complement.
AGGGATGGTGGGAGAGAGGAGAGGGAAGAGAGGGATGGTGGGGGAGAGCAGAGGAGAGAGGGATGGTGGGAGAGAGGAGAGGAGAGAGAGGGATCGTGGGAGAGAGGAGAGGGATGGTGGGAGAGAGGAGAGGGAAGAGAGGGATGGTGGGGGAGAGCAGAGGAGAGAGGGATGGTGGGAGAGAGGAGAGGAGAGAGATGGTGGGAGAGAGGAGAGGAGAGAGATGGTGGGAGAGAGGAGAGGGAAAAGAGGGATGGTGGGAGAGAGGAGAGCAGAGGAGAGGACAGAGGGATGGTGGGAGAGAGAAGAGGGAAGAGAGGGATCGTGGGAGAGAGGAGAGGAGAGAGGGATGGTGGGAGAGAGGAGAGGGAAGAGAGGGATGGTGGGGGAGAGCAGAGGAGAGAGGGATGGTGGGAGAGAGGAGAGAGAGGGATCGTGGGAGAGAGGAGAGGGAAGAGAGGGATGGTGGGAGAGAGGAGAGCAGAGGAGAGGACAGACGGATGGTGGGAGAGAGAAGAGGGAAGAGAGGGATCGTGGGAGAGAGGAGAGGAGAGAGGGATGGTGGGAGAGAGGAGAGGGAAGAGAGGGATGGTGGGGGAGAGCAGAGGAGAGAGGGATGGTGGGAGAGAGGAGAGGAGAGATGGTGGGAGAGAGGAGAGGAGAGAGATGGTGGGAGAGAGGAGAGGAGAGAGGAGAGGAGAGAGGGATGGTGGGAGAGAGGAGAGGAGAGAGGGATGGTGGGAGAGAGGAGAGGAGAGGGATGGTGGGAGAGAGATGAAGGAGAGAGGAGATGAAGGAGAGAGATGAAGGAGAGAGGAGATGAAGGAGAGAGATGAAGGAGAGAGGAGATGAAGGAGAGAGGAGATGAAGGAGAGAGGACTCGTGCTGTAAACTTTCCCCCCTGACGGTGTCTCTTCCTCCCTGCAGGACGGAGACGGCAAGGTGAGCCGTGTGATCCGCATCGGGACCCGTAAGAGCCAGGTACTCCATCACCTGTCCTCCATCACCTGTCCTCCATCACCTGTCCTCCCTGTCTGTCCTCATCTGCTGAGAGACATTGATCTCACTGTGTGTGTGTGTGTGTGTGTGTGTGTGTGTGTGTGTGTGTGTGTGTGTGTGTGTATGTGTGTGTGTGTGTGTGTGTGTGTGTGTGTGTGTGTGTGTGTGTGTGTGTGTGTGTGTGTGTGTGTGTGTGTGTGTGTGTAGCTGGCTCGGATCCAGACAGACAGTGTGGCTGCCCAGCTGAAGCAGCTGTACCCAGACGTCCACCTGGAGACAGGTGAGTGCTCTCAGGCTTTACTTCCTCCCCCCAGCGGCGGGACGGTTCCTCCTCTCTGGAACCTCGTGTTCTTCCACCTCTTCTGGATTAAATCTGTTTAACCCTCTGATTGATGGAGTGTATACCATGAGACACCTGAGAATCTGAGGTGTGTATAAATGTGAACGTGACGTGAGAAAATGAAGTGAATCAGCTGATAGTGAAGTATGATGTCATCCTGAGCCTCGGGAGGAGTTCCTTCTTCTGACTCTAACCTGTGTCTCTACTTTAATCCAGTCTGTGGATCTGTCTTCTACTTATTTGTACGTCCTCTGTGTTTGTGTTTCAGTTGCCATGTCAACAACCGGAGACAAAATCCTGGACACAGCTCTATCAAAGGTGAGTCCTTCCTTCCTTCCTTCCTTCCTTCCTTCCTTCCTTCCTTCCTTCCTTCCTTCCTTCCTTCCTTCCTTCCTTCCTTCCTTCCTTCCTTCCTTCCTTCCTTCCTTCCTTCCTTCCTTCCTTCCTTCCTTCCTTCCTTCCTTCCTTCCTTCCTTCCTTCCTTCCTTCCTTCCTTCCTTCCTTCCTTCCTTCCTTCCTCCGGAGGCTTTCAAAGTAGAATCAGTCACATTCTTATCAGCAGTACTTCTTTATGGAATAGTACTGTAGTACTCCCAGAGGGGCAGTTCATACCAAACTGACCCGCCAGGAGCAGCCACACGGAGCAGCCCCACAGAGCAGCCAAACAGAGCAGCCAAACAGAGCAGCCCCACGGAGCAGCCAAATGGAGCAGCCAAACAGAGCAGCCCCACAGAGCAGCCAAACAGAGCAGCCCCATGGAGCAGCCCCACGGAGCAGCCAAACAGAGCAGCCCCACGGAGCAGCCCCACGGAGCAGCCACACAGAGCAGCCCCACGGAGCAGCCCCACGGAGCAGCCAAACGGAGCAGCCGAACAGAGCAGCCCCACAGAGCAGCCAAACAGAGCAGCCCCACAGAGCAGCCCCACGGAGCAGCCCCACGGAGCAGCCCCACGGAGCAGCCAAACGGAGCAGCCGAACAGAGCAGCCCCACAGAGCAGCCAAACAGAGCAGCCCCACGGAGCAGCCCCACAGAGCAGCCAAACGGAGCAGCCACACAGAGCAGCCACACAGAGCAGCCACACAGAGCAGTGAGGGGGGGGGGGGGTGTAGGCTGGATGGTAACTGACTGAAAGCTCAAACATTAAGAACAAATGTAGAAAAGAAAAACTGCTGTTACTGTTGTTCTGAAGAACAAATGTTAAAGCAGCAATACGGCTTCATAATGGGTGTATTAAACATGATATATCCACCATGATATATTCCTCATGATATATTCCTCATGATATATCCACCATGATATATTCCTCATGATATATTCCTCATGATATATCCACCATGATATATCCACCATGATATATTCCTCATGATATATCCACCATGATATATTCCTCATGATATATTCCTCATGATATATCCACCATGATATATTCCTCATGATATATTCCTCATGATATATTCCTCATGATATATTCATCATGATATATTCCTCATGATATATCCACCATGATATATCCACCATGATATATTCCTCATGATATATCCACCATGATATATTCCTCATGATATATTCCTCATGATATATCCACCATGATATATTCCTCATGATATATTCCTCATGATATATTCCTCATGATATATCCACCATGATATATCCACCATGATATATTCCTCATGATATATTCCTCATGATATATTCCTCATGATATATTCCTCATGATATATTCCTCATGATATATCCACCATGATATATCCACCATGATATATCCACCATGATATATTCCTCATGCAGCTGTACTAGAACCAGCTGAAGATCTTCTCCTTGTTTGCAGATTGGTGAGAAGAGTTTATTCACCAAAGAGTTGGAGAACGCTCTGGAGAACAACGAGTGAGTGGTTGGTTTTTATTCACGCTACAAAAAGACGCTTTTATTTTCTTTTTTGCTTTTGCAGCCAGAAGCTTGACAGTTCGTCTGATGTTCAGTCTGCATGAGAACACGAGAACATGAGAATATTAGAACACGAGAACATTAGAACATGAGAACATTAGAACACGAGAACATTAGAACATGAGAACACGAGAACATTAGAACACGAGAACATTAGAACACGAGAACATTAGAACACGAGAACATTAGAACATGAGAACATTAGACCATGAGAACATGAGAACATTAGAACATGAGAACATTAGAACATGAGAACACGAGAACATTAGAACACGAGAACATTAGAACATTAGACCATGAGAACACGAGAACATTAGAACATGAGAACATTAGAACATGAGAACAGTTTGGTCTCATGGAGCCGACGGCTCTGCTCAGTGTGTGAAAAGCTGCTTTATTGTACATGAATCCAGCTTGTGTGTGTGTGTGTACTGTGTGTGTACTGTGTGTGTACTGTGTGTGTACTGTGTGTACTGTGTGTGCAGGGTGGATCTGGTGGTTCACTCCCTGAAAGACCTCCCCACCACGCTGCCTCCAGGATTCACCATTGGAGCCGTGCTGAAGTCAGTACCTCTGTTATCTTAACTCCTTTAATTATGAAAAAGTAAATCTGAAGCAAAAACACAACAAACTACATGAAGTACTAATGTCAAGACAACAAGAACACTGTATTTTCTGAACTATAAGGCGTGGGTTTTTTTTGTTGTTGTTGCAGTGTGGGTATTTGTATATATTTTTTAAATTACATACATAAAAATCTATGGTACATACCATCTCTGACCACTAGATGTCACTATGACAGCAGAAATCCCAGTCTTGTTGTTCCACTTGTTTTAATTCATTTTTCTTTTTTGCTTCCTGTTGCTTCAGGAGAGAAAACCCCCACGATGCAGTAGTACTGCATCCCAAACATGCAGGGAAGACTTTGGACACTCTGCCTGAGAAGAGGTACACACACACACACACACACACACACACACACACACACACACACACACACACACACACACACGAACCACTTCTGCTTACCTGTGTGTGTGTGTGTGTGTGTGTGTGTGTGTGTGTGTGTGTGTGTGTGTGTGTGTGTGTGTGTGTGTGTGTGTGTGTGTGTGTGTGTGTGTGTGCAGTGTGGTCGGTACCAGCTCTCTGCGCCGTGCTGCTCAGCTGAAGAAGAGGTTTCCTCACTTGGACTTCAATGACATCGTATCCTCTTATATAAATATATAATTTAACACACTGGAACTGATGAATGAGGTTTTAATCCAGGATGTGAATCAGTCCCTCAGTGTACTATCTACAGTACACACAGTGCAGTAAATGGATTTCACTCTTAGTGTTTTCCACCATGGAAGCAGTCCCCAAAGTGCTTTACAGTATTACTCCCATTACCCACAGTGTAGATAGACGCCAGGCCCTGTGTACTGTAGAGTAGCAGTATATTGGAGCCTTCAGGGCTGTTGGAGGTGTGTGTACTCTGTGTGTACTCTGTGTGTATCGTTTGCATAAAGAGTATGAATTAGCCTTTAGTGAGTACTCGTATCAGTACTCTGTATCGGCAAGTAAACTCGTACTAGAAAGGGTCACATGGTGTCTGGTTGTAATGGACAGAAGTGGTTTTCACTGGAGGAGGAAGTGGAGCTGACAGAACCTCTCGTGTCTCCTGGTCCTCAGCAGGACCAGCAGGACCAGCTGCTCCTCAGCTGGTCCTGCTGGTCCTCAGCGGGACCAGCTGATCCTCAGCAGGACCAGGACCAGCTGATCCTCAGCGGGACCAGCTGATCCTCAGCGGGACCAGCTGATCCTCAGCAGGACCAGCTGATCCTCAGCGGGACCAGCTGATCCTCAGCAGGACGAGGACCAGCTGATCCTCTGATGAAAATAAAACCTCCGATTTTATCACAATAAATTAGATTTACAATTTTTTTCCTATTTTTTTTTCTCCCTACTTTGAAAAGAAAACAAGAAGTAGAAATGACAGAGAAGTTTGGATTTGAGTTCATCAAACTGAACAAAACAAACCTGATTTACCTCCTGGAATCAAAGTCCAGCTGGATTATTACCTTTCACAATAAGAGCTTCAGCATCTTCAGGCTGGATGCTGCTTGTAGATGTTGGAATAACCAAACCAAACCCATTCCAGACTTCTGACCACACGTTTCCTAGTTTGGAGAACAAACATCTGGCGCTCGCCAGCGGCGGCCATCTTGTTCCTGTGAGGGAAGCCAGGGGGCGCTACAGAGCTCCGGAAGCTGGGGGCAGAACGTGCGCCGTAGCAAGAGAAGAAAAGAGTAGAATACATTTTTTAAATCATGCACAGCAAAACTGGAATGAATGTAAAAGAGTAAAAGGAGAACTGGTCCCGGCTGCTGGAGTTTAGTTCCTGACGCTCTGCACAGCGAGGAAACCTCAACACCCGTCTGAAGAAGCTGGACGACAAGGACGACTTCTCCGCCATCATCCTGGCTGCAGCCGGCCTGAGGAGGATGGGCTGGGACAGCCGCATCAGTCAGGTACTGGACCCGCTCTGGACCCGCTCTGGACCTGCTCTGGACCTGTCCAGTCCATCAGAGCCACCGCTGACCTCTGACCTCTGCTTCTGTCCTGTGTAGATCCTGGGCCCGGAGGACTGCATGTATGCAGTGGGACAGGTCGGTGCTGTGTGTGTGGGTGGGTGGGGGTGGGGGTGGGGGTGGGGGTGGGGGTGTGTGTGGGGGTGGGGGTGTGTGTGTGTGTGGGTGTGGGTGTGTGTGTGGGTGTGTGTGTGGGTGTGTGTGTGTGTGTGTGTGTGTGTGTGTTCTTTAGAAGTGTGTGTGTGGGTGTGTGTGTGGGTGTGTGTGTGTGTTCTTTAGAAGTGTGTGTGTGTTCTCAGGGAGCTTTAGCGGTGGAGGTTCGAGCTCGAGACGCAGACATCCTGGAGATGGTGTCAGTCCTCCACGATCCGGACACGGTGCTGCGATGCATCGCTGAGAGGGCCTTCCTCAGACGCCTGGTACACACACACACACACACACACACACACACACACACACACACACACAGCATGGTTGAGGTGTTTCCTGTGTGATGAGCTGAGCTCTGCTCTGTAGGAGGGGGGCTGCAGCGTGCCGGTCGCCGTGCACACTCAGGTGAAAGACTGCCAGGTAAGAACGGTAGGTAAAGAAGTCTGAGCTCCGCCTCCTAACCTTTCTAATGTCAGATTGACTTCAGTGAACGTCCAGATTATACACCGTTAGAAAGAAACTCTCCGTAGTGGAGCACAAAGGCTTTATTAGCACATTCAGTGAAGTCAGAATAAACACTTTAGAATAAAAAGGCGTCGCCGTCATGAAAAACTACCTGACATGACAAAATCCCATTACACCATTACTTGATGGTGATTATTCTTCAGTTCTCCACCGGGGGGCGATCAAGCGTTCCAGCCTCACTATTTAGTGCAGGAAGTGGCTTGAAGGACAATTATTACTGCAAAATGTTGATTTGTGAAAGAGGTTTGACTGTAAGTAGAACACCTGCCTGCGGTGTTCCAGCTCTACCTGACGGGGGCGGTGTTCAGTCTGGACGGAGCCGAGAGTCTGAAGGAAACCATGCAGACCAGCATGGCCGCCGGCGGCGGCGGCGGCGGCGAGGTAAGCAGCTCCAGTCTGTAGCCGTCTGTTACTCCGTCCTCATCCATGGGGAGGCGCCGCTCACCCTCTGACTCGCTGTGCGGCAGACTCTGCAGAAGGTGGACGAGCAGGTCCAGCGGGTCGGAGTGACGGCTACTAAGATCCCGGGCCACGCCCAGGACCGGGCCGAGCGGCTGGGCGAGGACCTGGCAGACCTCCTGCTGAGCAAAGGAGCCAAGGAGATCCTGACGGTGGCCCGGCAGCTCAACGACGCCAGATAATCCCCGTCAAGCACCGGGAGCAACGGGACGGGACGAGTTCTGACATGGACCTGAACTGTGACCAGAGGCTGCTTTCTGACACACTGGACCTCATGGAGACGCCTCCTCTAGTCTCCTCCTCTAGTCACCCCCTCTAGTCACCTCCTTCTCATCACCTCCTCTAGTCACCTCCTTCTCATCACCTCCACTAGTCACCTCCTTCTCATCACCTCCTCTAGTCACCTCCTTCTCATCACCTCCTCTAGTCACCTCCTTCTCATCACCTCCACTAGTCACCTCCTTCTCATCACCTCCTCGTCACCTCCTTCTCATCACTCCCTCTAGTCACCTCCTTCTAGTCACCTCCTTCTCGTCACCTCCTTCTCATCACTCCCTCTAGTCACCTCCTTCTAGTCACCTCCTTCTCATCACCTCCTCTAGTCACCTCCTTCTCATCACCTCCACTAGTCACCTCCTTCTCATCACCTCCTCTAGTCACCTCCTTCTCGTCACCTCCTTCTCATCACTCCCTCTAGTCACCTCCTTCTAGTCACCTCCTTCTCATCACCTCCTCTAGTCACCTCCTTCTCGTCACCTTCTCATCACTCCCACTAGTCACCTCCTTCTCGTCACCTCCACTAGTCACCTCCTTCTCATCACTCCCACTAGTCACCTCCACTAGTCACCTCCTTCTCATCACCTCCTTCTCATCACCTCCTCTCGTCACCTCTAGTCTCCTCCAGTCACCTCCTCTAGTCACCTCTAGTCACCTCCTCTAGTCACCTCTAGTCTCCTCCAGTCACCTCCTCTAGTCACCTCTACTCACCTCCTTCTCATCACCTCCTCTCGTCACCTCTAGTCTCCTCCAGTCACCTCCTCATCACCTCCTCTACTCACCTCCTTCTCATCACCTCCTCTCGTCACCTCTAGTCTCCTCCAGTCACCTCCTCTAGTCACCTCCTTCTCATCACCTCCTCTAGTCTCCTCTAGTCACCTCCTTCTCATCACCTCCTCTAGTCACCTCTAGTCACCACCACCAGAGGCACCAAAACACTCCTTGGCCATCAGACACTGTCGTCATAGTAACAACATGACCTGCATATCAGTAACTACACCAAACACTCCAGAAACCCAGTGGGAAGTGTCCAGCAGAGATCCTCATCAGTCCCCCCATAGAGCCGATGTCGGGTAGAAACACAGATATTTATCTAAATGTACATATTTATACCCAGAATGAAGGATTTGGGGATCAACGGGAACCTTTTGCCATTAACTCCTGATACAATGATTTGGGGAGAAACTTGTCATAATTTCATTAAAATACAATCATTTTTAAGACTAAATTTGTAGAAAGTGGAACAGAGATGAATTAAAGTAAAATATAACTGCAGTAGGCGACTATATATCAACTATATATATACTTATCTGATATTTCTGAGTTACAGCTTCGACTACTCAACAACCAACTAGTGTGTGTGTGTGTGTGTGTGTGTGTGTGTGTGTGTGTGTGTGTGTGTGTGTGTGTGTGTGTGTGTGTGTGTGTGTGTGTGTGTGTGTGTGTGTGTGTGTGTGTGTGTGTGTGTGTGTGTGTGTGTGTGTGTGTGTGTGTGTGTGTGTGTGTGTGTGTG